>NC_081314.1:3766875-4077500 GCF_026419965.1 Kogia breviceps
TGGAAAAGAAAAATGACTAACAAATAGTTGGAAACTGGCACCTGGCCAAGCAAAGTGGAGAAAGCTAACATGTGGGCACTTACTAGGGGGATTACAGGGGTGAATTGAGCCAAAATGCCCTCTGGAAGCCTGTAAGGCCTCAGGACCTGAAGGCACAGCAGAAACTGAGCTAAAGCCACACGTAAGCGTGGTAAGGGAGAGCCTATGCTCCTCGAGCTGTGGGCTTTGCCTCACTCTCTCAAAACCCCAAGGCAGAGGATTATAGGAGTTTTCACTGTGAAACTGAACAGCTCAAGAGAATACACATCATGTTTCCTGTGATAAGACCACCTCGCTGCCTTATTAACCTACAGTAAAGTCTACTAGCCGACTGTGCTTACACTCCGTGATTCCATTTGCGTCTTCGAGTCTCCTTCTAAATACGAGTGGGGAGCCAACCATTGCCATGTACTTGAGAAAAGTCTCTGATATAAGGACAGGCCAAAAATAACAGAAATGGAGGCCAGAGAAAACAGAGCATATGCAAGGAGCACAAGAAAACGTCCAAAAATATATCACTTACCTAAAAAAATTAGAGAATGTTTCAATCACGAAGCAATAATAAAAGTTTATTTAAAAGGAACCAAATAAGAACTTTAAAACAATTAAACAATTAGTAGAATAACTAAAGTAAAAATTCAACAGGAGATTTGGAAGATAAAGTTGTGGAAATTTCTCAGAAAGCTAGAACAAAAAGACAGAAAAAATTTTTTTAAGTTAAGAAAGTTAGAGGATCAGTATAGAAGGCCCAACATCTCAAGTAATCATTCAAGGATGAAAAAGCAAAGAAAACAGAGGAGGGGAAATTACAGAACTATTATAAGACAGTTTCCAGAATCAAAGGACAAAAATCTCCAGATGGGAAGGGTTTATCTCATACACAGTACAATGGATGATACACAACAGAGCACATCATGATAAAATTTTAGAACCCCGGGATATTAAAAAAAGAGAAGACCCGCAAAGATTTTAGGAAGAGAAAACAGCTCGTTGAAGAGAGGAATGGAAAATCAAATAACATTAGACTTTCAGCAGCAAACCTAAAATGTAGGGGAAGGGGAGATACAGAGCAATGCCTTTTAAATTCTCCGTGAAAAATAGTCTTTGACTTAAAAGTTTTACCCCACCAAACTGTCATTTAGACATGGTAGTTGATTATATACTTGCAAACATGCAACATGTTTACGTCCCATGCACTCTTTCTTAAAAAGTTTTAGAGGTTGCAGTACCAAAAGAAGGAAGATGTAAGATACAGAATACGGGAAACCCTGTGAAGGAAAGTGATAAAGGAAATCCGAGTAAGACCACTGTGCTGTAGCAGCCTGGAGAGCTACTAAGAGCAACTAGGGCAGATCAGAGGCCTCTGCAGGATGTGCTCCAAGGTAAGTATTGCCTTGATGCGTTTGAGTAGGCAGCAAATATTGATAGAATTTGACAGACATGTTTTAGCATTTGGAGAAAAAAATCAGTAGACACATAGAACATAAGTAAATGAGGAAACAGACATTTATTATATATTCCAGGAAAAAACCAAATGATAATCATAGACCATTACTTGGCACAGAAGAGAAATCTTACAATGTAATAATAATGTAAAACTTAGTCTCAATTTAACCAAAATTCTTTTTTCTTTATTTTTTAAATTGAAGTATGGTTGATTTACAATATCATATTAGTTTCAGGTGTACAATATAGTGATTCAATATTTTCATAGATTATACCCCATTTAAAGTTATTACAAAATAAGGGCTATATTCCCCTGTGCTATAAAGTATATCCTCGTTGCTATTTATTTTATACATAGTGATTTGTAACTCCTAATCCCATATCCCTATCGTGCCCCTTCCCCATTCCCTCTCCTGACTGGTAACCACTAGTTCATTCTCTGTATCCGTGAGTCTATTTCTTTTTCTTTATATTCACTAGTTGTTTTTTTTTTTTTAGATTCAACTTATAAGTGATATCATACAATATTTCTCTTTCTCTAATTTATTTTACTTATCATAGTACCCTCTAAGTCCATCATGTTGTTGCAAATGGCAAAATTTCATTCTTTTTTATGGCTGAGTAATATCCCATTGTATATATACACTACATCTTCTTTATCCATTCATCTGTTGATGGACACTTAAGTTGCTTACTCATCTTGGCAATTGTAAATAATATGGCTATGAACATTGGGGGGCATGAAACTCTTCAAATTAGTGTTTTCATTTTCTTCAGATATATACTTGCCAGTGGAACTGGTGGATCATATGGTAGTTCTGTTTTTAGTTTTTTGAGGAGCCTCCATACTGTTGTCCATAGTGTTTGTACCAATTTACATTGCTATCAAGAGTGTACTACAGTTCCCTTTTGTCTACATCCTCGCCAACATTTTTTATTTGTAGAATTTTCGATTATAGCCATTTTAACAGGTATGAGGTGATATCTCTTTGTGGTTTTGACTTGTATTTGATGATTAGTGGTGTTGAGCCTTTTTTCATGTGTTTGTTTCTTGGGACAAATGTCTCTTCAGGTCTTTTGCCCATTTTTAATTGGGTTGTTTATTTTTTTTGATATTGATTTGTATGAGCTATTAATACATTTTGGACATTAACTCCTTATCAGGCATATGATTTGCAAATATTTTATCCCATTCAGTAGGTTGTCTTTTCGTTTTGTTGATGCTTTCTCTTGCTGTGTGAAAGCTTTTAATTTTAATTAGGTGTCATCTGTTTATTTTTGCTTTTGTTTCCTTTGCATTAGGAGACAGATCCACACACACAAAAATATTGCTACGATTTAAATTGAAGAAGGTTCTGCCTGTGTTTTCTTCTAGGAGTTGTATGATTTTGGGTCTTAATTTTAGATCTTTAATCCATTTTAAATTTATTTTTGTATGTGATGTGGGAAAGTGTTCTAATTTCATTCTTTACATACAGCTGTCCAGTTTTCCCAGCACCACTTATTGAAGAGACTGTCTTTTCTTCATTGTATATTCTTGCCTCACTTGTTGTAGATTAATTATTTGACAATATGTGTGTGGATTTATTTCTGAGCTATCTATTCTGTCCTACTGATCTATCTTTTTGTGCCTGTTTTCATGCCAATACCATGCTGCTTTGATTACTGTAGCTATGTAGTATAGTCTGAAGTCAGGGAGTGTGATATCTCTAGCTTTGTTTTTGTTTTTTTCTCAAGATGGCTTTGGCAATTCAGGATCTTTTGTGTTTCCATATAAATTTTAGGATTGGGCTTTCCTGGTGGTGCAGTGGTTAAGAATCCACCTGCCAGTGCAGGGGACATGGGTTCGTGCCCTGGTCCAGGGAGATCCCACATGCCATGGAGCACCTAAGCCCACGCACCACAACTACTGAGCTTATGCTCTAGAGCTTGCAAGCCACAATGTGACTGAGCCTGCGTGCTACAACTATTGAAGCCCATGCACCTAGAGCCCATGCTCCACAACAAGAGAAGCCACCACAATGAGAAGCCTGCACACTGCAACGAAGAATAGCCCCCACTCGCCACAACTAGAGAAAGCCCACGTGTAGCAATGAAGACCCAACACATCCTAAATTAATTAATTAATTAGAATTTTTTTTTTTTTTTTTTTTTTTTTTTGTATGCCGGCCTCTCATTGCTGTGGCCTCTCCTGTTGTGGAGCACAGGCTCCGGACGCGCAGGCTCAGCGGCCATGGCCCACAGGCCCAGTCGCTCTGCGGCATGTGGGATCCTCCCGGACTGGGGCACGAACCCGCGTCCCCTGCATCGGCAGGCGGACTCTCAACCACTGCGCCACCAGGGAAGTCTGAAAAAAATTTTTTTTAAATAAATTTAGGATTATCTGTTCTAGTTCTGTGAAAAATGTCATGAGTATTTTGATAGGGATTACATTAAATCTGTATGTTGCTTTGGGTACTACAGATACTTTAACAATATTAATTCTTCTAATCCAAGAACATGGGATATCTTTCCATTCCTTTTTATCATATTCAGTTTCCTTCATCAATGTTTTATAGTTTTCATAGGTTTTTCACCTCATTGATTAAGTTTATTCCAAGGTATTTTATTCTTTTTGTTGCAGTTTTAAATGAGATTTTTTTTCTTACCTTCTCTATCTGATAGTTCATTATTAGTGTATAGAAAAGCAACAGATTTCCATATATTAATCTTGCATCCTGCAACTTTCTTGAATTGATTTGTTAGTTTTAATAGTTTTTTGGTGGAGACTTTAGGGTTTTCTATATCTATATCATGTCATCTGCAAATAGTGACAGTTTTACATCTTCCCTTGCACTTGGGATGTCTTTTATTTCTTTTCCTTGTCTGATTACTGTGGCAAGGACTTCCAATACTATGTTAATAGAAGTGGTGAGAGTGGGCATTCTTGTCTTTTTTCTGATTTTAGAGAAAAGACTTCAGGTTTTTCACTGTTGAGTATAATGTTAGCTGTGGGTTTGTTGTAAGTGGCCTTTATTATGTTCCTTCTATACCAATGTTAATAAGAGTTTTTATCATGAATGGACGTTGAAGTTTGTCAAAAGCTTTTTCTGTGTCTATTGAGATGATTCTGTGGTTTTTATCCTTCCTTTTCTAATGTGGCATATCACATTGATTGATTTGTGAATGTTGAACCATCCTTGCATCCCTGGAACAAATCCCACTTGATCATGTTGTATTGTTCTTTTTATATAGTGTTGAATTTTGTTTCCTAACTTTTTAAAGGATTTTTGCATCTATATTCATCAGAGATTTTGGCCTGTAATTTTCTTTCTTTTTTAGTGTCATTGTCTGGTTTTGGCATCAGGGTAATGGTGGCCTCATAGAATGAACTTGGGAATCTTCCATCCTCTTCAGTTTTTTGGAACATTTTGAGGATAGGTATTATCTCTTCTTTATATGTTTGATAGAATTCCCCTGTGAAGCCATACAGTGCTGGGCTTTTTTTGCTAGGAGTTTTTTTGTTTGTTTGTTTTTTAAATTACAAATTGAATTTCACTACTAGTGATTGTTCTGTTCAGATTGTCTATTTTTTTTTTTTTTTTTTTTTTTTTTTTTGCGATACGCGGGCCTCTCACTGTTGTGGCCTCTCCTGTTGCGGAGCACAGGCTCTGGAAGTGCAGGCTCAGCGGCCATGGCTCATGGGCCCAGCCGCTCCACGGCATGTGGGTTCCTCCCGGACCGGGGCACGAACCTGCGTCCCCTGCATCGGCAGGCGGACTCTCAACCACTGTGCCACCAGGGAAGCCCCAGATTGTCTATTTTTTCCTGATTCAGTCTTGAAAGGTTGTGTGTTTCTAGACATTTTTTTAATCTCTTCTAAGTTGTCCAATTTGTTTGCATATAACTGTTCATCATATTCTCTTATGTTTTTTTGGTATCTCTGTGATATTTGTTGTTATATCTCCTCTTTCACTTCTTATTTTGTATATTTGGATCCTCTCTCCTTTTTCTTGATGAACCTAGTTAATGATTTATTGACTTTGTTCATCTTTTCAAAAAAGGAGTTCTGGGTTTCAGTCATCTTTTCTATTTTTTGGTCTCCATTTTATTCATTTCCTTTCTGATCTTTATTATTTCCTTCCTTCTCCTGACTTTAGGTTTTAGTTTTTCTTCTTCTTCTAATTCTTTTAGGTGGTAAGTTAGGTTTACTTGAGATTTTTCTTGTTTCTAAATGTAGGCCTGTATCGCTATATACTTCCCTCTTAGAACTGCTTTTGTCATATCCCCTAGATTTTGGAAAGTTGTGTTTCCATTTTTATTTGTCTTGAGATATTTTACGATTTTCTTTTTGATTTCTTCACTGACCCATTGGTTTTTTTTAGTAGCATGTTGTTTACTCTTCACTTGTTTGTGCTTTTCCCATTTTTCTTCCTGTAATTGATTTCTAGCTTCTTATTGTTGTGGTCACAAAAAAATGCTTAATGTAATTGCTATCCCCTTACATTTGTTGAGACTTGTTTCATGACCCAGCATGTTATCTATCCTGGAGAATGTTCCATGTGCACTTCAAAAGAAGGTGTATTCGTTGTTTTGGGGTGGAATATTCTGAAGATATACATTAAACTAGTCTAATGTGTCATTTAAGACCATGTTTCCTTATTGATTTTCTGTCTGGATGATCTGTCCATTGATGTAAGTGGGGTGTTAAAGTCCCCTACTATTATTGTATTATTGTTAATTTCTCTCTTTATGTCCCTTAATATTTGCTTTATATATTTAGATGCTCCTGTATTAGGTGCATATATGTTAATGAGTATTATATCCTCTTCTTGTATTGATCCCTTTATCATTATATAGTACCCTTTGTGTCTCTTGTTATATACTTTGTTAAAGTCTGTTTTGTCTGATATGAGCATTGCCACCCCACTTTCTTGTTACTTTCATTTGCATGAAATATCTTTTACCATTCTCTCACTTTCAGTCAGTGTCTTTAGCTCTGAAGCAAGTCTCTTGTATGTATCATTACAGGGGTCTTGTTTTTTTAACCAATCAGCAGCACTATGTCTTTTGATTAGCGCATTTAGTCTGTTGACATATAAAGTGATTATTGATAGGTATGCACTTATTGCCATTTTGTTACTCATTTTATGGTTGTTTTTGTAGTTCTTCTCTGTTTTCTTCTTGTTTTATTTTCTTCTCTTGTGGTTTGATGATTTTCTTTAGTGGTATGCTTGTGTTCCTTTCTCTCTAGTTTTTGTGTATCTGTTGCGGGTTTTTGATTTGTGATTACCATGGGATTCCTATATGTTGACTTATAACTATATCTACTTCTTATAAATTAGTAAGTCATTTGAGTTCACACACATTCTAAAAGATATACATTTTTTACTTCCCTCCCCCTCATTTTGTGTTTTTGATGTTATATTTTACATCTTCATGTTTATCCCTTTACTGATTATTGTAGTTATATTTGATTTTGCATTTTTTTTTGTCTTTTAATCTTTGTACTAGCTTATTTACATGGTTAATCCTCAGGCTTTACTATAAATTTGCCTTTGCTAGTGGGATTTTCCCTTTCCTATAGATACTTCTTGTTATAGCCTTTTCTTTCCCACTTAGAGAAGACCCTTCAACATTTCTTTTAGGGTCAGTTTAATATTGATGAAGTCCTTTGATTTTTGCTTATATGAGAAGTTCTTTGTGTCTCCTTCCATTATAAATAATAATCTTGCTGGTAAGAGTAACTCATGTTTCAGCACTTTGAGTATATCATCCCACTCTCTTCTGGCCTGCAAAGTTTCTACAGAAAAATCAGCTGATAACCTCATGGGGGTTCCCTTGTATATGACTCTTTGTTTTTCTCTTGCTACCTTTAGAATTCTCTACCTTTAATTTTTACCATTTTAATTGTGAAATATCTTGGTGTGGATCTGTTTCAGTTCATCTTATTTAGGACCTTCTGTGCTTCCTATACCTGAGTATCTGTTTCCTTCTTCAGGTTTGGAAAGTTTTCAGCCATAATTTTATCAAATACATTTTCAACTTCCTCCTCTCTTTTCTTCTTCTTCTAGGACCCCTACAATGCAAATGTTGGTATGTTTGATGTTGTCTCAGAGGTCCCTTAAACTGTCTTCATTTTTTAATTTGTTTTACTTTTTGCTGCTCTGATTGGGTGATTTCCATTATTCTATTTTCCAAATCACTTATATGTTCTTCTTTATCATCTAGTCTGCTGTACATTTCTTCTAGTGTGTTGTTCATTTCAGTTATTGTATTCAGTTCTGACTGGTTCTCTTTTATATTTTCTGGTTCCTTGTTAAAACTCTCACTCTGTTCATCTATTCTTTTCCCTTAATTATGTTAACGTTGTTATTACTAGTGTTTTGAACTCTTTTTCTGGTAAATTATTTCTGTTTTGTTAGTTATTTTTTCAGGTGTTTTCTCTTGCTCTTTCAGTTGAAACAAATTCCTCTGTCTTCTCATTCTGCTTGTCTTTCTCTGTCTCTATGAAGTTAGGTGAACCAGTTTTCTATGCAACCTTGAAGGGGTTTCCTTGTGTGGGAGTGTTCCTATACAGTCTGTGTGTGCCCTGTGGCTTTGGCGGGAGAGCTGCATCTGACACGAACACAAGTCATGTCTTTCCGCAGGGTGTGCTGGCAACTATCAGCTTGGTGGGAAGTGGGGCTTGAGATGAAGAGGCTAGGGCCAGAGCCAGATGTGAGCTGGGGCTTCTCCTCTGCTCAGTGGCTGTCATTGCCCTGTCTGGTGTGGGGGCAGGTTCCAAGTTTCTGGAGCAGAAACCCTGAGGGTCAGCTTTGAGATGGCTCCATTCCCTTTAAGTGTGTGCTCTCCCCTCTCTCAGCACTAGCACCCTCTCCCCAGAGGCGAACAGTGCTGGAGTAAGAGGGGCTGGTGTGGGCACTTGATGTGGGTCTGAGCACAGGCTGTGTCAGCCCCAGCTACAGTCAGCAACTAGAACCACTTCTGACGTGCTGCCTTGTAAGCACCGGTAGGGGCCGGCCCCACTCAGCTCAGAGGCCGCTCCAGGTCTGAGCCACCTTTGTGCCTCACAGCCAAGCTCTCCCCTTGGCTGCAGCAGCTCTCACCCCAGTGTGGCACTGCGACATGAGGCAGGTGCAGCCAGAGCAGTCGCTAGGTTCAGACAGGGGTGCAAGCTGAGTGGTCATGGGAAACATTAGACGTGGTTTCAGTCTGCCCTCTCTGCCCCGTTTTGGGAGTAAGCAAGCATGTGTGCACTCCTCACAAGTGGTGTCCAAGCTTTTCACAGCACTCCGGTTAGTCCCACCAGTCCCTACACAGTCTCTACCTGTGTAGCCTCCTTCCTCGTGTAAGTTCCCTCCCAGGAGCACAAGTCCTGACCGAATCACTTTTCCCTTCCTACCGGATTCCATGTGGATCTTTCTTACAGCCTTGGTTGTACAGGAATCTTTCTGCCAGTCTCCAGTTAGGTTTCCGTGAGCATTGTTCCACGTGTTCACGGGGGAAGATGAGTTCCACATCTTCCTGTTTCACCACCTTGACCTCTTTAATCAAAATTCTTATATAATCATATTAGAAGATTGGAGTAGGGGAATTAATAGAAGAGGGACTGTGTAAGAGAGTTAAACCATTTTTTTAACAAAAACAATATCAGTGGATGATGTCTAGAATTGGTGAAATAGAACGTATTTTTAAAGATGAGCTTGTTGTTTAGAAATAGAGTGGTACATATGAGAAAAAGTAGCTAAAGATGTAAAACTGTATAGCTTCTAGATAATAAGTGAAAACATGCATAACTATCTTTAATAAAAATATATTAGTTTAACAATAAAAAGTATATAAAACAAACTTGAAATCACCATAGCTTAAAGTACTTCCTCCTTGAAAGGATACGTTTTAACAGGATTAAAGTACAATTAGTTGTTTTGGTTTTTGTTGGTTTTTTTTTTGCGGTACGCGGGCCTCTCACTGCTGTGGCCTCTCCCGTTGCGGAGCACAGGCTCCGGACGCGCAGGCTCAGCCGACATGGCTCACGGGCCCAGCCGCTCCGCGGCATGTGGGATCCTCCCAGACCGGGGCACGAACCCATGTCTCCTGCATCGGCAGGCAGACTCTCAAACACTGCGCCACCAGGGAAGCCCAAAGTACAATTAGTTTTAAGAACCCAAATGAGAAAACTATAAGCAGTGTCTCTTATGTAAATTCTATAAATATTTCTGTGTTTATTTTACTTTTAAATATTCAAGTCATATTGTTAGTGAAAAAAAAAAAAAAGCAAGGAAAAAACAGTATGCACAAATGATTCCCAAACTTTTAGAAGAATATAATGCAGGATGTACATTTTAAGAAAAATATGCATGCATATAAATTTATACGAAGGATATCTTTGCAAAGATGCAGCTGATATTGGGAACGATGGTTACTTATGAGGAAGAAAACTATAGTCTGAAGGTCAGAAATGAGAGGAAGACTTGCTTGTCTCTATATACATTTTTGTGTTTTTTATTTTATAATATCTTTATGAACTAATTGGATTTATGTTAAAGTAAGGGAGATTTTGGCCATGGTGATAAAACACAGTAAGTTAATTATAGCATGTGTGTTTTATATTATGTTAAATATTATATATAAATAAAACAAATATTTATATGCATTTCATAGTTCTGACATAAGATATACAGGAAAAAGAAGATAGAGCAAGCGCTGTTAAAGCCATAAAGTCACCCAGGAAAAATTTAAAGAGTGAAAGGAGTTGGTGAAAGTAACAGTAATTTAAAGAACAGCACACGAGAAGAGATTGATATGAAAGCAAAGAATGTGTTAAGGATATCAGTCACAGTAGCTTCACATACACTGCTCTCTCTAAGGAAGCTGTCCTGCTTAAGGGACAGTCATAAGTAGTAGTACTTAACTCTCATTGGACCCCAATCCCTCTCCCCTCCACAGCTGATTGGTTCCACATGGGCACCAGACCTGCATCCATCCACCCACCCATCCATACATACATGCACACACACACACACACACACACATATACATGTATTCTACTTTCTATACATGCTTGAGAGGTGGAGGAGAGGGGAAACAGCCATGGATTTCAGAAGAGGGCATAGGAGGTATTAGGAAGATGAAGTAATAAGGAAATATAAACACTTTGAAGAAAAAGAACTGAAACATATGCCCAGAGAGAAAAGCCAATTGGTAAAAATACAAAATGCAAAATCAGAAACATCGTCCTCCTTAAAGAAGAGCGTCGACTTTAATGAATGCACAACTATGAGGAAATATCTAAAAGTACTTGCATAATGTGTTTAAGTCCCTTCTATATTGTTACAAGAAAACTGAATTTATGACCTAGTAAATTAAACGAAGAACTTTGGTGAGCTAATCTTATTGACATGAAGTTCTAAAGTATGCTTATGTATGACTCAATTCAGTTTTGTATCATTGCAGATTTCACTATTTTGTTAGCCTCCCATTCAACGTGAAGATACGCTGTCTAAAAATTGTTCTGCTTTAACAGACATGTCTGACTTTCTGACATGAGGTTCATAAGACATTTTGAATAGCTATAGAAAATCCAAAATATGACTAATGTAAGAGAAACTGATAATTTATGAATGTTAATTACTGCTTATCATGTCAGATATAAATAACTTTAAAATGTACCCCCAGGTGTTCTGAGGTTTGGGTTTTTTCAAACTTAAACCGAATCATTTCTTCCATACACATTATAAAAACATCACCATGATTCCCACTGTCTGGAACCAAAGTCCCTCAGATGTCTCCCCTCTGCAGTGGTTCAAATAATTTTTTCTGATAATCTTCATGCTTACAATGTGAGGGTTATTCAAGATTTTAATAGTAAAGAACTGAGAAATCCTCAGAAAGAAACTGAATTAATAGTGGATTTCCAGTATGGATCTCCAAAGTTCTTTTTGCCATGAAAGATAACATATTTACATGTTCCAGGGATTAAGATGTGGACATTTTGGAGGCCTATTGCAACAACTTGTGAGAATGTGAAGCAACTGGAAGCCTTATATATTGCAGTGGGAGTATAAATTAGCAAACACTGTGGAAAATGGCTAGCACCTACAAATGCCAAACAATTGCATGCCTCTGAGCTAGCAGTACCCCTCTAGACATAGACCCAGGATAAGTAAGTATATTTGTCCACCAAAAGATATTGAATAAGAATGTTCACATCAGTACTATTCATAATAGCTCCAAATTGTAAACTACCCAGATGCTATCAAAAGTAGAAAGGATATCTAAACAGGTAGATCCACACAATGTAGTACAATACACTAATGAGAATGGATAATCTACAAATACACACAATAATATGGATACATATCACAAAAATAATGTTAAGCAAAAGAAGCCAGACACAAGAATACATCCTATATGAGCCCATTCCTAAAAAGTTTAAAAATTAATATATTCTCTTAGAAGTTCAGATAAAGTTACCCTTGGGTGGGGGTAATCAAAAGAGAACAAGAGATCAGAAGAGATGGTAATGTTCTGTCTTTTGATCTGGCGTTGGTTACACACAGGTTCAATTTGTGAAAATTTATTGAGCTGTTCACTTATAAGATAAATACACTACAATTCTGTTAAAAAATTCTAAACTATGCTGCTTCCTTGTTGCAGATGAGATTTCTTGTAAAAATTCATTGAGTGCTATGCTTATGATGTGTGCATTTATTTTTAAAAAGTCTTCCTCACTTCCACCCCCCAAAATTACACTATTGACACTCAGCTAAGGGGACGAGAGACGTATTTGTGTCACTAGCGCTGGAGCTAACACAGGTTCTGCCAAAGGCTCGTCACTCCAAATTCCCTCACTGCTCTGCTTCTCCCATAGATAAGTAGATGATAGGTAGATAGAGGCTGTTGGAATCATCTTAGGTGAAAGGATTACAACCTGGGAATCGTCAAGGGTTCCTCCTCATTATCTGACTCCTGAGGAACTACCAGTTAGGTGTTGGGGGAGGGTGGGTGTTAGATTACAGATTCATTCTGGTGTAATGACTTTCAGGTGACTGTGAGACATCATTACTGCATCTCAACTTCGTAATGACAAACATAGAGATAATATGCGCCCTGCTTACCTTCTAGAGTTTGGGAAGGAGTTGAATATGTAAACACATTGTAAGCCAAAAAGTGTTAAAAGACTCTTGAGCCAAAACAATTTTCTGACTCTCTGGTTTTCACGAGGAAGAATTTCTCCAGGCAGTCGTCTCATGCTCCGCCCTTTGCACGCAAACTTCCAGGTGGAGTGCGTTTACCTAGCTGACGAGCTTGAAATAAAGAACCAGGCAGGCTTAGCTCGCTCCTTTCCTCGCATTCCTTTCCAGAACAGGTACGAGGAGGTTCACATTCTGAGTCTCCTTCGAGGTTACAAGCAAGCTTCAGTGGGGAAGCCATCAGTTTTGAGGACTGCTTGTGACTTGTGACTTCGGTAGTCTCATATGAACTCAGCTGGGAAAAGGTAAGAATTAAGTCCCTAATTCTACAGATCTGTACTAGCAGGTAAGCTCTTAACAACAACAAAGCCCGTTTCCAAGAGCCATGAAGCTGAGATTTTTATCTCCTGTCTGCCTGAAATTTTTGTTTCTATCCCATGTTTTTAAAGAGCACTGTCAGGAAAAAAAAAGTTTTCTCCTTATTGTGCTGCTTCAAATGCCAATAAAAGCTAAAGTATTTTGTTACACAACATGTTTCTGTTTGTTACCGTTACAGTCCCCATAATGTATGTTCAGTCCTAATCTCTTTCCCTGAACACTTGCTGTCTGTGAAATAATTATAATGGTTTTCGGAGTCCAAGGTTTAACTTGCATTCTTTTCCTGTGGCATGTAAAGTCAATTAAGCAAACAGTTTTATGTGGCTACTAAGTATCTGACATTGTGTTAGACTTGGGGGATCAAAGCAGTGCTTGTATCCTGGACAATTTTTTTTTTTTTTCCTCCTTCCTTTGTGGTACGCGGGCCTCTCACTGTCGTGGCCTCTCCCGCTGCGGAGCACAGGCTCCGGACGCGCAGGCGCAGCGGCCATGGCTCACGGGCGCAGCCGCTCCGCGGCACGTGGAATCCTCCCGGACCGGGGCACGAACCCGCGTCCCCTGCATCGGCAGGCGGACTCTCAACCACTGCGCCACCAGGGAAGCCAACCTGGACAATTTTTATCAAAATTTCTTTGTGGGAACTCATTTCAGGTTCTGATATCATCAATGTTAATGGGAAAAAACAGTATCAAAGGCTTGCTGATTGTGCTTGTTTAATATAGGAACTAGATACTCTCTTTTTCACTTTTATATTCCAATGTATCACACAAAGATTTAGATTTCTCATTCCAATTAGGCTGTAATCTTAACGTTTCTTTTACTATCACTTGATTGTGAAAGGAGATCATTATAAACCATTATAACATCATTATTTAAGTGAGGGAGAATAAAAACAAAACAAAGAAACAAGCAAACAAAAACAGTTCAGGTTCTTTTCATGAAGAAAAGAGCACCAGGCCTTTTTTTCTTTCTTTTTTTTTTTTTTTTTGGCCTCATGTGGGATCTTAGTTCCCCGACCAGGGATCTAACCTGTACCCCCTGCAGCAGAAGTGTGGAGTCTTAGCCACTGGACCACCAGGGAAGTCCCCGCCAGCCCTTTGTTTAAAAAAAATTGAGATGTAATTGACAGGTATCATTATATTAGGTTCAGGTGTACAACATTTGGTATTTGTATATTGTGAAATGACCACCACAGTAGGTCTAGTTAATGACCATCACTACATATGGTTACAAATTTTTTTCTTTTTTGTGATGAGAACTTTTAAAATCTATTCTCTTAGTATAGCACCTCTCAAATATGTAATACAGTATCATAACTCTAGTAACCATGCTGTAAATTACATTTCCAGGACTTATTTTATAACTGGAAGTGTGTACCTCTTGACCCCCTTCACCCATTTTACCCACTCCTCACTCACCCCCCTTTTAAAAAAATTTTTAAATTTTATTTTATTTATATTTTTAAACAGCAGGTTCTTATGAGTCATCAATTTTATACACATCAGTGTATCCATGTCAATCCCAGTCGCCCAATTCAGCACACCACCATCCCCACCCCCCCTGGGGCTTTCCTCCCTTGGTGTCCATACATTTGTTCTCTACATTTGTGGCTCAACTTCTGCCCTGCATACCAGTTCATCTGTACCATTTTTCTAGATTCCACTTACATGCATTAATATACGATACTTGTTTTTCTCTTTCTGACTGACTTCACTCTGTATGACAGTCTCTAGATCCATCCACGTCTCTACAAGTGACCCAATTTCGTTCCTTTTTATGGCTGAGTAATATTCCATTGTATATATGTACCACATCTTCTTTATCCATTGGTCTGTTGGTGGGCATTTAGGTTGCTTCCGTGACCTGGCTATTGTAAACAGTGCTGCAATGAACATTGGGGTGCATGTGTCTTTTTGAATTGTGGTTTCCTCTGGGTATATGCCCAGTAGTGTCACCCACCACTTTTGGCCACCACCAGTCCCTACTTTGTATCTGTGAGCTTTGTTGTTGTTTGTTTGTTTGTTTTTAAGATTTCACACATAAGTGAGATCATATAATATTTGTCTTTGTCTGACTTATTTCACTTAGCATAATGCCCTTAATATCCATTGATGTTGTTGCAAATGGCAAGATTTCATTCTGTTGATGGCTGAGTGATATTCCATTGTGTGTGTGTGTGTACATATACCACATCTTCTTTATCCATTTATCCATCAGTGGACACTTAGGTTGTTTCCATATTTTGGCTATTGTAAATAATGCTCCAGTGAACATGAGGGTGTAGATAACTTTTCCAGTTAGTGTTTTTATTTTCCTTGGATAAATACCCAGAAGTGCAATTGCTGGATTGTATGGTAGTCCTAATTTTAATTTTTTGAGGAACCTCCATACTGTTCTCCATAGTGGCTGCACCAATTTACATTCCCATTAATGGTAGATAAGGTTTCCCTTTTCTCCACACCCTCACCAATGCTTAACATTTTGTGTCTTTTTGATAATAGCCTTGCTAATGTATGAGATGATATCTCATTGTGGTTTTGAGTTACATTTCTCTGATTAGTGATGTTGAGCATCTTTTTATATACCTGTTGGACATCTGTATGTCTCTCTTGGAAAAATGTCTATTCAGATCCTCTGCCAATTTAATCAGATTGCTTGGGGATTTTAGCCGTTGAGTTGTATGGTTCTTTATGTATTTTGCCTATTAAGCTCTTATCTGATACATGATTTCCAAATATTTTTTCCCATTTTATTTTTTGCCCTTTAATTTTGTTGATAGTTTCCTTTGCTGTGCAGGAGCTTCTTAGTTTGATGCAGCCCCACTTATTTTTATTTTTGTTGTCTTTGCTTTCGGTGTCAAATCCAAAAAATCATTATCAAGACCAATGTCAAGGGGCTCAATGTTTTGTTTTCTTCCTTTTTTTGTTGTTAAGTATTTACTTATTTGGTTGCGCTGGGTCTTAGTTGCAGCATGTGGGCTCCTTAGTTGCAGCTCTCTGGCTCCTTAGTTGTGGCATGTGAACTCTCAGTTGCGGCATGCATGTGGCATCTAGTTCCCTGGGCCAGGGATCGAACTTGGGCCCCCTGCATTGGGAGTGCAGTCTTATCCACCGTGCCACCAGGAAAGTCCCTGTTTTGTTTTCTTCTAGGAGTTTTATGGTTTCATGGTTTACATTCAAGTCTTTTATCCACTTTGAGCTAATTTTTGTGTATGGTGTAAGATAGTGGTCCAGTTTCATTCTTTTACATGTAGCTATTCAGTTTTCCTAGCACCGTTTATTGAAGAGACTGTCTTCTGCCCATTTTATATTCTTGCCTCCTTTGCCATAGATTAATTGCCCATATAAATGTGGGTTTATTTATGGGCTCTCTGTTCTCTTTCATTGATCGGTGTGTCTGTTTTTATGCCAGTACCATTCTGTTTTGATTATTGTAGTTTGTAATACAATTAGAAGTCAGGGAGCATGAGGCCTCCAACTTTGTTCTTTCTCAAGATTGCTTTGGTTATTGGGGGGTCTTTTGCGGTTCAAAGCAAATTTTAGGATTGCTCTATTTCTGTAAAAAATGCCATTGGAATTTTGATAGGGACTGCATTAAATCTGTAGATCAGTTTGGCTAGTATGGACATTTGAACAGTATTCTTCCAATCCATTATCATGGAATATCTTTCCACTTATTTGTGTCATCTGTAATTTCTTTCATTAATGTCTTATAGTTTTCAGTGTATAGGTCTTTTACCTTTTTGGTTAATTTTATACCTAGGTATTTTATCCTTTTTAATGCAATTATAAATGAGATTGTTTTCTCAATTTCTCTTTTTAATAGTTTATTCTTAGTGTATAGCAATGCAACTGATTCTTGTATCCTGCAACTTTACTGAGTTCATTTATTCCAGTAGTTTTTTGGTGGGGTTTTTAGGGTTTTCTATAATATAATATGTCATCTTCAAATAGTGACAGTTTTACTTCTTCCTTTCCAGTTTGGGTGACTTTTATTTCTTGTCTGATTTATGTAGCTAAGGTATCCAATACAATGTTGAATAAGAGTGGTGAGAGTCAGCATCCTTGTCTTATTCCTGATCTTAGAAGAAAAGCTTTTAGCTTACCACTGTTGAATATATTATTAGCTGTGGACTTGTCATATATGGCTTTTATTATGTTGAGGGATATTCCCTCTTTACCCACTTTTTTGAAAGTCTTTATTGTAAATGGATGTTGAATTTTGTCAACGTATTTTTCTGCATCTGCTGAGATGACCATATAATTTTTATCCTTTGTTTTGTTAATGTGGCATATCACATTGATTTTTGTGGATGTTGTACCATTACTGCATCCCTGGAATAAATCCCAGTTGATCATGGTGTATGGTCCTTTTAATATATCATTGAATTTGGTTTGCTAATATTTTGTTGAGAATGTTTACGTCTATGTTCATCAGGGATATTGACCTATAATTTTCTTTTCTTGTATGGTCCTTATCTGGTTTTGGTTTCTGGGTGATGTTGACCTCATAAAATGAGTTTAGATTGGTCCATTGTCTTCTGTTTTTTGGAAGAATTTGAGAAGAATTAGTATTAATTTTTCTTTAGATGTTTGGTAGCATTCACCAGTGAAGCCATCATGTCCTAGACTTCTGTTGAGAGATTTTCGGAGTACTGATTCAATATCCTTACTAGTAATTGGTTTGTTTTAAGTTTTCTATATTTCATGAATCAGTCTTGGTAGGTTGTATGTTTCTAGGCTTTTTAAAAATTTTTCTTCTAAGTTGTCCAATTCGTCGGCATATAATTGTTCATAGTAGTCTTTTATCATCCTTTGTATCTGTAGTATCAGTTGTAGTCTCCTCTTTCACTTTGGTTTTATATATGAGTTCTCTCTCTCTCTCTCTCTCTCTCTGTCTCTCGGTGAGTCTAGCTAAAGGTTTGTCTATTTTGTTTATCTTTTTAAACAGCCAGTTTGAAATTTTATTGATATTTTCTGTTGTCTTTTTAGTCTCTATTTCATTTATTTGCACTCCATCTTTGTTTACTTTTCTACTAACTTTAGGCTTAGTTTTTTTTTTTTTTTTCCTTTTCTAATTCCTTGAGGTGTAAAGTTGTTTATCCAAGATGTTTGTTTCTTGATGTAGGCATTTATCACTAGAAACTTTCCTCTTAGAACTGCTTTTGCTGAAACCCATAATTTTGGTATGTTGTATTTTCATTCGTCTCAAGATATGTTTTTATTTCTCTTTTGTTTTTCTTTGACCCATTGGTTGTTCAACAGCATGTTGTACAATCTCCACATATTTGTAAATTTTCCAGTTTTCTTCATAAAATTGATTTTTAGTTTCATAATGTTGTGGTAAAAAAGATTATGATTTTAAATCTATTAAGACTTCTTTTGTGGCCTAACATGATCTATCCCAGAGAATGTACCATGTGCTCTTGAGAAGATGTATATTCTTTTGCTTTTAGATGGAGTTTTCTGTATGTGTCCATTAAGTGTATCTGGTATAACATCTCATTAAGGCCAATGTTTCCTTATTGATTTTTTTTTTGTTTTTGGTCTTCATGATCTATTCATCAAAGAAAGGTGGAATATTAAGTCCCCTAATATTGTTGTATTGTTGTCTATTTCTCCCTTTAGGTCTGTTTATATTTACTTTATCTATTTAAGTGCTCCAATGTTGGGTGTATAAATTTTTACAAATCCTATGGCCTCTTTTTGGATTGACCCATTTATTATTAGATAATGGCTTTCTTTGTGTCTTATTACAGTCTTTGTCTTAAAATCTATTTTTTTCTGATACAAGTATAACTACCTCAGCCTCTTTTGGTTTGCATCAGCATAGAGTATATTTTTCTATCCCTTTATTTTCAGTCTTTGTGTATCCTTAACATCTGAAGTGAGTCTCTGGTAGGCAGCATATAGATGGGTCTTTTTTTTTTTTTTCAGCCATTCATCCACTGTGTGTCATTTGCTTGCCATTTACATTTAAGATTATTGATAGGTATGTCCTTATTGTCATTTTGTTAACTGTTTTCTGGCTGTTTTGTTATTCATTTATTCCTGTCTTCTCCTCTTGCTCTCTCCCTTTTGTAAATGGATGATTTTCTGTAGTGGTATGCTTAGATTTCTTTCTCTTTATCTGTTGTGTATCTACTATAGGTTTTTGCTTTGTGGTTACCATGCAGCTATATAAAACAGTCTCTTTTAAGTTTATAACAAGTTAAGTTTGAATGCATTCTAAAACTCTACATTTTTACTCCATCCCCACCACATTTTGTTTTAGAGGTCATAATTTACATCTTTTTATCTTTTGTATCCATTAACAAATTTTTCTAGTGTTGGTTACTTTTACTATTTTTGCCTTTTAACCTTAATACTAGCACTATAAGTGATTAACTCACCAATCTTACAGTAGATTGTTCTGAATTTTACTGTATACTTACCTTTACCAGTGAGAGTTATACTTTCTTTTTATTTATTTATTTATTTATTATTTATTTATTTATTTTAACATCTTTACTTGAGTATAACTGTTTTACAATAGTGTGTTAGTTTCTCCTTTACAACAAAGTGAATCAGTTATACATATACATATGTTCCCATATCTCTTCCCTCTTGCATCACCCTCCCTCGCACCCTCCCTATCCCACCCCTCTAGGTGGTCACAAAGCACAGAGCTGAACTCCCTGTGGTATGCTGCAGATTCCCACTAGCTATCTGATTTACATTTGGTAGTGTGTATACGTACCTGCCACACTCTCACATCGTCACCGCTTACCCTCCCCCCCCCCATATCCTCAAGTCCATGCTCTAGTAGGTACGTGTTTTATTCCTGTCCTACCACTAATCTCTTCATGACATTTTTTTCCTTAGATTCCATATATATGTGTTAGCATACGGTATTTGTTTTTCTCCTTCTGACTTACTTCACTCTGTATGACAGACTCCAGGTCTATCCACCTCACTACAAATAACTCAGTTTCATTTCTTTTTATGGATGAGTAATATTCCATTGTATATATGTGCCACATCTTCTTTATCCATTCACCTGTTGATGGACACTTAGGTTGCTTCCATGTCCTGGCTATCGCAAATAGAGCTGCAATGAACATTTTGGTACATGACTCTTTTTGAATTATGGTTTTCTCAGGGTATATGCCTAGTAGTGGGATTGCGGGGTCATATGGTAGTTCTATTTGTAGTTTTTTAAGGAACCTCCATACTGTTCTCCATAGTGGCTGTATCAATTTACATTCCCACCAGCAGTGCAAGAGTGTTCCCTTTTCTCCACATGCTCTCCAGCATTTATTGTTTCTAGAGTTTTTGATGATGGACAATCTGACCGGGTGAGATGATACCTCATTGTAGTTTTGATTTGCATTTCTCTAATGATTAATGATGTTGAGCATTCTTTCATGTGTTTGTTGGCAATCTGTATATCTTCTTTGGAGAAATGTCTATTTAGTTCTTCTGCCCATGTTTGGATTGGGTTGTTTGTTTTTTTGTTATTGAGCTGCATGAGTTGCTTATAAATTTTGGATATTAATCCTTTGTCAGTTGCTTCATTTGCAAATATTTTCTCCCATTCTGAGGGTTGTCTTTTGGTGTTGTTTATGGTATCCTTTGCTGTGCAAAAGCTTTTAAGTTTCATTAGATCCCATTTGTTTATTTTTGTTTTTATTTCCATTTCTCTAGGAGATGGGTCAAAAAGGATCTTGCTGTGATTTATGTCGTAGAGTGTTCTGCCTATGTTTTCCTCTAAGCGTTTGATAGTGTCTGGCCTTACATTTAGGTCTTTAACCCATTTTGAGTTTATTTTTGTGTGTGGTGTTAGGGAGTGTTCTAATTTCATACTTCTACAGGTAGCTGTCCAGTTTTCCCAGCACAATTATTGAAAAGGCTGTCTTTTCTCCACTGTGTATCCTTCCCTCCTTTATCAAAGATAAGGTGACCATATGTGTGTGGGTTTATGTCTGGGCTTTCTATCCTGTTCCATTGATGTATATTTCTGTTTTTGTGCCAGTACCATACTGTCTTGATTACTGTGGCCTTGTAGTATAGTCTGAAGTCAGGGAGCCTGATTCCTCCAGCTCCATTTTTCGTTCTCAAGATTGCTTTGGCTATTCGGGGTCTTTTGTGTTTCCATACAAATTGTGAAATTCTTTGTTCTAGTTCTGTAAAAAATGCCAGTGGTAATTTGATAGGGATTGCATTGAATCTGTAGATTGCTTTGGGTAGTAGAGTCATTTTCACAATGTTGATTCTTCCAATCCAAGAACATGGTATATTTCTCCACCTATTTGTATCATCTTTAATTTCTTTCATCAGTGTCTTATAGTTTTCTGCATACAAGTCTTTTGTCTCCTTAGGTAGGTTTATTCCTAGATATTTTATTCTTTTTGTTGCAGTGGTAAATGGGAGTGTTTTCTTAATTTCCCTCTCAGATTTTTCATCATTAGTGTATAAGAATGCCAGAGATTTCTGTGCATTAATTTTGTATCCTGCTACTTTACCAAATTCACTGATTAGTTCTAGTAGTTTTCTGGTAGCATCCTTAGTATTCTCTATGTATAGTATCATGTCATCTGCAAACAGTGACAGCTTTACTTCTTCTTTCCCTATTTGGATCCCTTTTATTTCTTTATTTTCTCTGATTGCTGTGGCTAGAACTTCCAAAACTAGGTTGAATAAGAGTGGTGAGAGTGGGCAACCTTGTCTTGTTCCTGATCTTAGTGGAAATGGTTTCAGTTTTTCACCATTGAGAACAATGCTGGCTGTGGGTTTGTCATATATGGCCTTTATTATATTGAGGAAAGTTCCCTCTATGCCTACTTTCTCTAGGGTTTTTTTCATAAATGGGTGTTGAATTTTGTCAAAAGCTTTTTCTGCATCTATTGAGATGATCATACGGTTTTTCTCCTTCAGTTTGTTGATATGGTGTATCACGTTGATTGATTTGCGTATATTGAAGAATCCTTGCATTCCTGGAATAAACCCCACTTGATCATGGTGTATGATCCTTTTAATGTGCTGTTGGATTCTGTTTGCTAGTATTTTGTTGAAGATTTTTGCATCTATGTTCATCAGTGATATTGGCCTGTAGTTTTCTCTCTTTGTGACGTCTTTGTCTGGTTTTGGTATCAGGGTGATGGTGGCCTCATAGAATGAGTTTGAGAGTGTTCCTCCCTCTGCTATGTTTTGGAAGAGTTTGAGAAGGATAGGTGTTAGCTCTTCTCTAAATGTTTCATAGAATTTGCCTGTGAAAGCATCTGGTCCTGGGCTTTTGTTTGTTGGAAGATTTTTAATCACAGTTTCAATTTCAGTGCTTGTGATTGGTCTGTTCATATTTTCTATTTCTTCCTGGTTCAGTCTTGGCAGGTTGTGCATTTCTAAGAATTTGTCCATTTCTTCCAGGTTGTCCATTTTGTTGGCATAGAGTTGCTTGTAGTAATCTCTCATAATCTTTTGTATTTCCGCAGAGTCAGTTGTTACCTCTCCTTTTTCATTTCTAATTCTATTGATTTGAGTCTTCTCCCTTTTTTTCTTGATGAGTCTGGCTAATGGTTTATCAATTTTATTTATCTTAAAGAACCAGATTTTACTTTTATTGATCTTTGTTATTGTTTCCTTCATTTCTTTTTCATTTATTTCTGATCTGATCTTTATGATTTCTTTCCTTCTGCTACATTTGGGGTTTTTTTGTTCTTCCTTCTCTAATTG
The DNA here is from genome assembly GCF_026419965.1 of Kogia breviceps. Lineage (NCBI taxonomy): Eukaryota > Metazoa > Chordata > Mammalia > Artiodactyla > Physeteridae > Kogia > Kogia breviceps. Next base: position 3,789,623 of record NC_081314.1, read on the forward strand.
CTTTAGGTGCAAAGTTAAGTTGTTTATTCGAGATGCTTCCTGTTTCTTAAGGTATGATTGTATTGCTATAAACTTCCCGCTTAGAACTGCTTTTGCTGTATCCCATAGGTTTTGGGTCGTTGTGTCTCCATTGTCATTTGTTTCTAAGTACTTTTTGATTTCCTCTTTGATTTCTTCAGTGATCACTTCGTTATTAAGTAGTGTATTGTTTAGCCTCCATGTGTTTGTATTTTTTACAGATCTTTTCCTGTAATTGATATCTAGTCTCATAGTGTTGTGGTCAGAAAAGATACTTGATACGATTTCAGTTTTCTTAAATTTGCCAAGGCTAGATTTATGACCCAAGATATGATCTATCCTGGAGAATGTTCCATGGGCACTTGAGAAAAATGTGTATTCTGTTGTTTTTGGATGGAATGTCCTATAAATATCAAGTAAATCCATCTTGTATAATGTATCATTTAAAGCTTGTGTTTCCTTATTTATTTTCATTTTGGATGATCTGTCCATTGGTGACAGTGGGGTGTTAAAGTCCCCTACTATGATTGTGTTACTGTCGATTTCCCCTTTTATGGCTGTTAGTATTTGCCTTATGTATTGAGGTGCGCCTATGTTGGGTGCATAAATATTTACAATTGTTATATCTTCTTCATGGATCGATCCCTTGATCATTATGTAGTGTCCTTCTTTGTCTCTTGTAATAGTTTTTATTTTAAAGTCTGTTTTGTCTGATATGAGAATTGCTACTCCAGCTTTCTTCTGATTTCCATTTGCATGGAATATCGTTTTCCATCCCCTCACTTTCAGCCTGTAAGTGTCCCTAGGTCTGAAGTGGGTCTCTTGTAGGCAGCATATATATGGGTCCTGTTTTTGTATCCATTCAGCCAGTCTGTGTCTTTTGGTGGGAGCATTTAATCCATTTACATTTAAGGTAATTATTGATATGTGTGTTCCTATCACCATTTACTTAATTGTTTCGGGTTGTTCTTGTAGGTCTTTTCCTTCTCTTATGTTTCTTGCTTAGAGAAGTTCCTTTAGCTTTTGCTGTAAAGCTGGTTTGGTGGTGCTGAACTCTCTCAGCTTTTGCTTGTCTGTAAAGGTTTTAATTTCTCCATCAAATCTGAATGAGATCCTTGCTGGGTAGAGTAATCTTGGTTGTAGGTTGTTTTCCTTCATCACTTTAAATATGTCCTGCCACTCCCTTCTGGCTTGTAGAGTTTCTGCTGAAAGATCAGATGTTAGCCTTATGGGGAATCCCTTGTGTGTTATTTGTTGTTTTTCCCTTGCTGCTTTTAATATGTTTTCTTTGTATTTAATTTTTGACAGTTTGATTATTATGTGTCTTGGCGTGTTTATCCTTGGGTTTATCCTGTATGGGACTCTCTGTGCTTCCTGGACTTGATTGACTATTTCCTTTCCTATATTAGGGAAGTTTTCAACTATAATCTCTTCACATATTTTCTCAGTCCCTTTCTTTTTCTCTTCTTCTTCTGGGACCCCTATGATTCGAATGTTGGTGTGTTTAATGTTGTCCCAGAGATCTCTGAGACTGTCCTCAGTTCTTTTCATTCTTTTTTCTTTCTTCTGCTCTGCAGTAGTTATTTCCACTATTTTATCTTCCAGGTCACTTATCCGTCCTTCTGCCTCAGTTATTCTACTACTGATCCCGTCTAGAGTATTTTTCATTTCATTTATTGTGTTGCTCATCGTTACTTGCTTCCTCTTTATTTCTTCTAGGTCCTTGTTAACTGTTTCTTGCAATTTGTCTATTCTATTTCCAAGATTTTGCATCATCCTCACCATCATTATTCTAAACTCTCTTTCAGGTAGATTGGCTATTACCTCTTCATTTGTTAGTTCTGGTGTGTTTTTATCTTGTTCCTTCATCTGCTGTGTGTTCTTCTGTCTTCTCATTTTGCTTATCTTACTGTGTTTGGTGTCTCCCTTTTGCAGGCTGCAGGTTCATATTTCTATCTGTTTTTGGTGGCTGTCCCCAGTGGCTGAGGTTGGTTCAGTGGGTTGAGCAGGTTTCCTGGTTGGGGGGACCAGTGCCCCTGTTCTGGTGGATGAGGCTGGATCCCGTCTCCCTGGTGGGCAGGTCCACGTCTGGAGGCGTGTATGGGGATGTTGGTAGCCTTACTGTGATTCTAGGCAGCCTCTCTGCTAATGGATGGGGCTGTAGACCTGTCTTGCTCTTTGTTGGGCATAGGGTGTCCAGCACTGTTTGTTGCTGGTCCTTGAGTGAAGCTGGGTCTTGGTGTTGAGATGGAGATCTCTGGGAGATTTTCGCCGTTTGATATTATGTGGAGCTGGGAGGTCTCTTGTGGACCAGTGTCCTGAGGTTGGTTCTCCCACCTCAGAGACACAGCCTTGACACCTGGCTGGAGTGCCAAGAGCCTTTAATCCACACGGCTCAAAATAAAAGGGAGAAAAATATAGAAAGGAAAGGAAAGGAAAGGAAGGAAGGAGGAAGGGAGGGAAGGGAGGCAGGAAGAAAGGAAGGGAGGGAAGGGAGGGAGGAAGAAAGGGAGGGAAGGGAAGGAGGAAGAAAGGAAGGGAGGGAGGAAGGAAGGGAGGGAGGAATAAAGGGAGGAAGGGAGGGAGGGAGGAAGAAAGGAAGGGAGGGAGGAAGGAAGCAAGGAAGGGAGGAAGGAAGGAAGGATGGAGGGAAGTAGGAAAGAAAGGAGGGAAGAAAGGAAGAAAGAAAGGGAGAAGACAAAATAAAGTAGGGTAAAATACAGTTCTTAAAATAAAAAATAACTATTAAGAAGAGAAATTTCTATTAAAGAAAAAACAAACAAACAAAAATGGGTCGGTCTAACCCTAGGACAAATGGTGAAAACAAAGCTATACAGACAAAATCTCACACAGCAGCACACACATACACACTCACAAAAAGAAGAAAGGGGAAAATAATAGTATATCTTGCTCCCAAAGTCCACCTCCTCAACTTGGGATATTTCGCTGTCTATTCAGGTTTTCCGCAAATGCAGGGCACTTCAAGTTGACTGTGGAGCTTTAACCCGCAGCTTCTGAGGCTGCTGGGAGGGACCTCCCCCTCTCTTTGTTCGCACAGCTCCTGGGGCTCAGCCCTGGACCTGGCCCCGCCTCTGCGCGTAGGTCGTCCGAGGGTGTCTGCCCTTCGCTCAGACAGGGCGGGGTTAAAGGAGCAGCTGATTCGGGGGCTTTGGCTCACGCAGGCGGGGGGTGGGGGAGGGAGGGGCACGGATGCGAGGCGAGCCTGCAACGTGCGACGTCAGAGGCCGGCATGACGTTGCACCGGCCTGAGGCGCGCCGTGCGTTCTCCCAGGGAAGCTGTCCCTGGATCCCGGGACCCCGGCAGTGGCGGGCTGCACGGGCTCCCAGAAGGGGCGGTGTGGAGAGTGACCTGCGCTCCCACACAGGCCTCTTTGTGGCAGCGGTAGCAACCCTAGCGTCCCACACCCGTCTCTACTGTCCGTGCCGACAGCCGCGGCTCGCACCCGTTTCTGGAGCTCCTTTACGCGGTTCTCTTAATCCCCTCTCCTTGCACCCCAGGAGACAAGGAAGCAAGAAAAAGTCTCTTGTCTCTTCGGTAGCTCCGCGTCCGTTTCTGGGGCTCTTTTACGCGGTGCCCTTAATCCCCTCTCCTCGTGCCCCAGGAGGCAAAGAGGGAAGAAAAGGTCTCTTGCCTCTTAGGCAGGTCCAGACTTTTCCCCGGACTCCCTCCCGGCCAGCCGTGGCGCACTAGCCCCCTTCAGGCTGTGTTCACGCCGCCAACTCCAGACCTTTCTCTGGGATCCGACTGAAGCCCGAGCCTCAGCTCCCAGCCCCGCCCGCCCCGGCGGGTGAGCAGACAAGCCTCTCGGGCTGGTGAGTGCCGGTCGGCACTGATCCTCTGCGGGAATCTCTCCGCTTTGTCCTCCGCACCCTGTGGCTGCGCTCTCCTCCGCGGCTCCAAAGCTTCTCCCTCTGCCACCCGCAGTCTCCGCCCGTGAGGGGGCTCCTAGTGTGTGGGAACCTTTCCTCCTTCACGGCTCCCTCCCGCCGGTGCAGGTCCCGTCCCTATTCTTTTGTCTCTGTTTATCCTTTTTTCTTTTGCTCTACCCAGGTACGTGGGGAGTTTCTTGCCTTTGGGGAGGTCTGAGGTCTTCTGCCAGCGTTCAGTCGGTGTTCTGTAGGAGCTGTTCCACGTGTAGATGTATTTCTGATGTATCTGTGAGGAGGAAGGTGATCCCCGCGTCTTACTCGTCTGCCATCTTCTCGCTCCTCAGAGTTATACTTTCATATGTTATCTGGTTATTAATTAGCATTCTTCCTTTTCAATTTAAAGACGTCCCTTTAGTATTTCCTGTAAAGCCAGTCAAGTGTTGATGAAGTCCTTTAGCTTTTGCTTATCTGGAAAATTTTCTCTCTCCTTCAATTTTGGAGGACACCTTTGCTGGGTGGAATATTTTTAGTTGGCAGTTTTTTCTTCCAGCACTTTGAATATTGTGCCTCTCTCTTCTACCCTGCAACATTTCTGTTGAAAAATCTGCTAGTAGTCCTTTGGGGTTCCCTTTGTATGTAACAAGTTGTTTTTCTCTTGCTGCTTCAAAATTCTCTCCTTGTCTTAGCTATTTACAATTTAACAATAGTGTGTATTGGTGTGGGTCTTGGCGTTCATCTTACTTGTGACTCTCTAGACTTCCTGGATGTCTGTTTCCTTTCCCAGGTTAGGGATGTTTTTAGCCATTATTTCTTCAAATGAGTTTTCTGCCCCTTCCTCTCTTTCTTCTCTTTCTGGGATCCCTATAATATTAAAATGTTGATCTGCTTGAGGTTGCCCCTTAAGTTATCTTCACTTTTATTCATTTTTCTTTCTGCTGCTCTGATTGGTTGAGTCCTACTGCGCTATTTTTGAGTATGTGGATCCTTTCTTCTGCTTCATCTAGTCTGCTGTTGAACCCCTGTAGTGTATTTTTCAGTGCAGATATTGTATTCTTCAGCTCTGATTTCTATTTGGTACTTTCTTATATTTTCTATTTTTTTATTGAAATTCTCTTTGTTCATCCATTCTTCTCCTGAGCTCAGTAAGCATCTTAATGACCATCATTTTAAATTCTTTGTCATGTTAATCACTTATCTCCATTAAGGTCTTTTTCTGTAGCTTTATCTTATTCTTTTGTTTGGAATATATTCCTCTTTCTTCATTTTCCTTCCCTCTCTGTGCTGGTTTCTCTGCATTAGATAAAACAACCACATCTTCCAGTCTTCAAGGAATGGCCTCATATAGGTGATCAACCCTGTCCTAGCTCTTGATTATCTCTCAAAGCTCTGATTATCCAAGTAGCCAACTTTATTCCTGGTGGCTCCCCATAGTTGAGGCTGTGCAAAGACCTGTCAGTGTCCCAAACGGGAGGATTTCAGTTGGCACCTAGATTCAGGCTGACTAGAAACCAGACCCTCAGGCAGCAGGTTTTAAAGTATGCAAATACAGCTCTTTAAGAGGAAGACTGTGTAATGGGCATGTCTGTCTGCCCCCTCTGCATTGAGCTCTGGGGTAACAGCCAGTTAAGGACTGTTTTATTGTTTTCTACTATCCTGTTGAAACTGTGAACACAAAACTCTACTTGCCACCAAATCTAGGCTGTCAAGGCATGTGTCTTTTGGGTGACAGCCACAAAAGCCAGGTCACCAGATGTGTACACAGGCTCCTTAGAGATACCAGCAACCTGGGTTGGGGCAAAGGGAGAGCACAAAGATGGCACCCATCTGTCTTCCCAGTCTCTGGAGAGGATGGTACTAAACCCTTAAATCTGTATTTAATTATAAACCATCAGGCCACAGCTAGGAAGATGATAGGCTTTCACAGAAAGACTGGGGATGTATTTTAGTCTGCTATCTCTGTGCTGTGCTCTGGTTAAAAACTGTTTCTCTTTGGAGAAATGTCTATTTAGGTCTTCTGCCCATTTTTGGATTGGGTTGTTTGTTTTTTTAAATATTGAGCTGCATGAGCTGTTTATATATTTTGGAGATTAATCCTTTGTCCGTTGATTCATTTGCAAATATCTTCTCCCATTCTGAGGGTTGTCTTTTCATCTTGTTTATAGTTTCCTCTGCTATGCAAAAGCTTTTAAGTTTCATTAGGTCTCATTTGTTTATTTTTGTTTTTATTTCCATTACTCTAGGAGGTGGGTCAAAAAAGATCTTGCTGTGACTTATGTCAAAGAGTGTTCTTCCTATGTTTTCCTCTAAGAGTTTTATAGTGTCTGGTCTTACATTTAGGTCATTAATCCATTTTGAGTTTATTTTTGGGTATGGTGTTCTAATTTCATTCTTTTACACATAGCTGTCCAGTTTTCCCAGAACCACTTATTGAAGAGGCTGTCTTTTCTCCACTGTATAATCTTGCCTCCTTTATCAAAGATAAGGTGGCCATATGTGCATGGGTTTATCTCTTGGGTTTCTATCCTGTTCCATTGATCTATATTTCTGTTTTTGTGTCAGTACTATACTGTCTTGATTACTATAGCTTTGTAGTATAGCCTGAAGTTAGGGAGCCTGATTCCTCCAGCTCAGTTTTTTCCCTTCAAGATTGCTTTGGCTATTCTGGGTCTTTTGTGTCTCCATACAAATTTTAAGATTTTCTGTCCTAGTTCTGTACATACAGATGGCCAAGAGGCACATGAAAAGCTGCTTAACATCACTAATTATTAGAGAAATGCAAATCAAAACTACAGCGAGGTATCACCGCACACTGCTTAGAATGGGCATCATCAGAAAATCTACAAACAGCAAATGCTGGAGAGGGTGTGGAGAAAAAGGAATTCTCTTGCACTGTTGGTGGGAAGGTAAATTGATACAGCCACTATGGAGAACAGTATGAAGGTTCCTTAAAAAACTAAAAATAGAATTACCATATGACACAGCAATCCCACTACTGGGTCTATACCCAGAAAAAAAACATAATTCAAAAAGACACATGCACTGCAATGTTCATTGAGGCACTATTTACAATAGCCAGGTCATGGAAGCAACCTAAATGTCCATGGACAGATGAATGGATAAAGAAGATGTGGCACATATATACAATGGAATATTACTCAGCCATAAAAAGGAATGAAATTGGGTCATTTATAGAGATGTGGATAGACCTAGAGACTGTCATACAGAGTGAAGTAAGTCAGAAAGAGAAAAACAAATACCGCATATCAACACATCAATGCATATATGTGGAATCTAGAAAAATGGTACAGATGAACTGGTTTGCAAGGAAGAGATAGAGACACAGATGTAGAGAACAAATGTATAGGCACCAAGGGGGGAAGGTTGGAGGGGGATGAGATGAATTGGGAGATTGGGATTGACATATATACACTAATACGTATAAAATAGATAACTAATAAGAACTTGCAGTATAAAAAATAAAATTCAAGGATAAAAAAACTTTAAAAAAGTACCATACTAATGTTAGATGTTAATAATAATATTATTATGTTAATAATAATAATAGCAGAAATTGTGTGTGGGGTTTATGGAAATTCTGCAATTTTTCTATAAATCTAAAACATAAACTTAAAAAAAAATCTAAAAAAAAAACAAACCTGTTTCTCCATTTGTTACAGTGCTATGGGACCTGCAAACATAGGCCCTACTGGCCACCAGAGGCAGGTGACCAAGGGGTGTTACCTGGGTAGAAGCTGCAAAAAAGGGAGCCCCACATGTGTGTACAAATTCCTTTCCAAGAGATACTGATGACTGGGAGTGAGGCCGAGGGAGAAGGTGAAGATAGTACCCACTCTCTGAGGCCTTTGGAGAGGATTATAGTAGGCCCTTAGATAAATTTTTAGTTAGAAGTCTGTTTTCAGGCTGTAGTTATGAAGATAAGCAAATAGGACTCTTTCACAGGAGGACTTGAGTGTTTTTCCATCAGCTGCCTTGGCTCTGGTCCTTGGCAGTAGCCAAATAATTCTATGCAAGCCCTTAAAGACTTGTTTCTCAATTCACTAGAGCCTTGTGGGTCTTGTGGACACAAGCCCTGTTGGCTTTCAAAGCTTGATATTTTGGGAACCAATCTTAGGATCAGGTCTTAAAAGTCGGGATGCCTGATATGGAGTTCAAATCTTTAGCTCCTCAGGGAGACACTCAGGGTTGTGAGTTCCCTTTCACTTGTAGGTTGCCATACCGGGGCTGGGAATTACAGTGAGAGTGTCTCAGCCTCTCCTACCTATTTCAGTGTGGGATTTTCTCATTTACCTGATGTGTAGGAATTGCTCACCTAGTTTTCAGGTTTCCTTCCGAGGAGATTTTTCTATATGTAGCTGTAGATTTGGTGTGTCTGTGAGAGGAAGTCAGTTTAGGATACTCCTACATTGCCATCTTGAACTAGAACTTGCTGGCACCAGGCTTTTTAGACTTTACTTCATAATTATTAAATAAATATACTCAGGAAACAATAGAACATGCAATAATAGACTTCCATTGTCTTCGTGCTTCTGGTGGTCACAGAAGTGAAGCATCACAGTTGTAAGCAACTTCTAAGAATATAAAATATTAAGTGTTTATTAGTTGTGCCTCAGAATGTGCCTTTGACTCTGCCTCTGAAGATTAGGTGCAGGTCCTTCCAAAGACTTGGAACTAGATGTGACCCATGGCAACTATTAAGGATCCCATAAGCATCTTTCTCTGCCAATTCATGGAATCAGGAAAAGTGGAGAGTAAATATTAGAGTGATTTGAAACCTAGGAAGCAGGAGAAATCATGAGAGAGTTTCTAGTTGCTCTGATTATTTCAAATCTCTTGGCCTGACTAAACTGCATCTCAGGGAACATAGAGAACGTGTGGCTATAATTACTGAACCACTGCGGGTAATCATCGGGAAACCATGGAAAAGAGGAGACATGCCAAGAGACTGAAGAATGGAAAGCGTTGCTACAGTTTTCAGAAGAGAAAGAAGGTAGATTTATTGAATTACAGATTATAGGGCTTGACAAAAATCCTAGAAGAGATAATTTTTTAAAAAAATACACGAACACTTAGAAAAGGAAGCAGTGAAGACCAGAATTAGAATGGCTTCATCAAGAACAAGTCACTGCAGACCAACCTCATTGCTTGGTTTTTGACAGTATTACTAAATTTGGTAGGTGGAAGATGTTATAAACTAGATTTTAACAAGTTAATAGCAAACTTTTTCATGACAGCCTCATGTACACGATGGGGAGGAGCAGATGATCTAGATATTAGAACAGTCAGCTGTGAGTGATTGAATGATGATATCCCCATCCAAAGGGTGCAGACTAATCTAATGATGGGCTTTAGTTCTCTCTTCCTGGCCTCATCCTCATCAATATTTTTCTATGGTTTTGATGAAAATCAATAGCCTGTTGTTCTTACCAGATTTCAGGTGAAAGCTATAAATCTTAAGGCATCTGTCTACTATTGAGAGAGTGACCCAAGACAATTCTTTACTCCTAAGTTGCTATAGATTATGCTGTGTACTGAGTAAATCCAAACCTCCTTCTCTAGCCATAGCTGATTGGCCAAGGTCACAGTGCATGAACCAAAGCAACTATTCATGAAATCAACCCTATGGGGGCAGAAAGACCACTTTTGAGATGGCTTACTCCCCCCAAAAACTCTTCCCTTAGGGGTTTCCCATATTAAATCCATACAAATAGACCCAGTCAAATATTGTCATTGGAAATAATAAATGCTAGAATACAAAATAAATTTCTCCAAGTTTTTTGTTCCCTTAAATTTTGTATTTTTTCAAGACTACAATTTAAAAAAAAATTCTCATTTTTGTAAGCAATGACATCTTACACAGAAAGCTACATAAGCTCTTCTTACATAAGAATTATTTTTTCTCTCCAGGTGGTCTAGTACATTCCACATTTGTTTTTTTTTTATGGCCTGAGGTGCCAAAAGCTGATAACCACAACTAGAACTGAACATAATTCTTGACTATGTCCCACATAAGTGAGGTATATAGATTTTTGCTTTCAAGTGTTGAGTTTTATTTTTTAGCTTTATTGGATATAATTGACAAAATTGTAATATATTTAAAGTGTACAATGTGATGGTTTAATATATGTATACATTGTGAAAGGATTCCCACAATCAAAGAATAAATTTAAATTCTCTAGTTTGGCAATCTAGCCCTTATTAGGCCTTGTGTTTTACAAAAGCAGTAGGACGCAGAGTTGACAGTTCTTACAGTCTTCAACAGCAAAGCTAATTTGCCTGTGTTGTAATGTTAAAGGGGCTGACTGACCATAATTTAAGGATCAGACAAAACCAGTACTATAACGTGTTGTAGAATTAAGACCTTAAATGATCAACATGTTGGAATAGTGAGCCAAATTGAAAAATACTAAAGGAGAAAGTAAAAAGAAACAAAAAAAATCTTTTTGAGCTTCTCTTCAAATCAGGTACTTTAGATTCAACATTCCATTTAACAAGAAAAAATGTTAAGCTTTACACTAGAATCAGAGGGCAGATTTAAAATGAGGCTGAGGACACTTAACTTTCAGGGCATCTTATTTGCATGGACTCTATCCAAAGCTGCCCTGTAGGCCCACAGTGTTAGTGCTGCCAGATAAATACAGGATGCCCAGTTAAATTTGAATTTCAGATAAATGGTGAATAATTTTTTAGTTTTTTCCCATTATGGCCTGCATCCTATATTTTTAATTGCTAGCTAAATCCTACACAGGGAAGAATCAGCACCCCAGATTGGGGCATCATCCTCTCTGCCCTCTTGGTGGTCTTAGATCCATAGATGAGGTTTACAGGTTGCCCTACCTCTGCATCCTCCAGGGCCCTGTCCCAGGAAAACCTGAAAGAGTATCCAGACCCTCTGACGCCAAGGAAAAGGACATGAATGAAAGTCTGCCCTGCTCCCCACTCAAGGGTCTCTCACTGATAGGACTTCATGGCTCTTCACCACCTCCTCCCCCCACCCACACCAGGACAAGTGTCAGCTGTGCGACAGGAAACAGCAGTAGCTAGGACTTGGCCAACCTAGAAATCGAAGCTACCAAGGACTTGGCCAACCTAGAAATCGAAGCTACCAAGGAACATGCAGATCAAGATCAAAGCTCTTCAGTCATCTGAGGATCCGCCCCTAAAAGTAGTGCCATCTCAGCGAAATTGGAGCTGGAGTTACATGTGTGGCATTATCGGTCACGAGCTGTAAAGCTGAAAGAAACTTTGCTAAGCCATCAATACTTTAAAAGTGAATTTGACTGACCATCCTAAGAAAAGACTGGATTATTTTTTTATTCTCCCCATTGAAAACATTGTATTAAAAAAAAAGCAAAAAACAAACTGCTGTGATAGGATACAGCAACCAAAGAATGTACAACCAAAGAAGAAAAATAAGTAGTTTAGAAGTGTGTCCAGAGGTAATTTATTAAAATTAAAATATTATCAATTTTCTGGATTTGTGATATTTATAACAAGATTTACCATTATTTATGTATTTGTGGTTTATTATCATTTTTTAAATTTAAATTTTCAAATTTAAACATGTGCCTCTAATTTTTATTCACAATGTTACATGCTTGCTCTTAAAAGGCCTTCAAAACTGTATGAGATTTAGGCCCCACAAAACCTGGGTCAGTCCTTGAATAGAATAAAACTAAATACTAGAGCTAAAGGAAAGAATGAACAGAGTAAAAATGGAGGAAACCAGCATCTGAGAGTCTATTATGTTTGGGGTTTAATGATAATTAAACTAATACTGATAACTGACATTAAGAGCTTTCTACAAGCAAGCTGTGTAAAGAGCTTAACAGACAGCATTGCATTTCCTCAGCATGATACTGGGAGAAAAGCACTCTACAAGTATTATCTCCATGGTGGAGAGAAACTGAGCCTTAAAAATATCAATTTGCTCAGGTTATATATCTATTAACTGCTTGAGGTAAAATCCAAATCTAGGTCACCAAAATAATACCCTTTCATCTCTTCTTCTTTCTTCTCATTCATCTTCCTTTTACACTGGAAATCTTTTTTTTTTTTTTTTTTCTGGAGCAATTAACACTGGGACTTCACGTGCTCCTTTATCACTCAGTTAACACTTCTATTGGGTATGTACCATATAAAGTAACTCAAAAGTTACCTTAAACCCAAAGGTATTTACAGGGACAGTTAAATCTTTCATTTTGCTGCTATATAGAGAAGCCATTACCCACTTTTCAAAAATGTATTGTCCCAGAAGAAACTCTGGGATTTTGTTTTTTCACTGGGGCTGGATGCCCTCACGGTCATCTTTGAGAGAATTCTGAGAATGGAAGCAGTATGGTGCATAAGTGAGCCCAAAGAGGAGTGAATCCACCTCCCAGTGGTGTCCTCTGGGCCTGTTCAGCAGAGTGAGATGAAAATCTTCCTGTTTGCCTGAGTCAGGTTGGAAGGAATTTTCTATCATTTACATTAAAAGGAATTCTGATAGATGCAAGTTTCCAAAGAGGAAAGTGACTCTTCTGGAATCAGTAGTGGTTTTTGCAGCCAATGGGATAGAGCGATGCTAGCTATTTTTATTTTTAAATCTTTTCTACAAATTCTACTAAAACTTAGAAAGACCAGATCTGTATTGAGTTTAGGTCAAGTCAAGAAAAGCAAATTCAGTGACTTAATAATACTCACTTGTCACTCTCTTGCTCGCCCCTTCACATGTCATACTTGGATTGAGATGGTGGCAGCAGGAAAGCACACACATCCTCCACAAAGCATCTGATCAGAAGGTGGGAGAAAGGTCATCCAGTGGGGATTGGGTGAAGGTAAGGAAGGTACAACCTCATTAGAGAGAGCCAGGATGATGAGAATGAAGGAAATGAAGAAGACGGAAGTAAATTTGAAAGCAAATATTTCTGAAAAGGAAAATGAGATCAATTGAGAGAGAATATCAGGGAAGAAATGACAATTTTTTTAGTAGTAGAGGACCAAGAAGACCCTTCGTAAGTTCTTTACGTAGAAAAAAAAAAATTAACAGATAAACCATAGATCAGTAACTTACAGGAAGAGGCTAAACATGAATTGACAATAAAATCTTTGTGGTAATTATAAAGTCTATGGAATAGATGCTATGAACCCATCTTGAAGACTTCACATTTTAAAAGACACTAAAAGATAAAATATAATGCAATATGAAAAAGTTCTACATTTTACCAAGATTGTTTGAAGAATTAGTTTGAAATAAGTATTTCAGTCTAAATTGACAATTTCATGAAAATTACCAATTCATTGACAGAGTTACACAATTTGAAAGAAAGAAAGAAAGAAACAAGAAAGGCAAAGTGAGCCAAACAAGAAAGGTGTGGATCCTGGAGAGAGGGGTGGGGTTTGGGGAGGTGGTCAAGGGTTTGGGGACAGACAATCTGAAAGACTGAGCATCTCTTGAGAAGAAAAAGAACAAGATTTGCAGACGTTTCATCTTCTAATGCCTTCACTCTGTTGTCCAATCCCTTCAGCATGTAGCTTAAACTTTGTGCTTTGGGTTTTGCCTAATGTTAGTCGAAAGTATTGTGGTCATATGCTAAACATTTTATTCCTTGACACTAAGGTGCTCAGGTGACAAGAGGTCTTGGAGCAACAAAGGGTTAAATTGACATTGCAGGGAGAATGCTGTGATCCCAAGATTTCTTCCCCCAGCTGTATATGTTCTGTATTATCTCCTTCTCTTGAGAGTCAGTGAGACGGTGAGTGTGACTAAAACTCCTGTAATTAGGTTACTTTATTTGAAAAAGGTGAAGGGATTTTGCAGATGTAATCAAGTCCCAAATCAGTTAACTCTGAGTTCTTCAAAAGGGCGATTATCTTCGGTGGGCTTGACCTAATCAGATGAGCTTTTTAAAAGGATTGTGTTCTTCCTGAAGGAGGGGGTTAAAAGGGTGAAAGTGTGAGAGGGCCATGTGGCATCTCAGTGTATGGAGGGAGCCATGTGGCAGGGACATGAGAATATCATCTAGGAGCTACAAGTGGTCCCCAGCCAATAGCCAGCAAGAAAACTGAGAATTCTGTCTTACAACTCCAAAGAACTAAGTTCTGCAGCAGTCTGAATGATTTTGGAAGCAGATCTCTCCCTAGTCAAGCTTCATAGGTGAGAATGTCGCTGGCTGACACCTTGATTTCAGCCCTTATCAAGCCCTTAGTAGCGGATCTGGCTAAAATGTGCCAGACTCCTCCTACCCCATGGATTGTGATACAATAGATTTGTTTTATTGTTCTTAAGCAGCTAAGTTTGTGGTAATTTCTTATACAGCAATAGAAACTGATACAATTAGGAAATTCCGTTGCTACTATATTGTTTTAAAAAAACAATCTTGTTTTCCTTGTGGCTATCTGTAGCCTGAGCAGCTACTAAATTGGAACTAAAACATGCAATATGGATGTATGTGAGCCTTGTTCTTTAGTGCAGCCTTAATTGTACCTCTCTGAACTACTTGAAAACATGTCAGGAAAAGCTGTTTGTAATAAGCACATGTGATGTGCACCTAGAATTGCAATGGTTTCGTCTTAAAGGAGAATGAAAGGATTTAAAAGACGCATTACAAAGCTCATTTATTTCAGAGTGAAAATACAGCTGAAAGGGCCATTTTATTTGATACTAAAAGGGAAAGAAAGAAGGGAGGAAAGACAGGAGGAAAAGAAGGGAGGGGAAAGGAAGAAAATATCAAAATCTACTATCTTGAACCTGAAACTTGCCATTTCTACATATGTCAAACCAGCATGTGGAATCTCTTGAATGCAAAAAGTATAGTTTTTATTTACCAGAATATTTCTATGAATGCAGCTTTTCATCAGGGGAAGGAAATTTTTGATCCATTTTATTTGCCTATTTTATATGTCTGAGAAGTAATTTCTCTTTCATTTCCCTAAGCTGCAGTAGAAGTACTTACACAATACTGGTATTTACTTTCCTATCCAAGCTTAACAAACTAGACCACTTAAATACACTTGGCAAATTGTGTTAACAATTATGGCCTCTGCAATGTTTTATAAAACATTTATTTTAATAAAGTCACTGTACTAAGACGTAAGTTTGGTCAGGATTAGCTGGTAGCTACAAACTAAATCAATAAAATAAAATTCTGAATATCTGAAAAAGGTACATCACAATGTGATATTGTAACCTACCATTTTTTATGAAGCCAGGAGTTCTATGAAGTACAGTTGTCCCTTGAACAATGTGGGCTTGAACTGTGAGGGTCCACTTAAACATGTATATTTTTCAGTAGTAAATACTATAGTCTACATGGCCCATGGCTGGTTGAATCCGAGGATGTGGGGGAACTGTGGATATGGAAGGCTGACTATAAGTTATACACAGATTAACCCCTATGTTGTTCAAAGGTCAATTGTATATATTTACATGGATATCACTGGAAGGATACAAAGTTTTAAAAGTAAAAGAGGGCTTCCCTGGTGGCGCAGTGGTTGAGAGCCCGCCTGCCGATGCAGGGGACACGGGTTCGTGACCCGGTCCGGGAGGATCCCACATGCCACGGAGCGGCTGGGCCCGTGAGCCATGGCCGCTGAGCCAGTGCGTCCGGAGCCTGTGCTCCGCAACGGGAGAGGCCACAACAGTGAGAGGCCTGCGTACCACAAAAAAAAAAAAAAAAAAAAAAAAAAAAGAAAAATATAAAATGTGGGAAGGGACTCTTGTGGACTGAAGGTCAGGGTAAAAAACGACTGAGTTGTCATCTTATATCCTTTAGTACTGTTAGAATTTTTTAAACATGCAGGTATTATTTCAATATGAGAAAGTTAAATCCTCAGTATGTGTTACAACAAAATAATCACAATCTTTCAGCTTGCAATGTCAATATATTGCTTTCACTAGGAGGTTTTTATTAAAAGAATGCAAATAGGAAACAGCAGGCCCACGAGGTCCAAGGCCTTGTGGTCAGTGGCTCTTCATCATTCACAGTACGGTGGCATATCTGGGGAACTTGTCATTTCGTTTCCCCTTCAGAAATGAGAATCCATTTGATTATGGTGAGTGATCCTTTTAATGTGGTGTTGAATTCAATCTGCTAATATTTTGTAAAGGATTTTTGCATCTGTGTTCATCAGGGATATTGGTCTGTAATTTTCATTTCTTGTAGTAATTTTGGTGTCAGGGTAATGCTGGCCTTGAAAAATAAGTTTGGAAGTATTCCCTCCTTTTCAATTTTTTTAGGAAAGATTGAGAAGAAGTGACATCAATTCTTTAAATATTTGGTAGAATTCACCAGTAAAACCATCTAGTCCTGGGCTTTTCTGTGTTGAGAGGATTTTAAGTACTGACTCAATCTCCTTGTTATTGGTCTGTTTAGATTTTCTATTTATTCAGGATAAGGTCTTGGTATGTCATATGTGTCTAGGAAGTTATCCATTTTTTTCTAGGTTATACTGTTCGTTGGCATATAATTTTTCCTAGTAGTTTCTCATGATTTGTACTTCTGTGGTATCAGTTGTAATGTCTCCTCTTTCATTTTTGACTTTATTTATTTCGGTCCTCTCCTTTTCTTAGTTAATCTGACTAAAGGTTTGTCAGTTTTGTTCATCTTTTCAAAGAACCAGCTCTTAGCTTTGTTGATCTCTCCTATTTGTTTTTCTGGTCTCTTTTTCATTTATTTCTGCTCTGATCCTTGTTATTTCTTTCTTTCTGCTAGCTTTGGGCTTTGTTCTTTTTCTAGTTCTTTGACGTGTAAAGTGAGGGTCTTTGAGATCTTTCTTGTTTCTTACTATAAGAAGACATATTTATATTGATATATATATATATATATATATTTTTTTTTTTTTGGTTTTTGTGGTACACGGACTTCTCACTGCTACGGCCCCTCCCGCTGCGGAGCACAGGCTCTGGACACACAGGCTCAGCGGCCATGGCTCACGGGCCCAACCACTCCGCGGCACGTGGGACCTTCCCGGACCGGGGCACGAACCCGCGTCCCCTGCATCGGCAGGCAGACTCTCAACCACTGCACCACCAGGGAAGCCCTATATCGATATATTGATCTATTTATCACTATAAACTTGCCTCTTAGAACTGATTTTGCTGCATTCCATAGGTTTTGATATGTTGTACTTCCATTTTCTTTTGTTTCAAGATGTTTCTTGATTTCCTTTTTGACTTCTTTGACCCACTGGTGTTCAGGAGCATGTTGTTCAATCAGCACATGTTTATAAATTTTCCAGCTTTCTTCCTCTTACTGATTTCTAGTTTCAGACTGTTCTGGTTGGGAAAGATACTTGGTATTATTTCAATCTTCTTAAATTTGCTAATATACATTTCGTGACATATCCCGTGATCTATCCTAGAGAATGTTCTACGTGCCCTTGAAAAGAATGCATATTCTGCTGCTCTTGGATGGAATGCTCTGTATAAGTCTGTTAGGTTCATTTAGTCTTAAGTGTCATTCAAATCCATTATTTCCGTATTGATTTTCTGTCTGGATTATCTATATACTGTTGAAAGTTCCCTACTACTATTGCATTTCTGTCTATTTCTCCCTTCAGATTTGTTAATAATTATTTAATGTATTTACATGCTCCAAAACTGGGTGTGTATATATTTATAATTGTTATACCCTCTTGATGAATTGACCCCTTTATCATTATACAATGACCTTCTTTGTCTCTTGTTACAATTTTTTACTTAAAGTCTATTTTGTCTGATGTAAGTATAGCTATCCCTGTTCTCTTTTGGTTTCCATTTGCTTGAAATAATTTTTCCATCCCTTCACTTTCTGCCTGTGAGTGTCTTTAATGTTTCAGTGAGTCTCTTGTAAGCAGCATATAGATCTTATTTTTTTTATTCATTCAGCTGCTCTGTGTCTTTTAATTGGCAAATTTAAACCATTTACATTTAAAGTAATTATTGATAGGTAAAGACTTACTGCTGACATTTTGTTTATTGTTTACTAGTTGTTTTGTGGTTCCTTAATTCCTTTTTTCCTTATTGTCTTTTTTTTATGAGGATGAATTTTTTGTCTTGGCTTGCTTTGAATATTTTTTTTCTTTTACGTACAATATCTGTTACAGGTTTTTGCTCTGTCATTACCATGCGACCTTCATAACATATCTTATCGTGAGAACTCTCTATTTTCAGCTGATAACAACTTAACTTCAATTGCATAAGCAAGTTCTACCCATTTACTTGCCCCCCAATTAATGTTGTCTTCATAATTTACATCTTTTTTATTTTGTGTGTCCATTAATATAATTTTATAGTTAGAGTTATTTTCAACATTTGTGTCTCTATATGCTAGATTTCAAAGAAATTTACATACCACGAAGCAGGACCAGAGTTTTTTGTATTTTTTTTTTTTCTTTTTTTGGCCGCACCACACAGTTTGTGGGATCTTAGTTCCCTGAGCAGGGATTGAACCCATGCCCTTGGCAATGAAAGCATGGAGTCCTAACCACTGGACCACCAGGGAATTCCCAGTATCAGAGTATCTGGATTTGATTATGTATTTACTTTTAACAGTGAAATTTTATATTTTCATATGTTTCTATGTTACTAATTAGTGTCCTTTTGTTTTAGCTTGAAGAACTCCCTTTAGCATTTCATGGAGGGCAGGCCCAGTAATGATAAATTCCCTCAGTTTTTGTTTGTCTGGGAGAGTCTTATTTCTTTATTTCTGGATGACAACTTTGCTGGGTTAACTATTCTTGGCTGGAATTTTTTTTAAACATCTTTATTGGAGTAAAAAAACATTGCTTTACAATGCTGTGTTAGTTGTGCTCTATAACAAAGTGAATCAGCTATACATATACATATATCCCCGTATCTACTCCCTCTTGAGTCTCCCTCCCACAAAGCACTGACCTGATCTCACTGTGCTATGTGGCTGCTTCCCACTAGCTATCTATTTTATATTTGGTAGCATATTATATGTCCATGCCACGCTCTCACTTCATCTCAACTTACCCTTCCCTCTCCCCATGTCCTCAAGTCCATTCTCTACATCTGTATCTTTATTCCTGTCCTGCCCCTAGGTTCTTCAGAACCTTTTTTTTTAGATTCCATATATATGTGTTAGCATATGCTATTTGTGTTTCTCTTTCTGACTTACTTCACTCTGTATGACAGACTCTAGGTCCATCCAACTCGCTACAAATAACTCAATTTCATTTCTTTATATGGCTGAGTAATATTCCATTGTATATATCTGTCACATCTTCTTTATCCATTCATCTGTCAATGGACATTTAGGTTTTTTCCATGTCCTGGCTATTGTAAACAGTGCTGCCATGAACACTGTGGTACATATCTCTTTTTGAATTATGGTTTTCTCAGGGTATATGCCCAGTAGTACGTTTGCTGGGTCATATGGTAGTTCCAACTTTAGATTTTTAAGGAACCTCCTTACAGTTCTCCATAGTGGCTGTATCAATTTACATTCCCACCAACAGTGAAAGAGGGTTCCCTTTTCTCCACACCCTCTCCAGCATTATTGTTTGTAGATTTTTTGATACTGGCCATTCTGACTGGTGTGATGTGATACTTCATTGTAGTTTTGATTTGCATTTCTCTAATGATTAGTGATGTTGAGCATTCTTTCATGGTTTTGTTGGCAATCTGCTTTGGAGAAATGTCTATTTACATCTTTGGCGCACTTTTAAATTGGGTTGTTTTATTTTTTAAATTTTAAACAGGGTGGTCTAGGCCCCAGGGAGTCCAGCAGCCCCTGAAGAGCAAATGATTTCACTTTTTGTTCCCCTCTCAAAACCCCTGGGACCTCTGCCAAACTGACATCAAGATGAGAAGCTTCTCACAAAGAATTACACACACATGCAGAGTGGATGTAGACTCACAGAGCTCCTGGACTGGTGGATGCTAGGTGTCTACCCTTTGTATTTGGTGCTATGCTGGCTCTCAATCCAAATACTTTAGAATTCATTGTCTTACATCTGCCTTCTCTCACCCATTTATATTAATGCTGATGGGCATTTGAGTTTGCAACTCTTATTATACCTCTGCCACAGAACGATGAATGATAATCACAATGATAACTATAACCACAGCAACAACCCTCCTATTTGTATAATGATTTAGATCCATGGACCAGCAGCATTAGCAGCACCTGGAAGCTTGTTAGAAATGCAGAATCTCAGGCTCCCTGAACCAGAATCTGCATTTTATTTATTTAATTCTGGCTGCGTCGAGTCTCTGTTGCTGCACGCGGGCCTTCTCTAGTTGCGGCGAGCGGGGGCTACTCTTCGTTGTGGTGTGCGGGCTTCTCATTGTGGTGGCTTCTCTTGTTGTGGAGCCCAGGCCCTAGGTGCACAGGCTTCAGTAGTTGTGACATGCAGGCTCTAGAACGCAAGCTCAGTAGTTGTGGCGCATGGGCTTAGTTGCTCCGCAGCATGTGGGATCTTCGCGGACCAGGGATTGAACCCGTGTCCCCTGCATTGGTAGGAGGATTCTTCACCACTGCACCACCAAGGAAGTCCCGGGTTGTATGTTTTTTTGATATTGAGCTGCATGAGCTGCTTGTAAATTTTGGAGATTAATACTTTCTCAGTTGCTTCATTTGCAAATATGTTCTCCCATTCTGAGGGTTGTCTTTCGTCTTGTCTATGGTTTCCTTTGCTGTGCAAAAGCTTTTAATGTTCATTAGGTGCCATTTGCATTTGTTTATTTTTGTTTTGATTTCCATTTCTCTAGGAGGTGGGTCAAAAGATCTTACTGTGATTTATGTCATAGAGTGTTCTGCCTATGTTTTCCTCTAAGAGTTTGATAGTGTCTGGCCTTGCATGTACGTCTTTAATCCATTTTGAGTTTATTTTTGTGTGTGGTGTTAGGGAGTGTTCTAATTTCATACTTTTACAGGTAGCTGTCCAGTTTTCCCAGCACCACTTATTGAAGAGGCTGTCTTTTCTCCACTGTACATCCTTCCCTCCTTTATCAAAGATAAGGTGACCATATGTGTGTGGGTTTATGTCTGGGCTTTCTATCCTGTTCCATTGATGTATATTTCTGTTTTTGTGCCAGTACCATACTGTCTTGATTACTGTGGCCTTGTAGTATAGTCTGAAGTCAGGGAGCCTGATTCCTCCAGCTCCATTTTTCATTCTCAAGATTGCTTTGGCTATTCGGGGTCTTTTGTGTTTCCATACAAATTGTGAAATTCTTTGTTCTAGTTCTGTGAAAAATGCCAGTAGTAGTTTGATAGGGATTGCATTGAATCTGTAGATTGCTTTGGGTAGTATAGTCATTTTCACAACGTTAATTCCTCCAATCCAAGAACATGGTATATCTCTCCAACTATTGTATCATCTCTAATTTCTTTCATCAGTGTCTTATAGTTCTCTGCATTCAGGTCTTTTGTCTCCTTAGGTAGGTTTATTCCTAAGTATTTAATTCTTTTTCTTGTGATGGTAAATGAGGGTGTTTCCTTAATTTCTCTTTCAGATTTTTCATCATTAGTGTATAGGAATGCAGGAGATGTCGGTGCATTAATTTTGTATCCTGCTACTGTACCAAATTCATTGATTAGCTATAGTAGTTTTCTGGTAGCATCTTTAGGATTCTCTCTATACAGTGTCATGTCATCTGCAAACAGTGACAGATTTACTTCTTTTCCAATCTGGATTCCTTTTATTTCTTTTTCTTCCCTGATTGCTGTCTCTAAAACTTCCAAAACAATGTTGAGTAAGAGTGGTGAGAGTGGGCAACCTTGTCTTGTTCCTGATCTTAGAGGAAATGGTTTCAGTGTTTCACCATTGAGAATGATGTTGGCTGTGTGTTTGTCATATATGGCCTTTATTATGTTGAGGTACGTTTCCTCTGTGCCTACTTTTGGAGGGTTTTTATCATAAATGGGGGTTGAATTTTTTCGAAAGCTTTTTCTGTATCTACTGAGATGATCATATGGTTTTTATTCTTCAGTTTGTTAATATGGTGTATCATGTTGATTGATTTGCCTATATTAATGAATCCTTGCATTCCTGGGATAAACCCCACTTGATCATGGTGTATGATCATTTTAATGTGCTTTTGGGGGCTTCCCTGGTGGCGCAGTGGTTGAGAGTCCGCCTGCCGGTGCAGGGGACGTGGGTTCGTGCCCCGGTCCGGGAGGATCCCACATGTCGCGGAGCGGCTGGGCCCGTGAGCCATGGCCGCTGAGCCTGCGCGTCCGGAGCCTGTGCTCCACAACGGGAGAAGCCCGCGTACCGGAAAAAAAAAAAAAAATGTGCTTTTGGATTCTGTTTGCTAGTATTTTGTTGAGGATTTTTGCATCTATGTTCATCAGTGATATTGGCCTGTAGTTTTCTTTCTTTGTGACATCTTTGTCTGGTTTTGCTATCAGGGTGATGGTGGCCTTGTAGAATGAGTTTGGGAGTGTTCCTCCCTGTGCTATATTTTGGAAGAATTTGAGAAGGTTAGGTGTTAGATCTTCTCTAAATGTTTGATAGAGTTCACCTTGAATAGATCACTGAAGAAATAAAAGAGGAGATAAAAAAATACCTGGAAACAAATGACATTGAAAACATGATGACCCAAAACCTATGGGATGCAGCAACAAAGTTCTAGGATGGAAGTTTATAACAAAACAGTCCTACCTCAAGAAACAAGAAAAATCTCAAACAACCTAATCTTACACCTAAAGCAATTAGAGAAAGAAGAACAAAAAATCCCCAAAGTTAGCAGAAGGAAAGAAATCATAAAGATCACATCAGAAGTAAATAAAAAAGAAATGAAGGAAACAGTAGGCAAGATCAATAAAGCTAAAAGCTGATTCTTTGCAAAAATAAACAAAATTGATCAACCGTTAGCCAGACTCATCATGAGCAAAAGGGAGAAGACTCAAATCAATAGAATTAGAAATGAAAAAGGAGAAGTACCAACTGACACTGCAGAAATACAAGGGATTATGAGAGATTACTACAAGCAACTATATGCCAATAAAATGGCCAACCTGGAAGAAATGGACAAATTCTTAGAAAAGCACAGCCTTCCAAGACTGAGCCAGGAAGAAATAGAAAATATAAACAGACCAATCACAAGCACTGAAATTGAAACTGTTACTAAAAATCTTCCAACAAACAAAAGCCCAGGACCAGATGGCTTCACAGGCATTTTTTTTTTTTTTTCTTTCAGCACTTTGAATATATCATCCCTCTCTCTCCTGGCTCACAGGTTTTCTGCTGAGAAATCTGCTGATTGCTTTATCAGGATTCCTTTGTATGTAATGATTCTTTTCTTCTCTGGCTGCTTTCAAGATTCTCTCTGTCTTTGATTTTTTTTTTTTTTTAATTTATTTATTTATTTATGGCTGTGTTGGGTCTTCGTTTCTGTGCGAGGGCTTTCCTCTAGTTGTGGCAAGCGGGGGCCACTCTTCATCGCGGTGCGCGGGCCTCTCACTATCGCGGCCTCTCTTGTTGCGGAGCACAGGCTCCAGACGCGCAGGCTCAGTAGTGTGGCTCACGGGCCTAATTGCTCCGCGGCATGTGGGATCTTCCCAGACCAGGGCTCGAACCCATGTCCTCTGCATTAGCAGGCAGATTCTCAACCACTGCACCACCAGGGAAGCCCTGTCTTTGATTTTTGAGAGCTTGATTATAATGTGTCTCAGTGAAGATCTCTTTGGGTTGAATCTGTTTGGGAGTCTTTCAGATTCCTGTACCTGGATGGTCATATCTCTCCCCAGATTTGGGAAGTTTTCAGTCATTATTTTTTTTAAAAAATGTTTCTATCCCTTTCTGTCTTCTCCTCCTTCTGGGACTCCCTTAAGGTGAATATGGTTTCTTTTGATCATGTCCCACTGTTCACTTAGGCATTTTTGCTCTTTTTAAAATTCTAATTTCTTTATTTTCCTTGGTGCATATCAAGAGATCTGTCTTCAAGCTCATGGATTCTTTATTCTACCTGATTGAGCCAACTGTTGACACTATCTATTGCATTTTTCACTTTCATTATATTATTTTGGAGTCTTCATCTCCAAAATTTGTTTGGTTCTTTTTTATGATTTCTATTTTTTTGTTAAGTTTCTTGCTTTGTTCATGTTTCCTAAGTTCAGCGTTTGTCTGTGTTCTCATCAATCTCACTGATCTTCCTTAAAATAATTATTTTGAATTCTTTTTCAGATAACTTGCCTATCTCCATTTCTTTGGGGTTGGTTACTGGAATATTATTGTCTTCCTTTGGTATATCATGTTTCCTTCCTTCTTCATGTTTCTGATGGGTTTGTGTTGAAGTGTATGTATTTGAGGGCACAATCATCCTACTTATTTCAGAGTGGCTTTAGTAGGGAAAGATTTTCACCTAGAGGTGGCTGTAAAGGTGCCAACCAGGTGGGATGCAACATGTCTGGTTCCTGGGAAGGCAAAGTGGCCCAATCTCCATGCACTCCATTGGCTGAGCTTGACATTGGCCAGACTGTGGA
Source organism: Kogia breviceps (assembly GCF_026419965.1). Classification (NCBI taxonomy): domain Eukaryota; kingdom Metazoa; phylum Chordata; class Mammalia; order Artiodactyla; family Physeteridae; genus Kogia; species Kogia breviceps. Next base: position 3,813,967 of record NC_081314.1, read on the forward strand.
AGTCTTCTTTGGCCAAGGTTATTGGAATCTTCAGAAGTGAAGTATGCTGGGTCTTCCTATTCTTTTTGTTGTTGTTATTGTTTGCCTGTGGGAGGAAGGTCTAGCTGAGGGGGGGGTCCTTCTTGGTGCATAGTCTGGCATGCAGACACTCAGTGCACTCATAGTGGTATTAGAGATGGGGTCCTAGGATCAGTTGCATGTGGAACTACCACAGCATCTGGGTCCTGGGGCATAGGTGCAGTTGTTGTAACTGCAGCACTGGTGTCCAGGGTGTGGGGATGCACAGATATCCCTTGGAACTGATAATACCTGGGTCTCAGGGGCTCACCGCTGTGACTCCAGCTGACACATGGGGGTGGAGAGAGGCAGGAATGCAGCAGTAACACAGGTCCTGAGACGAAAAGGTGCAGCAGTGACTCAGGCCCAGCAGATAGAGTGTAATAGTAGCACAGCTTAGGGATGGTGGGTCAGAGTCTCAACTGGCCCCTGGAGGCAGTCACAGGATGCAGTCATAGCAGCAGCATGACTCTGCTGGTGGTGTTGGGACCTGGGGAACTGGGCTAACAGCAGTGGAAGCACAGCCCTGGCAATGACTGGTCAGAGATGTGAGCTGGGCTCAGGGGAGTGGGGTTGAGGGCAGTGGCAGCACAGTCTCAGCACTGATGGATCAAGGATATGACCTTCATCTAGGAGCAGGGATCAGGGCAGCAGCAGCTGGTTGTAACATTGCTGGGTCAGAGCCATGATCTAGAAGAACCCAGGAGGTAGCATGTAGGGCAGCAGCAGATCAGTCTCAGAAATGATGGTTCAGAGTCTTGACCTAGGATAGGGGGATGGGCCTCAGGGCAGCATCAGTGCCTCCGGAAATGGCTATTCAGAGCTGAAACCTGGAACTCAGTGAGTGGGACTAAGGGGGAGGCAACACCGTCAGATAATGACAGCCAAAGAGAGACTTCGGACCCTGGGGGCATGGCTCAGGGCAGTGGAGGTTTGTAATGGTGGGACAAAGCCCTAATCTGGGGTCAGGTGTGGGCACAAAGCAGTGGCATCTCCACTCCTGTATTTGGTAAGGTGCTATGGCAGCTTAACCATGAGAGCAGAGCACAGCAGCAACTGGGGCCCCTGAGGGCAAGTCTCACCTCTGCAACAGCTCCAGCCTCTGGAAGCAGAAGCAGAGAGGGGCACTCCTGGCTGTTCTATTATCTAGGCTCAGCATCCATGATGACTGTGGGAGACCTCTGTAACAAAAGCTGCCAGCATCCACAGTGGTGAAGCTTGCTGCGGTTCTCCCGCTCTCCTTCTCTCCACATGGTGAAATTCCTCTGAGGGGATTGTCCTAGTGTCCAGCAGCTCCAGACTGGGGCATGGAGTAATGCAGGCAAAACACTTCCTGTACTTTTTTATGTGGCCATCCTTAATTTTTGAGCTCTGCAGGGTTTTTGTTGCTACTACTTTATAGTCTAAAATTCTCCCGGAGCTGTTCTCTTCAGTTTTCAGTTGTTTATTCATTCTTGTTTTTTTGTGAGTGAGATAAGTGTTGACACCTTCTAGCCCTCCATCCTGCTGACGTTCAGACACTATCTCTTCAAATATTACATTTGCTTTATTCTCTGTCTGGAACTTCTGGAATTCTGATTAATTATGTTAGACCTTCTCATTCCCAACTCCATGTCACAGATTCTCTTTTCTGTTTCTTTCCATCTTTATGCTGCATTCTGTATAATTTCTTCCAATCTCCCAGTATACTAATTCTTTGTGTCTAATCTAGTCATTGAATTCTTAATTTTTATTATATATTCATTTCCAGAAATTCTATTTGGATCAATTTCAAATCGATGTCACTTTGTATTGCTTGTTATTCCTGCAGATTTCTTTTTTAAGTTTGCATTTTATTGCTTTAAAGATAATAATCAATAATAATTGTAGTTTATTTATTGTCTGTGACTGTTTTTTTTTAACATCTGAAACTCCTGTGGGTCTGCTGCTGTTGATTCTGCTTGGTTTTTTTTGTTTTTTTGTCTTGGGAAAAGAATATTATTTTATTACTACTTTCCCAATTAAACCTGTAGAATTATATTTTAGACTTTTAAAATATTAATCTGAAGATACATTTTTATGTTGTAAAATAATGTCAAGACTAAATAAAGAGAAATAATACCTATTAATATCTGGAAAGGAAACAGTTTAAACCTCATAACATCTATATGTTTCAATTCTGTAAACAAGAATTTTATTGTGAATTCAGTTTAGTAAAATATTTCCAAATAAGTATTCCATAGTTAAACTACATTGTAGACAATGAATTCTAGCTTATAGATACCACAGCAGACCAAAAAAAAAAGCATATTTGAATAGTATATTTAGGTAATAAAGCTTGTACTACAGCAAAGCAATTGCCTTATTAGTTGTATATTCACATCCATGTGCCTAATTCCTGGTCTTAATCTGATTCTTGAAATAATGTTGCAACTTGGAAGGAAGCTGAGAGGTTATCTAGTTCAACCTGTCACTCAGTGACTCTTTTACAATGGTAACTTGAATTTCCAGTATCTTCTTATATATTGATATTTTCAGTGCAGGTAGATTCACTGCCTGGAAATGTGTCCAGTCTGCTTTTTAAGAGCTCCAATTACTGTGTTCATTTTATTGGATCAAAAGCGGCCTCTCCCTGACTTCCTTCCAGAAGTCATATCTATACTTGAATCACAAAGAATAAATTTTATCTGTCTTCCTTTTATGACCCCTTTAAATAGCTAGGGCAGCTGTTTACATAATGTATTCTGCTTGTTTTCACTCCTGCTATGTTAGTTACTTCCTACTGAGCCTGATAATCTTTGACTGTATATTGTTCATTGTTCTTGAACATTTATTTAAGGATTATTTTGGTGTTTAAGAGAAAGTGTATTTCTCCAGAGAAGATTTGACTTTGCTTTGAAACTATCAGTTGGGACCCCTTATTTCATGTTCAGAGCTTAAAATTCATTCCTTTGTAATATGAGCTCAGGCTGCAAGGGCATGTGAGGGCTCTTCTACTCTGATATACTCTGAGTGATGCTGGAGTCCCAGCTTATTCTGGAGACAGTCTGCAGGTAGATTCCCATTTCATTCAGACATGGGCATTTAATTTCTATTACTCTCACTAAAGAGGCTTTCAAAATGAAAGTTCAAATTTGCTAAAGTCACAAAAGCCTTCACGAGGAAAGCAGCTCCCTGGTTTCCTTATCTCTCTAAGGTCCTGTTTTCCTTTCAGTTTTTGGGTGGTACTTCCTTCCTGTATTGTCAGCTCTTCATGTTTTTTAAGAAGGATTGTTTTTAATAATTTATTTGAGCTTGGTAGCTCTTTTCAGTAAGAGGGATGGTCCAAATAACCAATCCTGCCAATACTGGAAACTGAAGTCTTCTCATTTCAAGTCTCAAAATATTTTAAAGCAATTTGAAAGGTAATGATATATAATAACTTTATAATATCACTATTAAAATGGAGAATTGGGGCATTACATAAAACTAGGTTGAAATAAATCCCCTGTGCTCTGGATTTTTCTCTACTAAGGTTTAGCTGAAAACAAGAGGTAGGGGGACTTCCCTGGTGGTCCAGTGGTTAAGACTCTGTGCTTCTACTGTTCGATCCCTGGTTGGGGAACTAAGATCCCACATCCCGCATGCCACACAGCATGGAAAAAAAATTTTTTAAAGACGTAGGTGTAGCAAAATCTATAGAGACTGCTTTTGTTTATTTGGTTTTTTTAGTAGAGTTGAGGTCCTGTGAATACCATGCCAAAATATCAGGCAAAGAGTGACTGAGATACATGTTATCCATAGATTCTTCTCCCTACCCACCTTCCCTTATACATAAACCCATGCCTTTCTCTAAACTCCTAGATGATTCATATTTTTAGATAAAGAAGGGTTTACTTACAGAATGTTAAATTTTCTCCCGAGTTCATTTTTGTTGAAAACAAAAAACCTTCTGGCCAAGTCATCAGTTCTACATACTCACACAATGAAAAAAAAAAAAAAAACTGATAAAACTTGTTGTTTGATACTTCACAGATAAAAAAAATTCCTGAACTTTTGGCTCCATGAGACATGGCTGTGGAGTGTCGTAAGTGTCATATGAACACTTAGACAAGGCAAACAGCCACACATGCAGTCATGTGGCTGGATACATGGGGTGCAGAGGAGAACCTGTTAAATAATTTCCCATTATCTTAGCAGCGTTTGGATTCATCACTCTATACAGATCTAATCTGGGACTCTGATTTAAAGTAGAGAAGAACTAAAGAGAAATATGTTGAGGAATAAATGCTGAGCTGTTGTTATTTTCTGTGTAACTTTACTGGCAAGAGAAAAAGGTCTCTGGCTATTTTTTTTCCCGAAAATAATGTTAAAATTATATTTTAAAAATATGTGACAAGTTCAAGGAAACAAGTTTGTGAACCTGTACTTTTCAGACTTTTTTACCTACACAAACACTCAATGTTCCTATGAGGGCTTCGTTGACTGTTGCTGAGACACAGATCTATTGATTATCATTTTGTGTTTATTCTTCTAAAATTCCATCTATCTACCTGCATTCTACACATTCTGGTCAAACCAATAACTCAACATTTCTTAGAGGGGTCTGCAGATGTATTGTCATGACATTCTTAGATTTTAAATTTGAGGAATATTCCATTTCCTGATGATTGGTTGACAGCAGTTCCTTGTACCATTATTGTGTACTATTCTTTAAAATGCCTTCTGCATACCAAGCATTATACAAAGTGCATTATTTTAAGTATGTCTAATCCTGGAAAGTAGGTATTTTGATGATCCCTATTTTACAGATGAAGGAAAAAAACAGATCAGAGAAGCTAATAAACTTGTTTCAGCTCATAAAGAGCTGGAATTCAAATCCTAGTCTACATAACAGAAGTGCAGAAGACAGGAAGCTTGAGGCAAAGTTAAGAAGAAAAGAAAAGACAAAAATGCCTCAAACTGCCTCATAGCTCATCTCCATGGCTGTGATCAGCCCTTGCATTTCTGGACAGGGATCTTTTTATTTTGCTATTAGCAGGCTTGTGATCAGATCAGCTCTTGCTACTACGGTGGTAGATTGTATTTTTGTTCAAAATATCCATTCCCCCTTTTGAGGTGTCTCTCTCCATGGGAAGATGATACACCTGTGCTTCCTTGAAATCAGCTTGGCCACATGACTTGTCTTGACCAGTGATATATGAACAAAAGTGACAGACAGAACATTTAAGAGGCAACTCAAGATCTGCTTTGTTGTTTTTAGTCACTGTCCATGAGTCTGGCAACAACCATGGTAGTGGCTGCTCCTTAAGGCTGAGTACCAGGGTACAGATGATAGGGAGTATACCTGCAAACACGTGATGGACAAGTAATGTTGGCGACAGAGAATTCTTTGTTGAAACCACGAAGACTTTGAGTCATTTATTATCATTGCTTTTGCTTTTTTGAGTCTTGATTTCTTCATCTGTTAAATGGTATGATAATACCCATTTGTAGATATTGTGAACGTTGGGATAGCCTGCCCCCTAACGAAGTGAAGATATCATCCCCATGTAAAATTCAGTAGCAAAAAAATTTCTTTGCAAGTCAAAATAATAAAAGCAAAATACACTCGTTCATCCCCCCAATATTAATAACTATCTGTCATGTATCAGGCACTGTGTTTAGTACTTAGGGGATACACATGCATACACACACACAGAGTCAGGTTTTTTCTCTAAAGGGCAGATAATCTAGTAGATTTATTAAACTTTGGTAGTGAGTTAAAGCTTTACAGATTGAGGGATAAACTAGGAGTTGGGATTACATGTCTTATTTTAATACAGGTATATTACCTTCTAGACGAAGAAGTCAAACCACCAAGGTAGTGTGCCTAAACAGACACCTGATTGGGTCTGCTACAATGGATAAACAGAATTTATTAGAAATTCATAACAGCACTAACAGTAAATAATATTTTAAAATAACCATTTTCAAAAAGATCATCTAGTTCACATTTTATTTACACTACACATTTCGTCCATTCAAAATAAAAAGGTTAAACTTCAGTCCAGTCCAAATCTAAGGACACCAAGTTCCTCACCACTAAATTGGGAATTGATTATAACTTGCTGTTATACATAACATGGCAGTGAACACATTTATCAAGCCTTTAGAAGTACATTTCTTTGCCTGCAGGTTTCATGTTTTATTTGTTGGTTTTCACAGCTCAGACACATGACAAAGCGCGTTTCCATCCCATCCGAAGCCATAGACCTGGAGTGAATGAGGTACTCGAACTGTGTGAGCTGAACCACTTGGGTGCAACGTGCAGAGGTAAGAGCGTCAGCAGTTGAGACTTGGGAGCCCAGGTATAGCATCCCATCTCTATGGCTCTCAAGGGACCAAAAAATCATTTATTAAAATAAAAACATTAATTAGGCGTTTACTATGAACACAACACCCTAGTTTGTAGAGAGCTTATACAGAGTACCACAGATATTGAAAGCACCTTCTCTGACCTCAAAGAACTCAGCCGAGTTCAATAGCAAAAACTATATTGTAATCCTTGATTGTTATTACTGAGAATTGGATGAGAAGAAGTGAACTCAGTTCTCTGGATCCTTGGAAATATTGACTGTGTATTGCCACATGTTTTTTTATGGCAGAAAACAATACAGTTCCCTGCCAGTGGCAAACTGACATCATTTAATTAAGTATTCTAAATGTATGCTTTCACTCAATTCTCTGTCAGCATTACCCTTTAGTAAAAGATCTACTGCAAGCACTGGCAAGCTTTTTTAAGTCAAATAAAATGAAAGACTTGTTTTGGGTATAATGCTCTTGCTGCCAGACTCTCTCAACGAGATTAATAAATTCAAGTGAAATACATAGCCAAAGGAATTGTATGCTTTCTCTCATTTGAACAAATGTTTAACTAATTGTCTGCAGATGTGCTGAAAAAACCTGTACAAAAGTAAAATGTATCACTTGCTACCACTTTAAATGTAAATGCATCCTGTGGCTCCCTTTTGCATATTACGGAATTTTAAAAGTAAACATTTGAGTGAAACGTCTTTCCAAATAAAATCTTACTAAAAACAAATACAATGTGAGCCAAGATGTCCATTTTAGTAGCCCATTCCTGAACAAATATTAGCCTCTATTGAGGGAAACTGAGCTTTTGGAATTGAAATAATCAGGATGTTCAGATCTAAGTAGATTTTCTGAGAATACACAAAGCATTTGGTACATTGTGGGGAAAAATTCCACCTCATTTTCCCCTGACATGACCTGCTTATTCCATTTATGAACCGGCTACCTGCTTTTTAGCTCATTTTGCATCAAAACCTAAAATGTGTCTGAATTTTAAATTTTGATGCTTACTCTTACAGCTTCATGTCCTAAACATTGTGTAGCTTATAGTACTTGACTTCAGAACTGCTGATGAGCTATGTGGCCTTCCAATAATATCTACCTGCTGGAAGCATGCATACAAGCCAACAAGGAATTTGTCCTGTCTTTCAGGGTCAAGGATGGCTTCTATAAGGGCCATATATTCGAAGTATTATATAACTTCTTTACTATTATGGCATCATATAGATTTTGCCACATGCATCATACTAAAATTTAATCATAGGCCAATACTGGCCAGTGGTATTGTAGATGTAAGCAAATATAGTAATAATCCATCAAATCTCAACACAAAGAAGCTTTAAGATCAGAAGTACAAGATGAAACTCTGGTCCTACTCAGCCTAGTGTAGATGTGGCAGGAGGTGAGAATATATAAATATACACATACATACATGTACACACACAATAAAAAATGTTGTCTAGATACAGTTCATCAATTTCCAGAAAATTATATTATTTGGTGGTTAAGTAACCAATTTGTGAGCAATCCACAACCCTTGGCTTGTGTTCCCCTTCTTTTCTGGCTAGATGGCTTTTGGCCATTTCACTCCTCAGGAATATTTCCAGCTATGATTAGTCAAGGGGAATAAAAATGGTGAATATCAAATTCGTCATTTGGCCTGCTTGTCATTAGCTCTTAGGAAGGTTTGATGGAGAAAAGAATGAAAATTAGATTTGTGGGTTGTCAGCCCCAGTAATTTCTTCATTTTTACCTCTGATTTTTCATGGATAATGTAGAATTGGTGTTACTGCTCAAATGTCACAATTTCCAAGCTTGGCTTGTTTTTATTGATTAAGTCATGAATATTCATTAATATTCTTGGTAGATCATATTCTTAGTCATAGCAGGTTTCATTCCCAAGGTCCCTGTTTAGTTTTTACATAATTGTATTTGTGTAAATGACCTTCTGTGTTATACAAGAATATATTTAGGATTTGGTACTTTGAGCACAGAAATTTTTCCATTTCAATCATAACTTCTAAGTTGCAGAGACAGCAATTTTAGAGTAACCTGTACTAAATCTGTTATGCTCGGAGAATAAGTTTCACTTGAAAGAAAGAAAATGAAGTTATGCACGTCTTAAGTTGTGATGGAAAGTATGAATGTCATTTCTACTTTCCAAGTAAACTTCAGCATACGCATTGGTGTTTTTCCTTCATGTGATAGTGAGTAGCCAGACCAGGAGAATGTTCCTCCTCACCATGCGTACGCTGAGTGTGCTCTCAAATAATTCTTTCTGTGCTTCTCAAAAACCTCAATATTGAATTTAAAAAGTACTAAGCCCTTCCCAGAAAGCTGCTGAGAAACGTGGAATATTTTACCCTGAAATGTGCTTGTGATTTAATGGCACTGCATTAAAGAAAATATAGTTGTTAGACAAACTCTGCTAATTATCTTGTTTTGCCAGCAAATACTGGCACATGTGTTTTACAGAGGTGTAATATAATTCATTACCATTAAGAGGCAAGAGAGTTGTCATTAATGTAAGCTGTGCTTTGGGCAGAATCTGTGAGCAAAACGTAAACTCTCCAGTATTTCTAATATTAAAGGATAATTATCTTGTGAGTACAGTCAAATGTAGTTATAATCAAAAGTTGATTATTAAGTACTAAACCCAAGTAAAAAGAATTGTATTCCTGAATTATATTTGTTATTTGCTCATAAAGTCATTCCTAATTTTCCATAAACAAAAGCCATCGCTAAACAATACAGAGGGGCGGAAAAAGTTCAAGTTTCGGGTTACTTGAATTAGTAAGACTGCCTTTATGATTATTTTTTATGCAGTTAGTGGGTTTGTTGTTGTTTTTTGGCTGTGCGGCATGTGGGATCTTAGTTCCCCAACCAGGGATGGAACCCGTGGCCACTGTACTGGAAGCGCGGAGTCTTAACCACTGGAACACCAGGGAAGTCTAGTAGTTAGTGTTTTTTTAATAGGAATTTGAAGCCTTCTCATTCAAGATTTGCCTAAGCTTTTTGTACATATCCACTTCCCCTCCACCCACCCATCTTCCTCCCTAACTAGATAGAAAATTCTAGGTAAATCATTATTTCTTCTTCCTCTTTTTTCTTTATTTCATAGAAAACAGCATTTTAGAGTTAAAGTCAAACTAGTGTTTACATCAACCAAAATATACTTTTGAGAACCTGGAATTCTGTATCTTTTTCCAAGGAATAAAACTTTATAAGGTACTTTGGAGAAGGTGAGTTTATAGTTGTGGTAAATTCAAGCTACTCAATTAGAAAATTCTCAGTGTTTTTCTCTTTTATTTCATAAAGCATTTCTTTATTAAACATTAGTAATAACTTAGGCTCAGAGCCACAATATAAATTCTGGGTTTTTTCTCTCTTCTTTGAAATGCTCCCTATGATCTAATCCTCTATTGCTGTGTAACAAATTACCTCCCAAAATGCAGTGGCTTAAAACAACACGCATTTATCATCTCACAGTTTCTGTGAATCAGCAGGTTGGAAGCCATGTAGCTGCGAGACTCTGACTCAGTGTCTCCCACCGGGTTGCAATGAAGATGCTGGATAGAGCTGCATCATCTTAAGGGAAGCAGGATCTGACTGGGGTTGGAGGACCTGCTCCCAAATTCACTCTATGGCTGTTGACAAAAGATTTTTAGTTGCCAGAGACTGCAGTTCCCCACCATGTGAGTCTCTGCAAAGTGTTACTTGAATGTCCTTCTGATGTGGCAGATGGCCTCCCAGAGAGGGAATCAAGGAAATCCCACATCTTATTTTTTTTCTCTTTTCCTTTTCTAGTTGAGCCAACAGGTGAACCCCAGACAGTGAGCTGCACTGCCATACCAAAAGGGGTGGCACAGAGACCTAAAACCCTTTTTTTTAAAAAACATCATCATTGGAGTATAATTGCTTTACGATGGTGTGTTAGTTTCTGCTTTACAACAAAGTGAATCCATTATACATATATATATGTTCCCATATCTCTTCCCTCTTGCGTCTCCCTCCCACCCTCCCTATCCCACCCCTCTAGGTGGTCACAAACCACCTAGCTGATCTCCCTCTGCTATGTGGCTGCTTCCCACTAGCTATCCACCATATGTTTGGTAGTGTATATATGTCCATGCCACTCTCTCACTTCGTCACAGCTTACCCTTCCCCCTCCCCATATCCTCAAGTCCATGCTCTAGTAGGTCTGTGTTTTATTCCAGTCCTACCCCTAGGCTCTTCATGACATTTTTTTTTCTTAGATTCCGTATATATGTGTTAGCATACGGTATTTGTTTTTCTCCTTCTGACTTACTTCACTCTGTATGACAGACTCCAGATCCATCCACCTCACTACACATAACTCAATTTCGTTTATTTTTATGGCTGAGTAATATTCCATTGTATATATGTGCCACATCTTCTTTATCCATTCATCTGTTGATGGACACTTAGGTTGCTTCTATATCCTAGCTATTGTAAATAGAGCTGCAATGAGCATTGTGGTACATGACTCTTTTTGAATTATGGTTTTCTCAGGGTATATGCCTAGTAGTGGGATTGCTTGGTCGTATGGTAGTTCTATTTGTACTTTTTTAAGGAATCTCCATACTGTTCTCCATAGTGGCTGTATCAATTTACATTCCCACCAACAGTGCAAGAGTGTCCCCTTTTCTCCACACCCTCTCCAGCATTTATTGTTTGTAGATTTTTTGATGATGGCCATTCTGACTGGTGTGAGATGATATCTCATTGTAGTTTTGATTTGCATTTCTCTAATGATTAATGATGTTGAGCATTCTTTCATGTGTTTGTTGGTCATCTGTATATCTTCTTTGGAGAAATGTCTATTTAGTTCTTCTGCCCATTTTTGGGTTGTGTTGTTTGGTTTTTTGTTATTGAGCTGCATGAGTCACTTATAAATTTTGGAGACTAATCCTTTGTCAGTTGCTTCATTTGCAGCTACTTTCTCCCATTCTGAGAGTTGTGTTTTGGTCTTGTTTATGGTATCCTTTGCTGTGCAAATGCTTTTACGTTTCATTAGGTCCCATTTGTTTATTTTTGCTTTTATTTCCATTTCTCTAGGAGGTGGGTCAAAAAGGATCTTGCTGTGATTGATGTCATAGAGTGTTCTGCCTATGTTTTCTTCTAAGAGCTTGATAGTGTCTGGCCTTACATATAGGTCTTTAACCCATTTTGAGTTTCTTTTTGGGTATGGTGTTAAGGAGTGTTTTAATTTCATACTTTTACTTGTACCTGTCCAGTTTTCCCAGAACCACTTATTGAAGAGGCTGTCTTTTCTCCACTGTATATTCTTGCCTCCTTTATCAAAGATAAGGTGACCTTATGTGTGTGGGTTTATCTCTGGGCTTTCTATCCTGTTCCATTGATTTGTATTTCTGTTTTTGTGCAGTACCATACTGTCTTGATTACTGTAGCTTTGTAGTATACTCTGAAGGCAGGGAACCTGATTCCTCCAGCCCCATTTTTTAAAAAATTAAATTTTTTTTTCTGCGGTACACAGGCCTCTCACTGTTGTGGCCTCTCCCACTGCGGAGCACAGTCTCCGGACGTGCAGCCTTAGCGGCCATGGCTCACGGGCCTAGCTGCTCCATGGCATGTGGGATCTTCCTGGACAAGGGCACAAACCCGTGTCCTCTGCATCCACAGGCGGACTCTCAACCACTGCACCACCAGGGAAGCCCCTCCAGCTCCATTTTTCAAGATTGCTTAGGGTATTTGGGGTCTTTTGTGTTTCCATACAAATTGTGAAATGTTTTGTTCTAGTTCTGTAAAAAGTGCCAGTGATAATTTGATAGGGATTGCATTGAATCTGTAGATTGCTTTGAGTAGTAGAGTCATTTTCACAATGTTGATTCTTCCAATCCAAGAACATGGTATATCTCTCCAACTATTTGTATCATCTTTAGTTTCTTTCATCAGTGTCTTATAGTTTTCTGCATACAGGTCTTTTGTCTCCTTAGGTAGGTTTATTCCTAGATATTTTATTCTTTTTGTTGCAGTGGTAAATGGGAGTGTTTTCTTAATTTCCCTCTCAGATTTTTCATCATTAGTGTATAAGAATGCCAGAGATTTCTGTGCATTAATTTTGTATCCTGCTACTTTACCCAATTCATTGGTTAGCTCTAGTCGTTTTCTGGTAGCATCTTTAGGATTCTCTATGTATAGTATCATGTCATCTGCAAACAGTGACAGATTTACTTCTTCTTTTCCTACTTGGATTCCTTTTATTTCTTCTCTGATTGCTGTGGCTAAAACTTCCAAAACTATGTTGAATAACGGTGGTGACAGTGGGCAACCTTGTCTTGTTCCTGATCTTAGTGGAAATGGTTTCAGTTTTTCACCATTGAGAACAATGCTGGCTGTGGGTTTGTCATATATGGCCTTTATTATGTTGAGGAAAGTTCCCTCTATGCCTACTTTCTGCGGGGTTTTTATCATAAATGGGTGTTGAATTTTGTCAAAAGCTTTCTCTGTATCTACTGAATTGAGATGATAATATGGTTTTTCTCCTTCAGTTTGTTGATATGGTGTATCATGTTGATTGATTTGCATATATTGAAAAATCTTGCATTCCTGGAATAAACCCCACTTGATCATGGTGTATGATCCTTTTAATGTGCTGTTGGATTCTGTTTGCTAGTATTTTGTTGAGGATTTTTGCATCTATGTTCATCAGTGATATTGGCCTGTAGTTTTCTTTCTTTGTGACATCTTTGTCTGGTTTTGCTATCAGGGTGATGGTGGCCTCATAGAATGAGTTTGGGAGTGTTCCTCCCTCTGCTATCTTTTGGAAGAGTTTGAGAAGGATAGGTGTTAGCTCTTCTCTAAATGTTTGATAGAATTTGCCTGTGAAAGCATCTGGTCCTGGGCTTTTGTTTGTTGGAAGATTTTTAATCACAGTTTCAATTTCAGTGCTTGTGATTGGTCTGTTCATATTTTCTATTTTTTCCTGGTTCAGTCTTGGCAGGTTGTGCATTTCTAAGAATTTGTCCATTTCTTCCAGGTTGTCCATTTTGTTGGCATACAGTTGCTTGTAGTAATCTCTCATAATTTTTTTGTATTTCTGCAGTGTCAGTTGTTACTTTTCCTTTTTCATTTCTAATTCTATTGATTTGAATCTTCTCCCTTTCTTTCTTGATGAGTCTGGCTAATGGTTTATCAATTTAGTTTATCTTCTGAAAGAACCAGCTTTTAGTTTTATTGATCTTTGCTATCGTTTCTTTCTTTTCTTTTTCATTTATTTCTGATCTGATCTTTATGATTTCTTTCCTTCTGCTACATTTGGGGGGTTTTTTTGTTCTTCTTTCTCTAATTGCTGTAGCTACAAAGTTAGGTTGTTTATTCGAGATGTTTCCTGTTTCTTAAGGTAGGAATGTATTGCTATAAACTTCCCTCTTAGAACTGCTTTTGCTGCATCCCATAGGTTTTGGGTTGTCATGTCTCCATTGTCATTTGTTTCTAGGTATTTTTTGATTTCCTCTTTGATTTCTTCAGTGATCACTTCGTTATTAAGTAGTGTATTGTTTAGCCTCCATGTGTTTGTATTTTTTACAGATCTTTTCCTGTAATTGATATCTAGTCTCATAGCATTGTGGTCAGAAAAGATGCTTGATACGATTTCAATTTTCTTAAATTTACCAAGGCTAGATTTGTGACCCAAGATATGATCTATCCTGGAGAATGTTCCATGAGCCCTTGAGAAAAATGTGTATTCTGTTGTTTTTGGATGGAATGTCCTATATATATCAATTAAGTCCATCTTGTTTAATGTATCATTTAAAACTTGTGTTTCCTTATTTATTTTCATTTTGGATGATCTGTCCATTGGTGAAAGTGGGGTGTTAAAGTCCCCTACTATGATTGTGTTACTGTCGTTTTCACCTTTTATGGCTGTTACCTAAAACCCTTTGAGAGAATATGTCCCTCTGGTCAGAGGATCCGTGAAAGGGACTCTTGTGGTAAGATGATTGTGGGGGCACATCCTGTTAGTTTTTCCTTCTAATTCACTGCTTCGCCCAGAGGGCAGCCCAAATCTCATAGAATTGTATGACAGTGGGAGGAGCCTAAAGCTGTGAGAGAAAGCAATTTTTCTTTTCAGAGAAATGGGACCTAGAAAGTGAAGGAAAATTCATGAGAGGAGAGAGGGAAACAGGTCCCATAATTCTGTGTATGAACTGATACAAGTCCTAAACTTAACCCTATGAGTTGGTAACATGAGTGGAACAGACACAAAAGAAGCATAGCAAATGTTTTGAGAACTCTTGTCGCATAAACTGCACCATGTCCCAGACTAACCCCTGAATGAAAGACCGAAATATTGCAGCAAAGAGTTTAAAAACTGAATTCATATTGGAAACAACACCCACAGAAAGTGATGCAGAACTTGCAGTCAGAACCTACATGGCTAGATTTCCTGTTAATCAAAACAATCAACATTCTCCTGAGGATTTTAATGGGGCTTAGAATCTCACAACACATTTACAGTGTGCATAACAACATTCAAAATTATTTGACATAAAAATTTTTACAAACAGAATATATGACCAATTCTCAATGGAAAAACCAGTCAACAGACACAAACTCTTAGATTGCTCAAATGTTGGAAGTATTAGATAGACTTTAAAGTACCATGAGGTAAATCTGAACACTCTTGAAGTAAATGGAAATATAAAACTTCTATACATAGAGATAGATATAGAATATTTTAAAAATCTTAACTGAAAATATGACACTGAAATAAAAACTTCCATGAATAACTTAAATGGCAGAAAGGAGATGACAGAAGAAAAGGTCACTGGACTTGAAAAATAGTAAAATAAAAATTACCTACTCTGGGGAACATAGAGAAAAAAAGATTGAAAAAAATTTACAAAGTTTTAGGGACTTGTGAGAGAATGACAAAATGTCTAAAATTTGTGTCATTGGAGTCCTGGAAGAGAGAAAACATGAATTGGTGTAAGAAAAGAATAGCTGAAAACTTCCCAAGTTTGGTAAAAGACATAAATTTTCAGATTGAAGAAGCTCACCAAATTCTAAACATAATAAACTTAAAACAATGCTCAGAAATATCTTAATAAAACTGCTGAAGACTGAAGAGAAATATGAAAGCAGCCAAAGAAAAACAACACATTACTTGTAAGAGAACAAGATTTCTCAATCAGAAACCATGGAAGCTAGATGACAGTAGGAAAATATCACTAAATTGTTGGGAAAAGACTGTCAACAGCTTTACATCAACTTCTATACCAAGAGAAAATATTCAAGAATAAAGACATTCTAGAGGAAGGAAAACTAAGAATTATTTTCCAACAGATTTTCTCTAAAAGAAATACTATAGAAAGTTCCTCAAGCTGAAGGAAAATGGTAAAAGAAGCAAACTTGGAACTTCAAGAATGAAAGAAAAACAGAAATGGTAAATATCAGGGTAAATAAAGTAGACTATATTTTCTCCTCTTACTTTTTTCAATATGAATGACAAAAGCAAAAGCTGTAATGTTTGCTGGTGGGGTTTTCAGTGTATGTAGATGAAAACATAACAACTATAACATAGGGAGTAGAAAGTAGAGACCTAAATGATTGTGATGCTTTTCCATTTCATTTGAAATTGAAAAATTATAACTTTAAGAAGGCTGTAAGGGGTAAGATGTATATATACACACATATATATGTTATATAACATATATATGCTGTAACCCCTAGATAGGCTACTAAAAACATAATAGAAAAGATAGAGAAAAATCCAATAGATAAATTTAAATGGAATTAAAAAGTAAAATAATCCAACAGGAGGCATGAAAGTTGAAAGAGAAACAAAAAACAAAGGAGAAAAACAGAAAGCAAACAATAAAATGGTGAATCTAATTATACCAATAATCACATTAAATGTAAATAAACATACTAAGTGAAAAACAAAATTGTCAGGTTGGCTATATTTAATGTATTTACTTTCAGTTGAATGATTCAGGTAAGTTAAAAGCATGGAAATGATATACCATGCAACCACTAATCAAAAGAAATCTGTGGTGGCTATATTAATACCAGACAAAGACTTCAGGGCAAAGAAAATTACCAGAGGTAGAGAGGAACATTAAATAGTGTTAAAAGGGTCAATTCACCAAGAAGACATAACAGTCCTAAATTTGCACATACCTACCACCAAGGTTGTGGTAGGCAGAATTCCAGGATGACCCTTCCTGGCATCCCCAATCTGGTGTACACAACTGTATAATCCCTTCCTTCAAAGTGTGGGCAGAACCTGCAACTACCTTATGATATCACTCGTGGAATTATGATCTACTGTCTGGCAAAGATGAAGGGATTTGGCAGATGTAATTAGGGTTCCAAAGTCAATTTTGACTTTAAGTCAATCAAAGAAAGATTTTCCTTTGTGGGTCTAATTTAGTCAGGAAAAACTCCTTAAAGGGGTAATTGGTCTCTTCACGAAGAAAGAAATTTGCCTGCTGGCTTTGAAAGAGGTATGCTGCCATATTACAAGAGGATCTGTGAAAGTGCTATATGGAAGGAACTGTAGGAGCTTCTAGAAGTTGAGAGTAATGCCCAGTCAGTTGCCAGCATGAAAACTGGGACCTCAGATATACAGAATCGAGGAATTAAATTATGCCAATAACCTAAGTGATCTTGGAAGAGGATCTTGAGTCTCAGATGCCAACACTGGCTTGGCTAACATGTTGATTTCAGCCTATGGGACCATGAACAGAGAACACACCTAAACTGTGCCTGGAGTCCTGACCCACAGAAACTGGGAAACAATAAATGAGTGTTATTTTAAGCTGCTAATTTTGTGGTAATTTGTTGCATAACAATAGAAAACTAATACAAGAGCTTCCAAATACACAAGTGAAAAGCTTATGGAACTGGAAGGAGGAAGAGCAAATCCAAAATTACTGTGGGAGATTTCAACACTCCTCTCTCAATAAACAATAAAAAAAAAAGAAGACAATATCAGCAAGGACATAGAGGAACTGAACACCATCAACCAACTGAAACTAAGTTAGATTTATAGAAGAATACTCCTCCCAACAATAGCAGAATATACGTTCTTTTCAATTGCACATGAAACATTTACAAAAAAAATTCTGGACCATAAAAACCAATCTTAATACAGTTAAAAGACTTGTAATCAAACAAAATATGTTACATGACCATAACGGAATTAAACTAGAAATCAAAAAGAGATATCTTAAAAATCCCCAAATATTTGAAAATGAACAATACTTATAAATAACTCATGGATCAAAGAGGGGTTCTCAAGGGAAATTACAAAATAGTTTTAACAAAATGAAAATATAACTTTTAAAAATTTCTGGGATATAGCTAAAGCAGTATTTACAGGTAAATTTATATCAATAAAGGCTTATATTAGACAAAGTCTCAAATCAATAACCTAAGCTTTAAGTAACTAGAAAGTGAAGAGCAAATTAAGCCCAAAGTAAGTCAATACAATTGATAAAACTTTACCCAAACTGACCAAGAAAAAAGAGAAGATACAAATTACAAAAATCTAAAATGTAAGAGACGTCACTGCAGATTTATAGACATTTAAAAAGCAATGAGAAAATACTATGAACAACTTTTTGCCCATAAGTTTAATAATTTAGATGAAATGGACAAACTCCTTAAAGTAAAAATGTTATCAATTCTATCCAACCTCTTCCAGAAAACAGGAGAAGGATAAACTTCCTGAATCATTTTATGAAACCAGCATAATCCTGATACCAGAATCAGACAATTTAAAAAAAGCTCCAGGGCTTCCCTGGTGGCGCAGTGGTTGAGAATCCGCCTGCCGATGCAGGGGTCACGGATTCGTGCCCTGGTCTGGGAAAATCCCACATGCCATGGAGTGGCTGGGCCCGTGAGCCATGGCCGCTGAGCCTGCACGTCCAGAGCCTGTGCTCCGCAATGGGAGAGGCCACAACAGTGAGAGGCCCGCGTGCCACACACACAAAAAAGCTCCAAATCAATATACCACATGAATATTGACACAAAAATTCTGAAACCAATATTAGTTAGTTAAATGCAGCAATAATTATAAAATGATAAAACATCATGACCAATTCAGATTTACAAAGTGAATGAAAATCTGGTTCAACATTGGAAAATCAACTCTACTAACTGAGTGAAAAAGAAAACCCACAAGATTGTATCAATAAATACAGAAAATGCATTTGACAAAGTTCAACATTCATTCATGATAAAAAAAAAAAAACCTCTCAGCAAACTAGGAATAGAAAAACTTTCCTAACGTGATAAAGGGCAGCTATCAAAAAAAAAAAAAAAAAGGAAAAAGAAATCCTGCAGCTGACTTCATATTTAATCATGAAAGATTGAATGCTGTATAAGATCTGGAACAAGCAAGAATGTCCACTCTCTCCCTTCCTCTTCAATATTGAATTATAAGCCCAAACCAGTGGAGTAATGCAAAAGAAAAAAATATAATAAGATGCCTACAGATAGGAAAAGAAAAAAACTATCTTTAATCATAAATGACATGTATGTCTATATAGAAAATCCCAAGAAATCTACAAAAATCTCAGGCATCATGTCATTTCATGTGTGTGTATTTCACAATATCTCTGAGATAAAGACTCTTTTTTAAAAAATCCTCTTTTCTTTAAAAAAATAAAACACTATTAAGAAAATGAAAAGTCAAGCTTTTTATTTGTAAAATACGTGTCTTTCAAAAAGCTTATATCCAGAATATATAAAGTAGTCTCAAGAATTGAGAATAAGAAAACTCAATTTTTAAAATGGACAAAATACCAAATGGATGTTTCATTGGAAGATATATATGGAAGGCAAATAAGCACATTAAAGATGCTCAACCTCATTAGTAATCAGGGAAATGCAAAATATAACAATGAGATTTCACTACTTAATAAGATTTCATTTATTAGAATAGCTAAATTCAAGAAAATAACACTACAAGTGCTAATGAAGAGGCAGAGCAACTAGAACTCTCAGATTTGCTGGTGAGAATGCAAAATGGTACAACCACATTGGAGAACATTTTAGAAGTTTCTTATAAAGTTAAAAACATAGTTATCATAAGATCCAACTATGGAACTCCTAGTATTTATCCAAGAAAATTTAAAAATTTTGTTTTCACAAAAACCTGTTTATAAGTGTTTATAGCAGCTTTATTCAAAATTTACAGAAAATAACAACAAAAATATGCTTCAACTGGAGAATAACTAAGCTCATCACACAATGGTTTATTATTCAACAATAAGAGGAACAAACTCTTGATGCAATCAACAGCATGGTTAAATCTTGAATTCATTATGCTGAGTGAAAGAAGCCAGACTAGACTATCATTTAATTTGAATTGACTTTTTTTTAGTGTTAGGTAGAGGTCAAATTTTATACTTTTTTCTAAGCAGTTGTTACCATGGCACTTATTACCATGGTATTCTAATAGAGATTTTCTATTTCTTTCATTCTTTCCACATTTATTAATTGAATTTCTTCTCTAAGAAAGATTTGTCCCCTCTCCAACATTTATTGATATTAGCAATATTTATTGATATTAGCATGATATTCATGGACATTCATTTTATTCTTTGGGTTATAATATAATGCTGTAATTATTTATTTTGTTGCTCAAATTGTTCCAACTCTGACCATTAAGTGTTGTGTCGCTTTGACTCCTAAGTCCTTTTGACATGCCTCCATTTTTTAAAAGTACTTTCTTACACAAGATCATTCAGATTAATTTTCCTGTTCAAGCCCTGAAGTCAGCCATTTCTCCAAGGAGCTTTGGTTCTTTTTATTGGAAAGTGGTATTTAGAACCTAAGATCTGAGCACTTTTGCTGGCATGTCACTTCTTTTAGGCCCTGTCAATGAACACAAAAAATTATACTTTCTGTTATCTCATTAATATAAAGTTCAAAAGCAAGAAAAATTATTCATAGAGTAGAAATTGTTATTGGTTACCTTTGAGGAACAGAGGAAGTGTAATAGCAGCCAATATGAGGAAGACTTCTGGGGTGCTGGTAATGTTCTTGATTTGGATGGCAGTATCATAGAGACTTTCACTTCATTGAGTTGTACACTTACAAATTTTTGCTATTTTGTATTTCATTTCTTAATATAAAAGTTTGTATATATATATTTTTAGTGTACATGAGATGCATTTACACTCCCAGCAGAATAGCTAAAGTTTAAAATGGGAAAAATAAGCCTGAAAGTAAAAGACTAAGAATACCAAATCCTGAAGAGGATATGAAGCATCAGGAACCCTCACACACTGCTGGAGGGAATGTAAATCAGTACAGCAGGATTGTTTGGCATTATCTACTAAAGTTGAACATATGCAAACCCTATAACCTAGCAATTACACCTGAGAATAAATAGGAAGAAAAGAAGGAAGAAAGCAAGAAAGATGTGTACATATGAACAGTGCTGTTCATAGCAGCATTGTTTATGATGACCTAAAGTTGGAAACAGCCCAAATGGCCCCTCAATAGTATAATGGATAAATAAATTATGGCCTAGCCATGCAATAGAATAATATTCTGTAATGAAAATGAACAAACTGTAGTTAATCACAGCAACATGGATAAAGCTTACAATATAATACTAAGGAGGAAAAAAACGTACAACAGATAAGTGTGAATTATTTAAAGTTCAAAACAGGCATAAATAAACTATGGTTATAGAAATCAAGGTAGTGGTTACATTTAGGGGGAATGGAAAAAGTTGTAAGAAGAATAAGAGGACACTTATAGGATGTTAGTCATCTTTCTTGAATTAGATGGTAGTTATAAATATTAGCTTTTTTGATAATCCATTGAGTAGCACACACATTGGTCTGTACATGTGTTCGTTGCCGAGGGCTGCTACAGAAATTTATTCTTACAGTTCTACAGGTTAAAAATCTGAAATAAAGGCGCTGGCAGGTCTTCACTTCCTCCAGAGACTAGAGCGGAATCCATTCCTTGTCTCTTCCAGGTGCTGGTGGCTGCCAGCACTCCTTGACTTAAGGCTACATCAGTCCACTCTCTGCCTTCACCTTCACATCACCTTCTCCTCTATATGTTCTAAACTTTCTCTGCCTCTCTCTTATAAAGATGCTTGTGATGGCATTTAAGGCCCACTGGTATGATCCAGTATAGTGTCATCTCAGAATCCATAATTTAATCATATATGCAAAGACACTTTTTCCAAATAAGATGACTTTCAGAGGTTCTAGGTATTTGGATGTGGACATATCTTTATGAAGCATTAGCAGGTTACCCCAGTGTACTTTTCAGTTTGTGTGTCCTATTTTAATTAAAAATTTAAGGTAAAATAATGAAAGATACTTAGTGAACTAGAAACAAAGGAGAATGTTTTTTCTTCCAGTTTTATTGAGATATAGTTGACATACAGCACTATATAAATTTAAGGTGTATGTCATAATGATTTTGCTTACATATATCATGAAATGATTACCACAATAAATTTAGTGAATATCCATCATCTCATATAGATACAACATTAAAAAGATAGAAAAAATACAAATCTGGTCTCTTTTTCTATGAGTTCTTTTGTTTGTTTGGTTCATTGGTTGGTTTTGAAGTATAATTGACCTACAATAGAATATTAGTTTCTGCTATACAACATAGTGATTTGATATTTCTATACATTTTGAAATGACCACCACAATAAGTCTAGTATGATCTACCACCATACAAAAAGATGTTACCTAATTATTGACTATAATCCTCACACTGTACATTTCATAGCCATGACCCATTTACTTTGCTACTGGAAGTTTGTACCTCTTAATCTGTGTCATCCCCCACCCCTTTGGAAACCACCCATTTGTTTTCTGTACCTGTGACTTTGTTTCTCTTTTGTTATGTTTGTTCATTTATTTTTGGGGGGGTTCCACATGTAAGTGAAATCATACAGTATTTGTCTTTGTCTGACTTATTTCACTTATCGTAATAATCTCTAGGTCCATCCATGTTGTTGCAAATGGCAAGATTTCATTCTTTTTTATGGCTGAGTACTATTCCATTCTGTATATATACCATATCTTCTTTATCAATTCATCTATTGTTGGGTACTTAGGTTGCTTCCATATCTTGGCTATTGTAAATAATGCCACAATGAACATGGTGGTGCCTATATCTTTTCTAATTAGTGTTTTCATTTTCTTCAGATAAATACTCAGGACTAGAATTGATGGATCATATGGAAGTTCTATTTTTAATTTTTTGAAGAATCTCCATACTGTTTTCCATAGTGGTTGTACCAATTTACATCTCCAACAACAGTGCATGAGAGTTCCCTTTTCTCCATATCTTTGCCGATATTTATTAGTTTCATGTCTTTCTGATAATAGACGTTTTGACAGGTATAGGGTGATATCTCATTGTGGTTTTCATTTGCATTTCCCTGTAGTAATGTTGAGCATCTTTTCATGTGCCTGTTAGCCATCTGTATGTTTTTCTTATAAAAATGTCTATTCAGATCCTCTACCCATTTTTAAATTGGGTTGTTTGGTTCTCTGTTGTTGAGTTACATGTGTTATTTGTATATTTTGGATATTAACCCTTTACTGGATATATTGTATGCAAATATCTTCTCCCATTCAGTAGGTGGTCTTTTCATTTTGTTGATAGTTTCCTTCACTGTGCAAAAGCTTTCTAGTTTGATGTGGTCTCTTTATCTTTGCATTTCTTTGCCTTGCTTGAGGAGACATATCCACAAAATATTACTAAGACCAATGTCAAAGAACATACTGCTTATGTTTTCTTCTAGAAGTTTTATGATTTGAAGTTTTACATTTAAGTCTTTAATCCATTTTGAATTTATTTTTGTGCATGGTGTGAGAAGGTAGTCCAGTTTTATTCTTTTGCATGTAACTATCCAGTTTTCCCAACACCATTTATTGAAGAGGCTGTCTTTTCTCCATTATATATCTTGCCTCCTTTGTCATAGATTAATTGCCCATATAAAAATAGGTTTATTTCTGGGATCTATATTCTGTTCCATTGATGTATGTGTCTGTTTTTGTGCCAGTACCGTACTGTTTTGATTACTGTAGCTTTGTAGCATAGTTAGAAATCAGGGAGCATGATACCTCCAGCTTTGTTCTTCTTTCTTAAGATTGCTTTGGCTATTTGGTGTCTTTCCATGCACTCTTCTTTCCATGCAAATTTTAGAATTATTTGTCCTAGGTCTGTGAAAAATACTACTGGTATTTTGATGGGGTTGCATTGAGTCTGTAGATTGCCTTGAGTATAATAGTCATTTTAACAATATTAGTTATTCCAATTCATGAGCACAGTATATCCTTCCATCTGTTTGTGTCATCAATTTCATTCATCAGTGTCTTATAGTTTTCTGAATACAGGTCTTTTACCTCCTTAGATTTACTCCTAGGTGTTTTATTCCTTTTGATGTGATTGTGAATGAGGTTGTTTCCTTAATTTCTCTTTCTGATAGAGCATCGTTAGTGTATAGAAATGCAACAGATTTCTGTATACTAACTTTGTATTCCACAACTTTACTGAATTCATTAATGAATTCTAATAGTTTTTTAGTGGCATCTTTAGGATTTTCTATGTATAAGTACCATGTCATTTGCAAACAGTGACAGTTTTACTTCTTCCTTTCAATTTGGATTCCTTTTATTTATCTTTTTCTTGTCTGATTGCTGTGGCTAGGACTTCCAATACTATGTTGAGTAAAAGTGGCAAAACTGGACATCCTTGTCTTGTTCCTGATCTTAGAGGAAAAGTTTTCAGTATGATAAGTATGGTGATAGCTATAGGCTTGTCATATATGACCTTAATTATATTGAGGTATATTCCCTCTATACCCACTTTGTTGAAAGTTTTTGACAGAAATTGTTGTTTAATTTTGTCAAAAGTTTTTTCTGCATCTATTGAGATGATCATATGGTTTTTATTCTTAATTTTGTAAATGTGGTATATCACATCGATTGAACTGCAGATATTGAAACAGCCTTGTATTCCTGGGATAAATTCCACTTGATCATGGTATATGATCCTTTAAATGTATTGTTGAATTTGGTGTGCTAATATTTTGTTGAGGATTTTTACTTATATGTTCATGAGTGACATTGCCCTGTAATTGTGTGTTTGTGTGTGTGTGTGTGATATCTTTGTCTGGTTTTGGTATAAGGTGATGCTGACCTCGTAGAATGAGTTCAGAAGCTTTCTATTCTCTGCAATTTTTTGGAATAGTTTGAGGAGGATACATGTTAACTCTTCTCTAAAAGTTTGGTAAAATGCACCTGTGAAGCCTAGGCATTCGGGGGATTTAAAAAATATTACTGATTCAGTTTCTTTACTAGTAATTGAGATGTTCATATTTTATATATCTTCCTGGATTGGTCTTGGGATATTGTACATATATAGGAATTTGTCCATTTCTTCTAGATTGTCACTTTTATTGATGTGTGATTGTTCATAGTAATATCTTAAGATCCTCTGTTTTTCTGTGGTGTTGGTTGTAACTTCTTTTCCATTTCCGATTTTGTTTTGGGCCCTCTTTTTGTCTTGAGGAGTCTGGCTAAAGTTTTATCAATCTTGTTTATCTTTTCAAAGGACCAGCTCTTAGTTTCATTCTTTCATTTTCCTTTGCTTTTTCTGTAATAAAATTGTCTCTATTTTATTTATTTCTTCTCTATTCTTTATTATTTCTTTCTTTTGAGTAACTTTCAGTTTTGTTTGTTATTCTTTTTCTACTTCCTTTAGGTATAGGATTAGGTTTGAGATTTTTCTTGTTTCCTGTGGTAGGCTTCTATTGCTATAAACTTCCCTCAGAACTGCTTTTGTGCATCCCATAGATTTTGAATTGTTTGTTTTCATTTGTCTTTAGATGTTTATTGATTTCTTCAGTGATCCATTGTTGTTTAATAGCATGTTGTTTAGCCTCCACATGTTTGTGTGTTTTGCGGTTTTTTTCTTGTAGTTGACTTCTAGTCTCATAGCCTTGTGGTCAGAAAAAAAAGTTTGATATGATTTCAGTCCTCTTAAATTTACTGAGACTTGTCTTGGGACCTAACATGAGATCTATCCTGGAGAATTTCCCATGTGAACTTGAAAAGAATATGTGTTCTGCTTTTGGATGGAATGCTCTCTATATATTAAGTACATTCGATCTGATGTGCCATTTAAGGCTAGTGTTTCTTTATTGATTTTCTGTCTGGATTATGTCCATTGATTTGAGTGGAGTGTTGATGTCCTCTACTATTATTGTGTTATTGTGAATTTCTCTCCTTGTGTCTGTTAATAATTACTTTATGTATTTAGGTGCTCCTATGTTGGGTGCATGTGTTTACAATTGTTATATCTTCTTCTTGGTTGTTCCCTTGAACATTATGTAAAGTCCTTCTTTGTCTCTTGTTACAGTCTTCTTTTAAATTTGATTTTGTCTGATATAAATATGTATACCAAAGCATTCTTTTCATTTCTATTTGCATAGAATAACTTTTCCCATTCTCTCATTTTCAGTCTGTGTATGTCTTTAGATCTGAAGTGAGTCTTTTGTAGGCAGCATAAATATGAGTCTTGTTTTTGTGTCCATTCAGCCACTCTATGTCTTTTGATTGGAGCATTTAGTTCATTTATATTTAAAGTAATTATTGATAAGTATTATTGCCATTTGTTAATCGTTTTGGAGTTGTTTGTGCAATTCTTTTTTCTTCTTCTTTTGCTCCCTTGTGATTTGATAACCATCTTTACATTATGTTTAGATTCTCTTTTTTGTATGTGTATATATTATAGATTTTTGGCTTGTGGTTACCATGAAGTTTATATATAGCAATCTATATGTATACATGATTATTTCAAGTTGCTTATCCCTTAAGTTCAAACATATTTTAACAACCCTGCATTTTTACTCCCCCCAACCAACGTTTACTATTTTTAACCTCATATTTTGTATCTTTTTGTTTTGTTTATCCCTTAACTACTTATTGTGGATACAGAAGATTTTACTACTTTTTTCCTTTAACCTTCCTACTAGCTTTATAGGTGGTTGATTTACTTCCTTTACTGTATATTTGTCTTTACCAATGAGATTTTTCCTTTTATAAGTTTTATATTTCTAGTTGTGGCCTTTTCTTTTCTACTTAGAAAAGTCCCTTTAACATTTCTTGTAAAGTTGGATTCATGATGCTGAACTCTTTTAGCTTTTGGTTGTCTGTAGAACTTTTGATCTCTCCTTCAAATCTGAAGGAAAGCCTTGCCAGGTAGATTATTCTTAGTTGTAGGTTTTCCTCTTTCATCACTGTAAATATGTCATGCCATTCCCTTCTGACCTGCAGAGTTTCTGCTGACAAGTCAGCTGATTGCCTTATGGGCGTTCCTTTGTGTGTAACTTGTTGCTTTTCCCTTGATGCTTTTAATGTTCTCTCTTTATCTATAATTTTTGCCATTTTAATTACAATGTGCTTGGCATGGTCCTCTTTGGCTTGGTCCTGTTTGTGACTCTCTGTGCTGCTTGGACCAGAATGTCTGTTTCCTTTCCCAGATTAGGGAAGTTTTCTGCTATTCTGTCTTCAAATAATTTCTCTGTCCCTTTATCTCTCTCTTCTATAATACAAATGATAGTATGTTTGATGTTGTTTCAGAAGTCTTTTCTTTTTACAGTAAGTCCTCTACATATGGATGAGTTCCATTCTGAGAGCACATTCGTTAAGTCCAATTTGTTAGCCTAGGCATCCAATTAACACAGTCATATATATAGTACTGTACTGTAATAGGTTTATAATAGTTTTCACACAAATAATACATAAAAAACAAACAAACACAAAAAATAAAGGAAACATTTTTAATCTTACAGTACAGTACCTTGAAAAGTACAGTAGTACCAGCTACATCAACGCTGCTTTTACACTTGCTTCCGGACATCCTGGCCTTGAAATAAAGATACTATGCTACTGTACTCTATACAGTACTGTACAGTAAAGTACACAGAAGCACAACCACTTGGAGAGGATGCACGCAAGTGACAATGTATGCCAGACACGTGAAATAACTTACATGATTGAACATGCAAATGGACGTTTGCCTCTTTGAAAGTTTGCAACTTGAAGGTTCATATGTAGGGGACTTACTGTATTCTTTTTTTCTTTTTTCTGTTCAGTTTCAGTGATTTCCACTGAAATTCTGTTCTTTAATTTGCTTACCCATTCCTCTTTACCATCTAAACTACTGTTGATTCCTTCTAGTGTGTTTTTAATTTCAGTAATTACATTCTTCAGCTCTGCTTGTTCTTTATGTTTTCTAACTCTTTGTACAATTCTCACTGTGTTCACTCATTCTTCTCCTGAGGCCTTTGAGCATCTTTATGATTATTACCTTGAACTCTTTGTTGGGTAGATTTCTTATCTCTACTTCACTTAGTTCTTCTTCTACGGTTTTATCTTAGAAGACAGATAGAAACATATCTATCATTATAGACAGATAAAGTTAGAAACATATTCTTCGTTAGAAACATATTCTTCTATTGATTCATTTTGCCTCATTCACTGTTTTTATGTAGTTGGTGGGTTGGTTACATTTTCTAGTTTTGGAGAACTCTCCTTTTGTAGGAGACATCTTATGTGTCGCAGCAGCGTACTCCCCTCTAGTCACCAGAACTATACGTTCTAGGGGTACCCCCTTGGTGGGCTGCCTGGGTCTTTCTGTTATAGATGGCTGACTACCGTGGGAAGTCCAGTTGGCATGGCTGCCCCCCGTCTGGTTGGTTGTCAGACCCTGCCTTGTGTGGAAGCTACTAGCCACTGGTGGGTGGAGCTCTGTCACAGAGCAGCTGGTTCAGAGCCCCTGAGGGCCCAGGGGTGGTGCTGACTCACTGGTTGGCAGAGCCAGGTCCTAGGGTTTGTGTTTGTGGATCCAGGGGTCCTGCATCTACTGTCTGCCTGCTGATGGGCAGGGTAGGTTCCTGACATGGCTGGCTGCAGGGTCAGAGGGTGTCCCAAAGCTGGTGTAGACTGGCTGGTGAGTGGGGCTGGATCCTGGAGTGGCTGGCTGATGATCCTAAGGTGTCTCAAAGCTGGTGTCAGCCTGATAGCGGATGGGTTAGGTCCTGGGTATAGTACTGGTCCTCTGGTGGGTGGAGCTTGGTCCTGGGGT
Organism: Kogia breviceps; assembly: GCF_026419965.1. Taxonomy (NCBI): domain Eukaryota; kingdom Metazoa; phylum Chordata; class Mammalia; order Artiodactyla; family Physeteridae; genus Kogia; species Kogia breviceps. The sequence goes on from NC_081314.1 coordinate 3,842,476, forward strand.
CTTTGGTTTTTGGGCCCAGGGGTCTGGAGCTGGTGTTTGCCCACTGGTGGGTGGGCCTGGGGACCCTCTGGGTGTCTCAGTGTTGGGTGGAGGCAGGTCCCAGTGTCTCTAGCTGCTGGGCCCTAGGGGTCTCGGAGATTGTGCCTGTCCTCTGGTGGATGAGGCTTGTCCCAGTACTAGTGTCAGCCCAGCAGTGGATGGAGCTGTGTCCCAGGGTTTCCGGCTGGCCCACTATTGCGTGGAGCTGAATCCTGTGGTGTTTGGATGCAGGCCCCTGGTGCTCCAGAGTTGGCTTTGGCCAACTAGTTAGTGGGGTCAAGTACCAGGGGGTCCCTGGGCTAGTGCCAGTTCACTAGTGAATGGAGCTGTATCTTGTGGTCTCTGGCTACAGGGCCCTGGGGGTCCTGTAACTGGTTTGGCCTGCTGGTGAGCAGGCTGGTTCCTGACATGACTGGCTGCAAGGCCTAGGGTATCCCGAAGCTGCTGTCAGCCTGCTGGTGGGTGGGGTCAGATCCTCAGGCAATGGCTGAGGCCCAAGGTGTCCCAGAGCTGATGTTTATCCACTGTTGGGTGGGGCCAGGGCCCAGGTGGTCCTGGGGCCAGTGCTGGTGCGTTGTTGGGCAAGGCTGGGTCCTGGGCCCTCTGTAAATGGGTCACATCCTGGTGGCAGCTAGGGGCTCAGGGAGTCCTAGTGCAGCTGACCTGCTGGTGGGTGGGGCTGTGTCCCTGCCCAGCTAGCTGCTGACCTTAGGCATCCATGTACTTGTTCTGACACTGGGTGGGGTCAGGTCCCGGTGCTAATAAGCTCAAGGGAAAACTCCAAAATGGCACTTGCAAGCACCATTGCCTTCATGGTAGAATGACCTCCTCACAATGGCTGCTGTCAGCATCTATGGCCACCAAAGTGAGCTCCAGTTGCCTCCTGCCTCTCTGGGAGACTCTCCAAGATCAGCAAATGGGTCTAACCTAGGCTTCTTTCAAACTATTGCTCTTCCCTGGGTTTCAGAGTGAATGAGATTTTGTGTGTGCCCTTTAAGAGTGGAGTTTCTGTTTCCTACAGCCCTCTGGCTCTCCCCAAAATAAGCCCTGCTGGCCTTCAAAGCCAAATGTTCTGGTGCTCATCTTCCCAGGGCAGGAAACCCCAAATTGGGGAGACCAGTGTGGGGCTTGGACCTCTCATTCCTTGAGGAGAACCTCTGCAATTATAATTATCCTCCCATTTGTGGGTCCACCCACCTGGAGGTATGAGTTTTGACTATACTGCATCTCTGCAGTCTTCCTACCCATCTTGTTATTGTTTCCTCTTTACATCTTTAATTGTAGAAGATCTTTTCTGCTAGTGTTTAGGTCTTTCTCATCAATAATTGCTCTGTAAATAGTTGTAATTTTGCTGTGCCGATGGAAGGAGGTGAGCTCAGGGTCTTCCTACTCTACCATCTTGGCTACTTCCCTGAACAGGTATTATTTTTAAAAACCAAAGCAATAATAAACATATGGCCACCTTCACACATGGCCATTTATGTGTGTACTCCTCTATAGGTAACTGTGATAAAGGTGATGATTGACCATTTATCTTGTTCTCTTCATTAGATTATTAACTCCTCAAAGCAAAGACTGTGCTTATTCATGATGTAACTGTTGTGTAGAGTGCATGGTGCATCGTGCATTGCTGATGCAGGTAATGATGGCATTGAAGAGGAGGATTCAAATTACATTCCATATGATAAGTTATATGTAAATGGACCTCTTTCCAAACTCTGAAGTCACTCCATAGATGTGTTTTCTCTGACATTGTTAAATTTAAAAAAAATTTTTTAAATTAATTTATTTTGTTTATTTTATTTTTGGCTGTATTGGGTCTCCGTTGCTGCATGTGGGCTTTACTCTAGTTGCGGAGAGCGGGGGCTACTCTTCGGTGCAGTGCACGGGCTTCTCATTGTGGTGGCTTCTCTTGTTGTGGAGCACGGGCTCTAGGCATGCAGGCTTCAGTAGTTGTGGCTCATGGGCTCAGCAGTTGTGGCTCACGGGCTCTAGAGTGCAGGCTCAGTAGTTGTGGTACACGGGCTTAGTTGCTCTGTGGCATGTGGGATCTTCCTGGACCAGGGCTTGAACCAGTGTCCCCTGCATTGGCAGGAGGATTCTTAACCGTTGTGCCACAAGGGAAGTCTCCCTGACATTGTTAGAAAGTGACATATTTACAAGTTATATATTTAGAGTTCTCTGATCCCAGTAAAAACTCTTGGTCCTAACAAGGAAAGGTCTGTTCTATGCTTTTACTTTAGCAGAGGACATGTTTAAACACTGTGCTAACTGGTGAACTGTTCTGTGTATATGTCCATAAAATTAGCCAGGAGTTTCTTACACTATAGTATATCTATTAAGTGGAGAATTTAGCTTTAAATAGTGAGTAGTAAGTAGACTACTCAGTTATATTCCTTTGAGGGACAGGGCTAAAACTATAAAAGAGTAGAAAATAAAATTAATTAAGACATTTAAACTTTGTTTTCACACCAGAAAGAACAACTGGTTTAAATATATGCAGGAGTCACCCAGTTTTTAGCTATTTTCTTCATCAAGACTTGTGGTGAATCTATCCCAGCTTATGAATGACCAACATCCTACTTTGCTTCCAGCATTGTATTTAATTTTTATATAGGAAAAGAAAAGTTCATCTATGTGAACTCTTTCAACTTCAGCTCTTTCAACTCTTAGAACTGCTGCAACTAGGATTTCTTTGACCTGGACTATGTGATGTGGAAAAGTCTTGCTGCTCTATATTTGCAGACATGACTTTACTAACTTAAATCAGATTTAGCACAAAAATAAGACATATTAAATCATAAAGAGTATTTGCCTGAGAGCTCAGGTGTTAGGAGATTATAGCAAATTAAATACCGCTTTTTGAATATTTGATTAGTCTTTCCCTTGATATTTTTGGTTTAGGCTAATGTTTCCTGAGTGTATATCAAATTAATTTAATATGAAAGGGCTTTATTTTATCTCATCCAAAGCTGACTCTATGACTTCATTCTATCACTTAAACTTTTCCTCCCATATCACACTCTTTAAGTCCCTAAGGATGGGCTTTGGCTGTCCTTTTATTTTTTAGGATTTGTCCTTCCTTTCAAATGCAAAATGGTTTATTCTTATGGAGCATTGGAATTTGATTAAGTCTTCTAATAATGGTCAGAAGTAAATTTTCCCTTTCCTAAATATAGAATTCCAAGAAGAAAAGGGGCATTTACTTGTGAACTGCAGAGTTTTAAATTATCTGTTTAGTTAGGCCTCATTTAAGCACTATGTCAGAATCTTGACAATGCTGGCATATGTCACTGCTGTATTCTGGCAAGATTATCACAGAATATTGCATGAAGAAACTCCAAATTACAAAACAGTTATGACCCATCCAGAAAGTGACTTTTGACTGCTGAAGATAAATCTCTTAAAGTATGTTTGGCCATTCAGTCCTAGACTTTGAAGTGAAAGAAAACCCTCAAACTCTTCCCTTTTGTATTTGATGTGTTAGATCACATGTGACACTGAATGCCGGTGTTCAGATCACATCTCCACCACAAAAGACCCAGTGGGAATGCTTAGCTCTAAGGCAGAAGTAGGTGAACTATGGTCAGATCCAGTCCACTGCCTTTTTCTGTATGGTGTGTAAGTTAGGAATTTTTTTTTTATATTTGTAAATGATCAAAACAAAATCAAAATAATATTTTGATATATTATTATATATATTAAAATTATATGAAATTTAAATTTCAGTGGTTATAAATAAAATTTTATTGGAACACAGCCATGCTCATTCCTTTATATATTGTCTATGGTTGCTTTCACTACAATGACAGGATTGAGTAGTTGTGATAGAAATCCTATAACCCATAAAACCTAACATATTCACTACTTGCCCTTTGCAGAAAAAGTCTTCTGACCCTACTCTAAAACCATAGACTTTCCTCTGCATTGTTCCATGGCTGTTCTCAGAGTGTGTTAATTAAAACCTCTATTAGAAGAAGTGAAAAAACAGAGTAACTTCTCTGTGATAATTGTGGTCTTTGGAATCTTTACTGAGTCTTTCCACATAAATCTTTGTTCTTTCATAATGTCCTAACATGTCTGTAGCTTATTCCAAGAGAATGTCCAATATATTTTACAACTATGCTCAGTGACTTAAAATAACAATGAAGAATAAAAAGGAAAGCTATTTTTTTGTGATATATATGTAAAACAAATCCTAAAATTCTAAGACACTGCACCGCTAAGAAACTCCACTTATCCTATCTATGTTTAATGCTGTAACGTACTTGAAAATGCAGCCGTGTGTGTGTGTGTGTGTGTGTGTGTGTATACACACGCATATGGCTTTATTACTTTTCCCTATCAGAGAGACTGGATCTGGAAAATATTGCATATGTTATCTGTGAAGAAAGGGCAAGTTTCTAATAAAACATAGAATTAAGTCAAAGACTCAAACTGAGCTAAGAGAACGGTAGAAGGGAGAGATAAGAATGTAAGTAGTGTAATTTACAAAATAGCCAGGACATGGAACCAACCTAAATGTCCATCGACAGATGAATGGATAGAGAAGATGTGGCCCATATATACAATGGAATATTCCTCAGCCATAAAAAGAAACGAAACTGAGTTATTTGGAGTGAGGTGGATGGACCTACAGTCTGTCATACAGAGTAAAGTAAGTCAGAAAGAGAAAAACAAATACCGTATGCTAACACATATATATATGGAATCTAAAAAAAAATGGTACTGTTGAACCTAGTTGCAGGGCAGGAATAAAGATGTAGACATACAGAATGGACTTGAGGACACAGGGTGGGAGGGGGAAGCTGGGGCGAAGTGAGAGTAGCATTGACATATATACACTACCAAACGTAAAATAGATAGCTAGTGGGGAAGCAGCCGCATAGCACAGGGAGATCAGCTCGGTGCTCTGTGACCACCTAGAGGGGTGGGATAGGGAGAGTGCGAGGGAGACGCAAGAGGGAGGCGATATGGGGACATATGTGTGCATATGGCTGATTCACTTTGGTGTACAACAGAAACTAACACAGTATTGTGAAGCAATTATACTCCAATAAAGTTCTATTTAAAGAAAAAAACCAAGAATGTAAGTAGTGTAGTTGTTGGCTTAAAAATAATAATTTTTCAAGGCATCATCTGACAAGGATGTGATTCTCTAGAACTCACCCCTTCCCAAATTCCTGCCATGTGTGTCAGGACAACAAAAGTATACCTACTCCAAAACTCAGTACCTCAGGATACCTCAGTGTTATGGAAAGCTTCATACAGTGGCCAATGGCTTAACTAGACATTGTGTATGATCTACCCATAATTATAGTTTTGGATTCCTCCCTCCTCTTCCCAGTGGCTGACCTCAGAAACCACCTCGAAGTTCTTCCTCCTCGAAAATCAACTTCTAGGGTTGTTAGTTTGGTTGTCTATAGTGCCCTTGAGTTTTCCCTATGTACTAGCTCACACTCTGTTTACTCTTAGAAAATGCTCATGAAATTCTACCAACATTATACTACTACCACATTGTACCATCCCCCTTTCACACATAGGACATTCACCTTTGGACAACCTCTGAGATTTCATCTCATAGATCTGAGAATCCTTAGATGTATCTCCTGCCCATGCTTAAGAAATCATGACGAATTCTGTAAATATCCACCAATGATGGCCTCTGATACAGTACCTGTTAGAAAAGCAACATGTAGCATTTACAGGGACCAGTATACAACGTTACAGTCAGCAAGGGTACCCTCTAGACATCTCCTAAAGTCTTGACAGCTGTGGATACTTGGTTATTATAGCACTTCTTCTGCCTTGATCTTTTCTCAGGTCTGCATCTATGTGGGGTTCTCACTTTTATCTCCATCAGCCCTATTTTTCCCAGGATCCTTGGAAGTCATTGACGAAAAATATTAAGATTCATCCATCATTTCTCTTTTATTTCTCCTTTATTCCCCAAATACATTCTTAACAATTCTGGTTCCTACATGCCTCTTCTACCTAACATCTTTCTTTACTCTCAAAACCACTAACTTAGTTTGTCATGTTGAGGCTGTACTATTATAATTGCCTCCTAAGTACTTTGTCTATTTCCTAAAATCTGGAGCCTATGAACTCATAAGAGAATTATGCATCGGCTTCAAAATGTCTCTAAATCTTCCAAAATTGTACCTATACATAGCATTCTGAATGACTAACGGGTTAAGAGTGTGGAATATTAATTGTTGATTGAAAAATAAGTGCCTTAGGGTCTGCAGCTTGACTTCCGTTGGCTGAGATGCAATTGTATTGGATCAGGGCTTATACTGACTGATTTTGACATCCTTTTTCTGCAATATTTCTCTTCATGGCACTTATCACTTGCACCAGTAGGCTGTAATTTCAAAAACAAAAAAAAGTGGCCAGGATTTTAGGTCTACTTCACTGCTATTGTATTCACTAAGCAGGTGACTTGATTGTTTGGTTAGTTGATCAATTAATAAGAAAATTGTGGGGCTGGGAGCTAGTAATGATCGGTCATGATTAATAGATATGTAACAATTTTAGCATTTGTTTCTCATTGATATGCATATGAATGAGTTTCAAAATACATGAGCTCAGGAGTTCCCTGGTGGCCTAATGGATAGAATTTCAGACTTTCACTGCCATGGCCTGGGGTTCAATCCCTGGCCGGGGAACTGAGATCCCGTGAGTCACAGGGAGAGGCCAAACAACAACAACAACAAAAGCTGAGTTGTTATGATTGTCAGGTGATATATGATGTAAAAGCTTAGACTGGATTTGTCGGTGTTAATTGCTCTGACTTAGGGGTGAAATGAAAAGTGACACCGTTGATTTGTTAAGGATGAGAAGTAAGAAGTACATAAATACCAAAAAGGGTAATGAGCCTTGTCAATGACAGAGATGGGGAGATGTACATTCCCAGGGGTGATGTAAAGGGTAAAAAAAGATGTGTATTTATTGTCATGTTTACTAGAAAAAAATATCAAACCTGTGAATTTACTGATATTTTTGTTTAGGGAAAGACTTAGAAAAAAGAAGGGAGGAGTGATTTAAAGAAAAATATTAGGTAAACTATAGTGAGAGGTAATTAAAATGGCAAACCATCCTGAAGGCGTAGGTTGAAACACAGTTTATAGTCCAGGAAGCACAGGGCTAGGAGTTCAGGTTAACTCCAGATGTGAGTTTGGCAATTCATATCCGTAGTCAACCTCAGCTGCTTCTTCTATAAAATAGAGTTATTATCATTGAGTTTTACTTATTTCTTGTAAGCATTAAATGAAGCCATATTCAAACATGAAAGTGACTTGTACACTGTAAGAATCTATAGAAACAAATTGCATTATTAGGTATGGTTAGAAAGGAGACCGGTCAAACTTTAATCCTTGATGTGCTGTGGAGCCTCCAAATTTTACAGCAGTATAAATGTAAACAGAAGCGGAGGAGGCTGGGAAAGGTAGGGCTTAAGAACAGGGGCCTTAGAGGTTTAAAATGAATTCAGTATTGTATTCCGGCTCTTAATTATTTCAGAGTATCACCTGAAAATGGGTATAATTTTAATGCCTACCTCATAAGAATATGTCTGAGAATTAAGCAACACATATAAAGCTCCTGGCACATATATGCTCTGACTACAATAGCAATTATTATTATTACTATTATTAAATAGGGCAAGTTGACCTAGAATTACTCCCAACATGCCTTTCAAGTTTCTAATAATTCTGGCAGATTAAATAAAAAGTAGAAAATACAGGGAGAACTCTGACACAAAGCAGTTCTAGAAATATCTCTCATTAAAACCCTTAAAACCAGCAAACATTCCTAACAGGAATTCTTTTTGAAACTGACAGCAAATAAAATGACCCCATGTAACCATCCTGGGGAAAAAAAACAAGGAGCCTAACATGCTATGGTCATCTTTCTGTGATTCACGCTAGCCTAGCAAGGGTCTGGGAGTCCAGGCCTTGGTTAGAAATTGACAAAAGAGTATGAAGCCACGAGGCTGGCCACCAAGGAGCTTTGGAAGAAAAACTGTGGATGCGAAGAATCCACAAATACGCCGTATTTCCCAAGCAAGCTTCTAAGTCTAGAGATCACATGTGAATTTTTAACTTAAAGAACCATGTCAGCTCTGCAGAACTAAAGACCATGTTCAAAAAATAAATAAATAAAAAATAAAGTAAAAATAAAGACCGTGTTCACATCACACCTACTTCTAGAGTTACTTCTGAGTCCCTGATTCTAGAATTCGACCATGGTCACTGACTCACTTATTACTAACTATAAATCACTTGAATGTTTAGCTACTGGATATGGGACATTCCTGATGTTTGGCTGAGTGAGGCAGCTGCAGCTTTGTGGCTAAACATTCAGGCTGGAGAGCCAGGTGCCTGGGTTCGAATCAACTTTGGCTTCTCTACTTTCAAGCTGGCAATGACCTGCGGTGAGTCACTTACCTTTATGTGCCTAACCTGTAAAATGAAAATGACACAAACATTTTCCTTTTAGGTTTTTTGGTGTTTTGGGTGAGGTTTAAAGGAGTCAATATTTGTAAAATGCTTACATTAGTACTGCCACAGGGTAAACCCCATTGCCATTATAAGAAGTTATTTCCTTAAACCAGCAATCCTCAAACTTAGCTGCATGGGAATCATCTGCAAGGCTTGTTAACACCGACGCCAGGCCTCACCCCTGCAGTTTCTGATCCTGTGGGTCTGGGTTGGAGCCTGGGAATTTGTGTTTTTTAACACAGGATAACGCTGAAGCTGCTGATCCCAGAACCACACCCTGAGAATCACTGCTCAAAAACGTTCATTTCAAATTTTCATCAAAAGTTTAAATGCATCTGGAGCCTGTGCTCCGCAACGGGAGACGCCGCAACAGAGGGGCCCGCGTACAGAAAAAAAAAAAAAAAAAAGTTAAATGCAGTGTAACTGAAGTGAAAAGGGTCATTTTAGTTATACTGAGCGTTTATGAGTCAAGATACTGGGGGCCCTGTCTCCGAGGCAGGCACTATTAAATGAGGTCTGAGTTGCTAGGGGCGATTCTGGAGGCTATCTTCATGGATGGGGGGGGGTGGTTGGAGATGAGAGAGGGGGACGCAACTCAAACAGAAAAAAAAGAAAAGAAAAAAAAGGTATTTAAACGCAGTGCTCAGGTCATCCTGCTCCCAGGAGAGATTTCTCCAGTTGGGTCAAACAGAAAATGCAAACTGCAGGTATCATAGGTTATCATGGCTACCTCTCAGCCTTCAGACAGAGAGCACTGCTGAACCTCAGAACTGAGAACAGCTCGTGGTGATTCAAGCAAGTCCTTAATCCAAAAGATTTACCCACCACCTGTCAACAGGTGGAGGAGGTAAAACGTGGGCTTCGTAAAGGTCCCGCAGCTGAAACGGAGCTGCCCGGCAGCCAGAACGCGCCTGAGAAATCCAGGGAATTAGAGAAGAGGAGGAAATAAGACAGAAGGCGAGCAGGCACCCGCGCGTTCTGAAACAGAAAGAGGAGCCTGGTGGTCGTTTATAAGCCGCGTGCGATGGAGCCTCGGCGCAGTCCCCAGACGCATAAATCAACGTCGCCCCGCCTCGCCTTCCCTCCCTCAGCTCTGGGCGGGCCCTGCGCCCCGGGCAGCGGAACCCAGGAGACGCGGCCGGTGGCGGGAGCGCATTGGTCACCTGGGCGGAGAGGTGAGCGGCTCTGGCAGTCCCTCCCGGGGAAGGGGAAGGGGACGGGACCCATGCCCGGGCCAGGGGCAGCGGAGAGGGGGCTCGGCGTGGGGCCCGAGCCGGGGCAGGCCCAGCGGAGTGGGAGGGGTGAGGGTCGGGTCGGGTGGAACGCGCTCCGAAGAGGGAGGAGGGTTACAGCAAAAAGGAGAAGGTCGCTTCTTCGGTGACTCAGGCCAAGCAAAAGACAGACACTGAGCAAAGATTCACCGGTAGGTGGAGACACTTACTGTGGGCACTTATGACAGATCTGCCCAAAAAGGATGAGGGGGGACAAGCTCCTGGGACTTGGGGGGCAAAAGGGAGTGATGTGAATGCATATATTTAAATGACAACTTTAGGGGGAATTTAAGCACGCCGTTGAGGGAGGAGAAAGGACATTTTAAAACCTCCACTTTGCTTTTTGTTTCTGTAGCAACAGTTCAAAAGGCACGCCGCTGATTCACGTGAGCTCCGGTTATCTAGCTGCGGCTGGGGGGCGGTGCTGCCAGGTCTCTCTCCAGAGTAATACCCCTGAGCTGCAAGCCAGAAAGACCAAGCCACTGGCTTCACTTTGGAGCAGAGAACTTTTCCTTACTCAGGGTTGGATACGATCTTCCATTTCTTGGGAAGATTTTCAGTCTCTGCCTATGTCAGGAGAGGATTTAGGACCAGGACTGAAGAGCTCAGGTATTGTCAATTTCTATTTCATTATACACATTTTCAGGTTAAAGTTTGTGGGAATCCACTATCCACGTGTTCTTTTAGACTTTTGATTCTCTTTTCAATAACTCTCAAGTGGGCATCCCCGTAACTTCTATTTTTCTAGCTGGACGAGAGAACTACCTTTATCCGATTGTTCCTTTCTTTGCTTATCTAATGTTGAGAAGGTGGAAATGCTGTCTCCGGTCATACGACATTTATTTTAAATGTTTGTAGCCAGACGGTTACAATGACAAAATTTTTCATGGCATAAATGCTATAGTACATTTTAATTGGGGCTCTATTCTAATAATTCCATTATCTTTCTATCTATACAGAGATACAAGCAATTCAGCATTCATGTTATTTTAAATGTGGTTTATAGCTAAAGGATGGTTGCTGGTAGACTCTAAAAGAAACCATTCTATGAAGGTCACTTTTCTTAGAGAGGCATAATAAAGATGTTATTACAATCTTCGTATATTCTGAATGTCGGGCAAAAACTAGGTTTGGGTCCTTGGGCTTGACCCACGTGTGGGTAACAGATACCATTTTTCCAACAAGCTGAGCATATTTCTTCCCTGGTTATGCTTCCCCACGCCCATGGCAGACGTGAGGAGGAGGAGGAGAAGGGACCGAGAAAAGAGGCAGAGAGATGTTCTAAGCAGAGCAAAAGCAGACAGCATAATGCCTGCGAGGGGTCAGCGGGGCCCACTGCGGTGCAGGTGCAAGGCTCAAGCCCTCTCAGCCAGTCAGTTCCCATCACTTACGGTCCTCATTTGGCAGGGACGTGTACAATGTGTCTTTTTTAGCAAGGACTTGAGGACATGTTAGAGATTTATTCATCCTTTCAGTGGATTATTACGGCTCTTAAAAATGTTTTTGAAGAAGGTTTAATAAAACGAAAAACCAAACATATGTTCAATGATAAAAGTGTGTTATGAAGTTTCATTTGATCATCTATATGCAGTAGCATACAACCCAATATGTAGAAGGCTGGAAGGAGTACAGCAAAATGTTATTGATTATACCTGGGTGGTGGGAAGCATGAGTAATTTTATTTTCTCTTTTCTACTTATTTACAGCTTCTAAGTTTTCTGTTGCACATGTATTAGTTTTTTGTTTTTTTTTTTTTTTTTTCAGTACGCGGGCCTCACTGTTGTGGCCTCTCCCGTTGCGGAGCACAGGCTCCGGACGCGCAGGCTCAGCGGCCACGGCTCACGGGCCCAGCCGCTCTGCGGCACGTGGGATCTTCCCGGACCGGGGCACGAACCCGCGTCCCCTGCATTGGCAGGCGGACTCTCAACCACTGTGCCACCAGGGAAGCCCACATGTATTAGTTTTATAATCAGTTTTTTAAAGTCTAAAAAACTAAAGCCTGAAAAGGAAACTAAGCTTTATGTACTTCAGTTGTCACAGTATCTCCATTATGGTTTCCACTTTCCTTTTTAAATGAATCTCTAAGTAATAGGGATTGCCGCTTTTCTTTAAGAAGTGAAAAGCGGTAAAGGAATTTCACAACAATAAACATCCTGCTTGGATCACAAGGGTCCGTATGAGGCCAGCGTACACTATGGCTTTGTAAAGAGTAAGCTTTACCATAAAAGTTGTGAATGAAACTGGCCCCTTACGACCTTTTGGGAAGGTCTCCCAGATGACCAGTTACTGTGTGTGGTCTTCTGGAACTTTGCTCAATCCACATTTCTAACTCCGAGGTCTGATGTTTTTTCAGGATGAAGGTGAAAAGCAGGGGAAGCACCAGCTTACTGGTCTCCTTCGCGGCAGTCTGCCTGGTGGTCGTGCCCAGGGGCAGGGCCTGTCCTCGCCGCTGTGCCTGTTACGTGCCTACAGAGGTGCACTGCACGTTTCGCTACCTGACCTCCATCCCACACAGCATCCCGCCCAACGTGGAACGTGTCAATCTAGGGTGCGCAGGGGCCCTTGTCTTGCTTCCTTCTCAAGGAGGGACTGAGTACACTGGTGACTTGTCCTCAAAACACTTGAGACTTTGGGAGACTAACCACAACTCTTTTAACAGTGTTTCTCTCCTGAAATGAGTCCATGAGGATCTTAAGCTTGCTGGGACAATAAAAACATTTTTCCTGGTAACCTTTTACTAAGAGAAAGTTCTTCTAGAACCCATAGCCACTCATGGTGGGCTGAGAGGCCCATGATTATAGAAAAGCTTCATTCTGGCTACATTTTTGCTGGATAATAATATAGCTCTCGTTAAGAATCAGCGTTATGCTATATCAGTAAGAGGTAACAGGACAACTGAAAGCATCCTCTTACACATAAAAGATATATATGAAAACTCAACTAGATCGTTTTTCAAGGCCCTTGGATTTTTTCTCCATAGAAACCGACTTATTTAAAAGGCTTTAAAATGCGTAAATGCAATCTGCTAAAAGGCGACTGTATTTTAAAAGTTGATGAAAAACTGTGTGTGTGAATGTACGTACAAGCAGACTTAACATCATTTATTTGACATCAGTGGGTACCTACTATGGGCCAAACACAATGATGGTACCAGGGAGACAATGATGAACAAGATATATCATTCATTTCTAGAAACCATAGTTAAAGGGAGAAGACAGCTGTATAATTAGTACAATTTAATAAGACCTATAACAGAGCATACGAAGTGCCTTGGGAACAATCACTAATAGTAATAGCTAACATTGTGTCCTGGCATTGAGGTAAGCACTCCTCATGTATGCATTCATTTAATCCTCATAACCCGTTTGAAGTAGGTTCTATTATTTGCATTTTATAGACAAGGAAACAGAGGCACAGAAAGGTTACTGATTTAACCCAGGGTCAGCCCTACTCCCAGGTACTTGAGTTCATAACGGTACCCAAAACATTTGGCTTCAGAGCCCGAGTTTCGTAACCATTACTTCATAATGATGAATTACACCTGGGAGAACAAGGGGGCCGTGTTATTAGAGAATGGGCTGGGTCTTCACAGTGTTCACAAATAGAGAGGGCTAGAGTCAAAGGCATTCCAACCTGCAGGAACAGCATATGTACGAAGGTTTGAAAATGAGAAGGGATGTGGCATTTTCCGGGAATCTGAGTAGGATGATTGTAACTGACACTGCAAGGGCTGGGTTGGAGGGGCTGACCTTCTGTGGCATCTGATGAATTTCAACAATATTTCAAGCATTGGATTATCCCCTTAGAGCACAAGAAATAAAAAGGGGGCGGGGAGTGAAATTCAGTTCTGTGTGTGTGTGTGTTGGGTTTTGCTTTGACATCTGAACTTTAGTTGACATACTTAGCTTATGCCTAGAATGATGTTTTTATTTCAGGTACAACAGTTTGGTTAGATTGACAGAAACGGATTTCTCTGGCCTAAACAAGTTGGAGTTACTAATGCTACACAGCAATGGGATTCACACAATCCCTCCTAAGACCTTCTCAGATTTGCAGGCCTTGCAGGTGAGACCGATGTGGGGAAGGGGCAGGTTAATGAGGTGAGATGTGCCTCCAAAAGCTACCTGTTCTAGAGAACCCCAAAAGCAACACTCTGTAAGTTAGAGGTAGACATCAAGGGAAAATGTCAAATAACTGATTTCTTTTTAAATGCAACTGTATGTGGAAATTAGAATAATAAGACAATTCTGATTTTCTCATATCTCAGGCTCATAGAAAGAAAAAAAATTATCAATGCCCAAGGATTACTAAGCCTTTAAAATTTAATCCTAAAAGGCCACTTCTAGTCATGTTCATCTGGGAATTGAATGTAGCATTCTACATAATTGCTGTCTTTACATAGAAGTTAGCTTTCTATAGAGCAATATACTTTGAAGTTTCACTTTACTTATGTACTGCCTTATTCAGAAAATTTGTTAAAGTTACGGGGACTTCCAAGAATGCATCGAATATTGTAAGAGTTACCACTCCAGTAGGAAAGAAAGCAAAAGGTAGAAGAAATCTTAGGAACAAGAACAAAGGGAATGCAGGGAACTGCAGGCTTCTAAAGATCAGTATGTCTGCTGTAAGTAGGCCTTGAGGCTTTTGAGAAGCTAACTCGATTTTTCAGTAAACTAAAAAATAAAACTACTGTTCAGGAAAAGAACAACCACACCTAATTTTAAATTAGAAAAAAAAAATGTTTCCCAAAGCTCCTCATAGAAGAGATACAGTGCAATAAAATAAAGTCAGTTCTATCCTTAGAAAAGATAAAATGTCAGTGTGTAGTATGAGCCTTTTCACATCACACTAAGCCTCTGTAAAACCATAGATTTAAGTCTAGATATGTGATTCTGTTGGTTTGGCTTAATCAGGCTTTATTTGGAATATATATCTTCAGAGGATTAGATAGAATACATTTTGTCCATGGAATTCACACATATTTGTTTTCTTGACCAGGTTTTCCATAGATATTGATGAACATTGAGTTTGATAATATTTGGGGCAAAGCTGTTCATGTTGTCAATTTCAATTTTCTTTGCTTATTAGGGAACTTGGCATTCCAGAAAAGCATTCTCAACAGCGATGACAGATTAGGTCAAATTAGGAAAATATGATGATAAATCCTTGTTTTTGCTAGCATTTCTTTTTCTTTTCTTTTTGGGAGAAGGAGCGTGTTCAGTTGGTAACTGGAGAAGGAATTGGAGAATACCCACACACTATTGAAATATTGAAAAACTTTTAATTTCAATTAAAAATCAATTAAAAACCATATTACTTATAATAGCTAAAAAATAAAAAACACCCAAATGTCCACTGACTCATAAATGGATAAACAAAATATATCACATGTATAGAGTGGAATTCAACTCAGTAATAAGAAGGCATGACGGGCTGATACGTGCTACAACAGGGGTGGGTCTTGGAAATATTAAGCTAACTGGAAAAAGCCAGACACAAAAGACCACATATTGTATCATCCATTATTTAAAATGTTGACAATAGGCAAATCCACAGAAACAAAGTAAATCAGTGGTTTCCTAGGGCTAGGAGGAGGCGGGGAATGACTGCTAATGGGTATCAGTTTTTATTTGGGGGTGATGTGTTCTAGATAGTGCAGATGGTTGCACAATCTTGTGAATATACGAAAGCCACTGAATTGTACGGCTTAAAAAGGTGGATTTGGGGGACTTCCCTGGCGGTCCAGTGGTTAAGACTTCACCTTGCAATGCAGGGTGTGGTGTGGGTTTGATCCCTGGTCAGGGAGCTAAGAGCCCACATGCCTTGTGGCCAGAAAACCAAGACAAAAACAGAAGCAGTATTGTAACAAATTCAATAAAGACTTTAAAAATGGTCCACATCCAAAAAAAAATCTTTTAAAAAAAATAAATAAAAAGGTGGATTTTTATGGCATGTGAATTATATCTCAGTAAAGCCATTTTATTTATTTATTTTAAAATTTATTTATTTATTTATTTTTGGTTGCGTTGGGTCTTTGTTGCGGCGCTCAGGCTTCTCGTTGCGGTGGCTTCTCTTACTGCGGAGCACGGGCTCTAGGCACACGGGCTTCAGTAGTTGTGGCTCGCGGGCTCTAGAGCGCAGGCTCAGTAGTTGTGGCGCACGGGCTTAGTTGCTCCGCAACACGTGGGATCTTCCCGGACCAGGAATGGAACCCATGTCCCCTGCATTGGCAGGAGGACTCTTAACCACTGCGCCACCGGGGAAGTCCAAAGCCATTTTAAATGTGAAAGATAAAATCATATTTCTTATGAAAAATTCAAGTTCAAGAAATCTTAAGTTTACTTGAAATGTCAAGATACTTTTGTAGATGGTTGAAAATTTCCATAATACGTTTTTTTAAAAGTATACCATATACAAAAATAGAATAATATAATGATTCCCAATGCAGCATCACTCAGATTCAGTAGTTATCAACACGTAACAGATCGTTTCACCTGTATCTCCACCCACTACTTTTCTACTTCATTGCATTGTTTTGAAACAAATCTGAGATATCATAATGTGTCATCTATAAGTATTTCAATACATATGTCAAAGTTATGGAATCTTTTAAAATGAACCATAATATCAGTATTATACCTTAAAATTATAGCAGTAATTCCTCAATATCATAAACTGTTCATGAATATTCTAATTTCCCTGATGTTCTCATACTTGATTTGCAACTGGTTTGTTTGAATTAGGATCCAAACAAGGTACACACACTGCATTGGATTAATCTCAACGTATGTTTTATTATGGATATGATTTTCCTTTTTGTGATAATTCCTTTGATAAAATAAGTGTGTTCTTTTTACTCTTAGGTCTTAAAAATGAGCTATAACAAAGTTCGAAAACTTCAGAAGGACACTTTCTATGGTCTCAGGAGCTTGACACGGTTGCATATAGACCACAACAATATCGAGTTTATAAACCCAGAGGTCTTTTATGGACTCACCTCTCTCCGGCTGGTGCACTTGGAAGGCAACCAGCTCACTAAGCTTCATCCAGATACATTTGTCTCTTTGTGCTACCTCCGGATATTTAAAACATCTTTCATTAAGTACCTATACTTGTCTGATAACTTTCTGAGCTCCATCCCTCAAGAGATGGTCACCTATATGCCTGATCTGGAAAGCCTTTATCTTCATGGGAATCCCTGGACCTGCGATTGTCATTTGAAATGGTTGTCTGACTGGATACGGGAGAAGCCAGGTACCTAGACTGTTTCTTTCTTTGTCCTAATTCAGTAGAAGAAATCTGCCTGGAGGTGTTTCACCAGTAAGTAGGGAGTGCCAAGGTAATTTAGCTGGAAAGAAAATGAAAGCTCAATAATAATCCAATGAGAATGAACTCTCTTAATTCATTAATGACTAATGTTTCATTAGTTCAGGTCAACTATCCAATCATCACTCCTGGCTTTTAGCAAGATTGGGAAATAAGAATGTATTGTGTGTTACTCTTCCCTACTTACCACAAGGCATAAAAGCCCTTCCCTCTTCTTACCTTCCCTTCAGTCATTCGATCAATACATATGTTTTGGAGTTCTATTCAAGGCCCCGTGCCCAGTGATGCAACTACCAAGAGCACTGTCTCTGCTCTAACTACACTTCTGGTGGGACACAGATAAGCAGACAATCAGAGTGTAAGACATGCTTTGATGGGGAAGGTAGAACTTACCAAGAAGAGGGCAAGATCCATTCAGTCACTGAGTAGTTACTGTAAACTGATTACGTACAAGAGGCCACAGAGAAGATAGGGATCCAAAAGTGAACAGAACTGATTAAGGTCCCTGCCTTCATGGAGCTTACATTCTTGTTGGGGAAAATGGACAAACAACTAATTGCACTATTGTTAAAATCTGATTAATCATTTCAGTTAATCAAGTCCTTAGGTAATGACTGAAAGGAGTCCATTGATTTTGGCATCAAATGGGTGGTTGGTTACTTTGGAAAGATCGATGAGAGCTGGATTGCTGTGGGGGGGGGCGCGGGGGGAGGCAGGGCCACAGTGGACTCTGGAGAGGTTTGGCTTGAGGTGAGGGAGGACTGGTGGCCGCCAGATGGAAATGTGCCATCACTCAGGACTCTGAGCATCAGAGAGACCTGAGCATGTTGAAGGTGAGACGAGATTGTTGAGCAGGAGAAGGTAGCAACGTTGCAGAAGGAGCAGATCATCAACGGAGCAAGTCCCCTGAGATGACTGGAGGGCAAGAGACCCAGCCATAGGGGAGGGAAGTTCCTTAGGAGGTAGGAGAGAGACGACTAGATTGGCACAGAGGCGAGTTCCTGGGTCTAGTGGAGGAGAGTAAGAAAGTTCTTATCTGATGGCTTTTCCTTCTTCGTGACGTTGTAGGAGAGGTGGCTGAGGGGAGGGTGCTAGGAAGGGGTCGAGGTCAGAAGCTTGAGAAAAGTGGGAAAAGTTTGAAGTTGCTGTGGTGAAGTATATATATATATATATATATATATATAGTGTGTATATATACAGTGTGTGTATATATATAGAGATACACAATCGTATGTATATATGTATGTATATATATATGTAGTCAGTCAATATAATTAGTTAAAAAGTGAACTCCTTTAGGCCAATAGACACCACCTTTGCTCTTCAAGAGTTTGCAGTCTTGTAGGTAAGTACGATGAACACATAAAAAGATAATAAGGCTATGGGTGAAAAACATCAAAATGTTTATATTGAAGATTTAGTTCTGTAGGAGCCAGAGTCAGTAAGTTACTTCTGCCTTGACTAAAATGGAGGAAAATGGTGCTGGGGCACCAAAGGTATACGGAAAGGACAGGAAGCAATAATAGGGAGCAAGCAGAAAGGTAACATATACTCAGTCTGTGTTTGACGTTGTGCTCGATGCTTTCTATTTAATCCTCACAATAATCCTCAATTTACAGATGAAGAAACTGAGGCTTAGAAAAGCTGGGTATCTTGAGCTAGTCATTTAGACTCTTTTATGCATCAGTTTTCTCACCTGTAATATAGGGATAATAATAATTGGAAAAAATAATTAAAATAATACAAATAAAGTGCTTTAGCACAACATATGACACAAAGTAAGCACTCAACAAACGTGAAGTATTATCATGATTTTCATTGCCACCCAGCTCACACAGCTAGAAAGTAGAAAAGTAGAAACTGAAAAGTCCAGACCTTTTTCTGTAATGTATTTGGGATGGAGAAACTGCTTTGTACATAAAAACAGATAGGATAAGTCTCATGAAGAGGGCAGTGAACAGCCCAGTTTGCCTGGCATGCAGTCAGTAGAGACTGGCAAGGTATTTTGGCTTTTCTTTTTAATTGAAGTAGAGTTGATTTGAATTGTCGTGTTAGTTTCTGGTGTACAGCAAAGTGATTCAGTTATATCTATATCTATATCTATATCTATATCTATATATATATATATATCTCCTTTTTCATATTCTTTTCTATTAGAGTTTATTATAAGATATTGAATATTGTTCCTTCTGCTATATGGTAGGACTTTGTTGTTTATTTTATATGTAGTATTGTATCTGTTAATCCCAAACACCTAATTTATATACCCCCTTTCCCCTTTGGTAACCATAAGCTTGTTTTCTAAGTCTGTGGGTCTGCTTCTGTTTTGTAAATAAGTTCATTTGTGTCATATTTTAGATTATCCACATATAAGTGATATAATATGGTATTTGTCTTTCTCTGAGTTACTTTGCTTAGTATAATCTCTAGGTCCATCCATGTTGTTGCAAATGGCATTATTTCATTCTTTTTTATGGCTGAATAATATTCCATTGTGTATATATATTTACCACATCTTCTTTATCCATTCATCTGTCAATGGACATGTCTTGGCTACTGTAAAAAGTGCTGCTATGAACATTGGGGTGCACATACCTTTTTGAATTACAGTTTTCTCCAGATATATGCCCAGGAGTGGGAATGCTGGATCATATGGTAACTGTTTTAAGTTTTTTTAAGGAATCTCCAGTTTGTTTTCCATACTGGCTGCACCAACTACAACAGTGTATGTAGGAGGGTTCCCTTTTCTCTTCACCTTCTCTAGTATTTATTATTTATAGACTGTATTGAACCCAACTGTGGGGAGTGCTGAATGCCAGACTAAATTTTTTTTATTTTATCCTATCGACAAAAGGGAGATTTTACAGTGGAAGATTTGAACACAGGGTTTCCCAATGAAATGCGTTTTAGGGATGGCCAATCTGTGAGCAGTGGAGAGGACGGACCTGGGGAAGGGGGTGAAGTGGGAACCCAACTAGGAAGTGCTCATGGTGTTTAGCGTCTGGGGAATGAGAAATTGAATTATGAGGTGACCACACCTGAAAGTAGCTTCACAGATACCTAACAGGCAGTAGGGACTGAGCGGGGGTTTCCCAATACTTTCTAATTCTGTGGAGAAATAAGGGAGAATGAGGAATGAGAAAGAACTGCTGGATTTTCATGTGGTTGCTAGCTGGACTACAGGGAGAGGATGGTGAGCAAATGGGGAAACTCATCTGAGAAAGGTAGAAGTGAAAGAAGAAATAAGATTTTGCCCATAGGGAGAAGTGATTCTGTGTTCAGTTCCTACAAAGTGTTAAACCTACTTGCCATTTTGTTAGTTACATGCTCTGGTGATAAAATCAGGCTAATATATATGGTTAGCAGCTAACATTTCATCAGGTGGAGTATGCCACTGACTGTTAGATATCCAGTTATTTTACATACTAAAGAATTTTTTAAATGACCTAATAGAGCCCGGGAATTGCCAAACGAGAGCCCACAGGCCAATTCCAGCTCTGTACAAGCTTTCGTAAGTAGTTTTATTGGAACACAGTCACGCCCAGTTCTTTACATATCATCTACGGCTGCTTTGGTGCTATGGTGGCAGAGTCGAGCCATTTTATCAGAGACCTCTGGTCCACAAAATGTTAAAATCTTCACTGTCTGGCCCTTTACATAAAAAGTTTGCTGACCCTGGCCTGGAGAACAAAGCCCAAGCTCGTTGGCCCATCATACCAGGTCTTCCCAGCATGCTCCTTGCTGGGTCTCAGCCTCATCTCCTTCCTTTCCAGCTCTCATCCCAGACACACTACACACTGTTGTACCCCAGCCACAAACTGCTCAGCAGTTATCCCTACTAGGAAGGGGTGTTGCCTTTCCTATGTCTAATTTATCTATCTCTATCTCCTAGAAAGTGCCTAGAACATAGTACTCAGTTTTTGTTAAGATTTTATCAATTAAATAGCCATTTGGATGGTGAATACAACTGAGTCCACCAGCCACCTGTGGTCTTTTTTTAAAAATTGGACTATAGTTGTTTTACTATGTTGTGTTAGTTTCAAGTGTACAGCAAAGTGATTCAGTTATACATATACATGTACCTATTCTTTTTCAAATTCTTTTCCCATTTAGGTTATTACAGAATATTCAGCATAGTTCCCTGTGCTACACTGTAGGTCCTTGTTGGTTATGTACTTTATATACAGTAGTATGTATATGTCAATCCCAAACTCCCAATTTATCTCTCCACCCCACCTTTCAGCTTTGGTAACCATAAGTTTGTTTTCTATGTCTGTGAGTCTGTTTCTGTTTTGTAAATAAGTTCATCTGTATCATTTTTTTTAGATTCTGCATATAAATGATAACATGATATTTGTCTTTCTCTGTCTGACTTACTTCACTTAGTATTATACTCTCCATGTACATCCATCTTGCTGCAAATGGCATTATTTCATTCTTTTCAATGGCTGAGTATTATTCCATTGTATATATGTACCACATATTCTTTATCCATTCATCTGTCAATGGATATTTAGGTTGCTTCCATGTCTTGTCTATTGTAATGAACATTGGGGTGCATGTATCCTTTCTAACCATAGTTTCCTCTGGATATATGCCCGGGAGTGGGACTGCTGGATCATCTGGTAGCTCTATTTTTAGTTTTTTAAGGAACCTCCATACTGTTTTCCATAGTGACTGTACCAATTTATATTCCCATCAACAGTGTAGGAGTGTTCCCTTTTCTCCACACCCTCTCCAGCATTTATTGTTTGTAGACTTTTTGATGATGGCCATTCTGACTGGTGTGAGGTGATATCTCATTGTAGTTTTGATTTGCATTTCTCTAATAATTAGCGATATTCAGCATCTTTTCATGTGCCTCTTGGCCATCTATATATCTTCTTTGGGGAAATGTCTATTTAGGTCTTCTGCCCATTTTTTGTTTTATTGGGTTTGTTTTTATGATATTGAGTTACATGAGCTGTTTGTAAATTTTGTAAAGATTAACGCCTTATCAGTCTCATCATTTGCAAATATTTTCTCTCATTCTGTGGATTGTCTTTTTGTTTATGGTTTCCTTTGCTGTGCAAAAGCTTTTGAGTTTAATTAGGTCCCATTTGTTTACTTTTGTTTTTATTTTCATTACTCTAGGACATGGATCCAAAAAGATATTGCTGTGATTTATGTCAGAGTGTTCTGCCTATGTTTTCCTCTATTGAGTTTTATAGTACTCAGTCTTATGTTTAGGTCTTTAATTCACTTTATTTTTGTGTATGGTGTTAGAAAGTGTTCTAATTTCATTCTTTTACATGTAGCTGTCCAGTTTTTCCAGAACCATTTATTGAAGAGTCTTTTCTCCATTGTATAGTCTTGCCTCTTTTGTCATAGATTAATTGACCACCGGTGCATGGGTTTATTTCTGGGCTTTCTATCCTGTTCCATTGATGTTTCATGTTCTGTGCCAGTACCATCCTGTTTTGATGACTGTGGCTTTGCAGTATAGTCTGAAGTCAGGGATCCTGATTCCTCCAGCTCTGTTTCTCTTCCTTAAGATTGCTTTGGCTATTTGGAGCCTTTTGTGTCTCCATACAAACTTTAAACTTTTTTTGTTCTAGTTCTGTGAAAAATGCCATTGGTAATTTTATAGGGATTGTTATTTAATAGGGATTGCATTGAATCTATAGATTGGCTTGGGTAGTATAGTCATTTTGACAATACAGTAAGTTCCCTACATATGAGCCTTCAAGTTGTGAACTTTCAAAGATTCGAACGTGCATTGAAGGCCTGATGGAATTGGAGGACCAGAGAAAGGATGAAGAGAGACAAGAGGAAGAAGAAGTAACTGAAGAACTGAAGAGATTCACAGTGCAGGAGATGGCAAGGGGATTTTATTTATTTGAGGAGGCACTGTTAGTTTTTGAGGCACAGGATCTGAATGTAGAATGGTACACGAAGGTTGCAGCACCCATTCAGGATGCAATCCAGTGCTACCATTATCATCTATGATGAGAAAAAAAGAGCTACTACCCAGACATCACTGGATCGTTTTTTTTCAATAGGGTAGATAGAGTTGAATCCAGCAAGGAACCAGAACCTGTGCCATCAATGTCAAGCCTGAGTGAAATTGCAGCTTGCCCTCTATACTATTGATGACGATCCTTCAGCTCTACCATCTCCCACCTCCTCTTCCTCCGCCAGTCAGTAACTCTTCTTGCCTATTCACTCAATGCCAGCCCCTGTATGCCAGCTGTTGTACTATGCTGTTGTGCTTTTCAAGGTACTGTACTGTAAGATTAAAAATGTTTTATTTTTTGTGTTTGTTTTTTATGTATTAGTTGTGTGAAAAGTATTATAAACCTATTACTGTACAGTACTATATAGCCGATTGTGTCAGTTGAGTACCTAGGCTAACTTCGTTGGACTTATGAACATGCTTTTGGAATGGAACTCGTTCGTATGTAGGGGACCTACTGTATTGATTCTTCCAATCGAAGAACATGGTATATTTTTCCATCTGTTTGTGCCATCTTCCATTTCTTTTATCAGCATCTTATAGTTTTTGGAGTACAGTTCTTTTGCCTCCTTAGGTAGGTTTATCCCTAGGTATTTTATTCTTCTTGATGCGATGGTAAATCCGATTGTTTCTTTAATTTTTCTTTCTGATTTTTCATTGTTAGTGTATAGAAGTGCAACAGGTTTCTGAGTATTAATTTTGTATCCTGCAACTTTACTGAATTCATTGATGAGCTCTAGTATTTTCCGGTAGCACCTTTAGGATTTTCTATGTATAGTATCAAGTCATCAGCAAACAGTGACAGTTTTAATTTTTCCAATTTGGATTCCTTTTATTTATTTTTCTTCTCTGATTGCCGTGGCTAGGACTTCCAAAACTATGTTGAATAAAAGTGGCAAGAGTGGACATCCTTGTCTTCTTCCTGATCTTAGAGAAAATGCTTTCAGCTTTTCACCATTGAGTACGATGTTGGCTGTAGGTTTGTCATAGATGGCCTTTATTATATTGAGGTATGTTCCCTCTGTGCCCACTTTCTAAAGAGTTCTCACCATAAATCGGTGTTGAATTTTGTCACAAGCTTTTTCTGAATCTATTGAGATGATCATATAGTTTTTATTCTTCAATTTGTTAATGTGATGTATCACACTGAATGATTTGCAGATATTGAAAAAATCCTTGCATCCCTGGGATATATCCCACTTGATAGTGGTGAATGATCCTTTTAATGTATTTTAGGATTCGGTTTGCTAGTATTTTGTTGAGGATTTTTCCATCTATGTTCATCAGTGATATTGGTCTGTAATTTTCTTTCTTTCTTTTTTTTTTTTTTTGTGGTATCCTTGTACGATTCAGGGTGAAGGGGGGGCCTCATAGAATGAGTTTGGGAGTTTCCATTCCTATGCGATTTTTTGGAAGAGTTTGAAAAGGATAGGTGTTAACTCTTCTCTAAATGTTTGATAGAATTTGCCTGTGAAGCCATCTGGTCATGGACTTTTGTTTGTTGGGAATTTTAAAATTACAATTTTAGTACTTGTGATTGGTCTATTCATATTTTCTGTTTCTTCCTGGTCAGTCTTGGGAGATTGTATCCTTCTAAGAATTTGTCCATTTCTTCTAGATTGTCCATTTTATTGGCATATAGTTGTTTGTATTGACAGTAGTCTGTTAGGAGCCTTTGCATTTCTGTGGTGTCCATTGTAACTTCTTGCTTTTCATTACTGATTTTATTGATTTGAGTCCTCTCCCTTTTTTTCTTGATGAATCTGGCTAAAGGTTTATCAGTTTTGTCTATCTTTTCAAAGAACTGACTTTGTTCCATTGATCTTTTCTATTGTTTTCTTCATCTCTATTTCATTTATTTCTGCTCTGATCTTTTTTTCTTTTTAATTTACTGGCTTTTTTTGAATTTTTGAATTTTATTTATTTATTTTTTTATACAGCAGGTTCTTACTAGTCATCCATTTTATACACATCAGTGTATACATGTCAATCCCAATCTCCCAATTCATCACACCCCCACCTCCACCCCCCACCACTTACCCCCCTTGGTGTCCATACGTTCTCTACATCTGTGTCTCAATTTCTGCCCTGCAAACTGGTTCATCTGTACCATTTTTCTAGGTTCCACATATATGTGCTAATGTACGATATTTGTGTTTCTCTTTCTGACTTACTTCACTCTGTATGACAGTCTCTAGATCCATCCATGTCTCTACAAATGACCCAATTTCATTCCTTTTTATGGCTAATATTCCATTGTATACATGTACCACATCTTCTTTATCCATTTGTCTGTCGATGGGCATTTAGGTTGCTTCCATGACCTGGCTATTGTAAATAGTGCTGCAATGAACATTGGGGTGCATGTGTCTTTTTGAACTATAGTTTTCTCTGGGTATATGCCGAGTAGCGGGATTGCTGGGTCATATGGTAATTCTACTTTAGTGTTTTAAGGAATCTCCATACTGTTCTCCATAATGGCTGTATCAATTTACATTCCCAACAGCAGTGCAAGAGGGTTTCCTTTTCTCCACACCCTCTCCAACATTTGCTGTTTGTAGATTTTTCTGATGATGCCCGTTCTAATTGGTGTGAGGTGATAGTCCAGCCGTGGCTAGGACTTCCAAAACTATGTTGAATAATAGTGTTGAGAGTGGACATCCTTGTCTTGTTCCTGATCTTAGAGGAAATGCTTTCAGTTTTTCACCATTGAGAATGATGTTTGCTGTGGGTTTGTCGTATATGACCTTTATTATGTTGAGGTAGGACCCTCTGTGCCCACTTTCTGGAGAGTTTATCATAAATAGGTGTTGAATTTTGTCAAAAGCTTTATCTGCATCTTTTGAGATGATCATATGGTTTTTATTCTTCAGTTTGTTAATATGGTGTATCACATTGATTGATTTGCATATATTGAAGAATCCTTGCATCCCTGGGATAAATCCCGCTTGGTCATGGTGTATGATCCTTCTAATGTGTTGTTGGATTCTGTTTGCTAGTATTTTGTTGAGGATTTTTGCATCTATGTTCATCAGTGATTTTGGCCTGTAATTTTCTTTTTTTGTAGTATCTTTGTCTGGTTTTGGTATCAGGGTGATGGTGGCCTCATAGAATGAGTTTGGCAGTGTTCCTCCCTCTGCTATCTTTTGGAAGAGTTTGAGAAGAATAGGTGTTAGCTTTTCTCTAAATGTTTGATAGAATTCACCTGTGAAGGCATCTGGTCCTGAACTTTTGTTTGTTGGAAGTTTTTATTTTTTATTTTTATTTTTTTGTGGTACGCGGGCCTCTCACTGCTGTGGCCTCCACCGCCATGGAGCACAGGCTCTGTACGCGCAGGCCAGTGGCCATGGCTCATGGGCCCAGCCGCTCTGCAGCATGCAGGATCCTCCTGGACCGGGGCACAAATCTGAGTCCCCTGCATTGCCAGGCGGACTCTCAACCACTGTGCCACCAGGGAAGCCCCTTGTTGGAAGATTTTAAATCACAGTTTCAGTTTCATTACTTGTGATTGGTCTGTTCATATTTTCTATTTCTTCCTGGTTCAGTCTTGGAAGGTTATACTTTTCTAAGAATTTGTCCATTTCTTCCAGGTTGTCCATTGTATTGGCATAGAGTTGCTTGTAGTAGTCTCTTAGGATGCTTTGTATTTCTGCAGTGTCTGTTGTAACTTCTCCTTTTTCATTTCTAATTTTATTGATTTGAGTCCTCTCCCTCTTTTTCTTGATGAGTCTGGCTAATGGTTTATCAATTTTGTTTATCTTCTCAAAGAACTAGCTTTTAGTTTTATTGATCTTTGCTATTGTTTTCTTTGTTTCTATTTCATTTATTTCTGCTCTGATCTTTATGATTTCTTTCCTTCTGCTAACTTTGGCTTGTGTTTGTTCTTCTTTCTCTAGTTCCTTTAGGTGTAAGGTTAGATTGTTTGTTTGAGATTTTTCTTGTTTCTTGAGGTAGGCTTGTATAGCTATAAACTTCCCTCTTAGAACTGCTTTTGCTGCATCCCGTAGGGTTTGGATCATTGTGTTTTCATTGTCATTTGTCTCTAGGTATTTTTTGATTTCCTCTTTGATTTCTTCAGTGATCTCTTGGTTATTTAGTAATGTATTGTTAGGCTCCATGTGTTTTTACGTTTTTTTCCCTGTAATTGATTTCTAATCCCATAGCGTTGTGGTCAGAAAAGATGCTTGATATGATTTCAATTTTCTAAAATTTACTGAGGCTAGACTTGTGACCCAAGATGTGATCAATCCTGGAGAACGTTCTGTGCACAGTTGAGAGGAAAGTGTAATCTGCTGTTTTTAGATAGAATGTCCTATAAATATCAATTAAATCTATCTGGTCTATTGTGTCATTTAAAGCTGTCTTTCCTTATTAATTTTCTGTTTGGATAATCTGTTCATTGGTGTAAGTGAGGTGTTAAAGTCCCCCACTATTATTGTGTTACTGTTGATTTCCTCTTTTAGATCTGTTAGCAGTTGCCTTATGTATTGAGCTGCTCCTATGTTGGGTGCATATATATTTATAATTGTTATATCTTCTTCCTGGATTGATCCCTAGATCATTATGTACTGTCCTTCCTTGTCTCTTGTAACATTCTTTATTTTAAAGTCTATTTTTATCTAATATGAGTCTTGCTACTCCAGCTTTCTTTTGATTTCCATTTGCATGGGTTATCTTTTTCCATCCCCTCACTTTCCATCTGTATGTGTCCCTAGGTCTGAAGTGGGTCTCTTGTAGACAGCATATATATGGGTCTTGTTTTTGTATCCATTCAGCAAGCCTGTGTCTTTTGGCTGGAGCATTTAATCCATTCACGTTTAAGGTAATGATCGATATGTGTGTTCCTATTACCATTTTCTTAATTGTTTTGGGTTTATTTTTGTAGGTCCTTCTCTTATCTTGTGTTTCTCACTTTGAGAAGTTCCTTTAGCATTTGTTGTAGAGCTGGTTTGGTGGTGCTGAATTCTCTTAGCTTTTACTTGTCTGTAAAGCTTTTGATTTCTCCATCGAATCTGAATGAGATCCTTGCTGGGGAGAGTAATCTTGGTCGTAGGTTCTTTTCTTTCATCACTTCAAGTATATCATGCCGGGCTTCCCTGGTGGTGCAGTGGTTGAGAATCCGCCTGCCGATGCAGGGGACACGGGTTCGTGCCCCGGTCCGGGAAGATCCCACATGCCGCGAAGTGGCTGGGCCCGTGAGCCATGGCCGCTGAGCCTGCGCGTCCGGAGCCTGTGCTCCGCAATGGGAGCGGCCACAACAGTGACAGGCCCGCATATCACAAAAAAAAAAAAAAAAAAAAAAAAAAAAATTATATCATGCCACTCCCTTCTGGCTTGTAGAGTTTCTGCTGAGAAATCAACTGTTAACCTTATGGGAGTTCCTTTGTATATTATTTGTCATTTTTCCCTTGCTGCTTTCAATTATTTCTCTCTCTTTCTTTCTTTCTTTTTTTTCTTTTTTTTTTTTTTTTTTTTTTTGCAGTACGCAGGCCTCTCACTGTTGTGGCCTCTCCCGTTGCGGAGCAGAGGCTGGCTCCAGACAGGCAGGCTCAGTGGCCATGGCTCACGGGCCTAGCTGCTCCACAGCATGTGGGATCTTCCCAGACTGGGGCATGAACCCGCATCTCCTGCATCGGCAGGCAGACTCTCAACCAGTGTGCCACCAGGGAAGCCCTCAATAATTTTTGCCAATTTGATTACTATGTTTCTTGGCGTGTTTCTCCTTGGTTTTATCCTGGGACTCTCTGCACTTCCTGGACTTGGGTGGCTATTTCCTTTCCCATATTAGGGAAGTTTTCGACTACAATCTCTTCAAATATTTTCTTGGGTCCTTTCTCTCTCTCTTCTCCTTCTGGGACCCCTATAATGCGAATGTTGTTGTGTTTAATGTTGTCCCGGGGTCTCTGAGGTTGTCTTCATTTCTTTTCATTCTTTTTTCTTTATTCTGTTTTGTGGCAGCGAATTCCACCATTCTGTCTTCCAGGTCACTTATCCGTTTTTCTGCCTCAGTTATTCTGCTATTAATTCCTTCTAGTGTTTTTTTCATTTCAGTTATTGTATTATTCATCTCTGTTTGTTTGTTCTTTAATTCTTTTAGGTCTTTGTTAAACATTTCTTGCATCTTCTCGATCTTTGACTCCATTCTTTTTCCGAGGTCCTGGATCATCTTCACTATCATTATTCTGATTCTTTTTCTGGAAGATGGCCTATCTCCACTTCATTTAGTTGTTTTTCTGGGGTTTTATTTTGTTCCTTCATCTGATACATAGCCCTCTGCCTTTTCATCTTGTCTGTCTTTCTGCGAATGTGGTTTTTGTTCCACAGGCTGCAGGATTGTAGTTCTTCTTGCTTCTGCTGTCTGCCCTCTCTGTTCTGATCTGTATGATTTCTTTCCTTCTACTAACTTTGGGTTTTGTTTGTTCTTCTTTCTCTAGTTGCTTTAGGTGTAAAGTTAGGTTTTTTATTTGGGATTTTTCTTGTTTCCTAAGATTGTATTGCTATAAACGTCCCTCTTAGAACTGCTTTTGCTGCATCCTATAGGTTTTGGATCATTGTACTTTTGTTTTAATTTGTCTCTAGGTATTTTTTATTTCCTCAGTGATCCATTGGTTGTTTAGTAGCATATTGTGTAGCCTCCAGCTGTTTGTGTTTTTTACATTTTTTTTCTTGTTGTCGATTTCTAATCTCATAGTGTTGTGGGAGTAAAAGATACTTGATACTGTTTCAATTTCCTTAAATGTACCAAGGCTTGCTTTGTAGCCCAGCATGTGATCAGTCCTGGAGAATGTTCCATGTACACTTGAGAGGAATGTGTATTCTGCCACTTTTGGATGGAATGCTCTATAAATATCAGTTAAGTCCATCTGGTGTAACGTGTCATTTAAGGCCTGTGTTTCCTTATTGATTTTGTCTGAATGATCTGTCCATTGATGAAAGTGGGGTGTTAAATTCCCCCACTATTATTGTGTTATATATATTCATTCATTATATATAATTAGCCAAACCCATTAGTGCTAACATTTCTTGGTCGTGTCTAAACAATCAAGTGTTCTCCTTTGACTGAGATGCCTTAATGATCATTCTGTGAGACTCATGAGTCAGTCACATCAACTTCTGCTTTGACATTTTTTCCATCTATTCCAGGAGACTGACAGTTTCTCATACCTTCAGTTGCCTCACTTGGCAGTCCTTCTGCACATATCTCAGTAGTTAAATGTAACACAGCTTCATCTATTTTGGGGCATCCTCCATTCTTGGGTTCCACAAAGCTCTAGGTGCTGCTTTTCTATGAAATATGGGTTTGTGGCCATTTCTCTGACAAACACTTATTTCACAAATATTAAATTTATGTCCTTCTGTTTCCAGGCCTTTCTATATGCATAATAACTTCTTATTGTAATGCCAGGCATAGTGTTATCTTAATAGAAGCCTTTTAAGTGGCAAACAATATACGTTAATACCAACAGTGCATGTAGCTCAATTGAAGAGAAAACAATATATGTAAATATCAACAGCTATAACAGTATGTGTGTGTGTGCAAGCAGTGGTAGCTATATCAAGACTGCCAGCTGGTCAGCTGCTACTGTAAAACACCTTCAGTTGTAAGACACATCTCAATTTATAAGCTAAAATGTGGAAGAAATGTGGTCTTAGAATTAGGGTGCCCTTCCTTCCTTCCTGTAATCTTTCCTGACCATCCCTTTGCCAGGGTTGGGACACACAGATCAACAAGTAATGGGCTTACAGTCTTGTGGGAAGACAGACAACTAGACAAGTCTTTCTACTAGTGGGCAATGAGGGCTATGATAGGAGAAGTGGAAGGTACCAGGAGAACAAAAAGAAGAGAGCCCACCCAGAAGTAGCACTCTCCTGGCTGGGTAATGAAGGAGGTAAGTAGTTAGGCAGTGACAGAAGAGGGCCTATCAGACAGCAAGTGTACTGGAAGTAGGAGGGACAACATAAGCCTGAACTTGATAGGGCATGGCAGAGTTGAGGAATGGAAAGCATTTCTGTGTGAATGGAACTGAGTGTGGTGGAGAGAATGTAAATGACACGATCAGATTTGCAACTGAGGTAAAACACCTGATGTCCAGGGCCGAGCAGTAATCAAACCAAGATGGGATCATAATTCTTTGATGAGGTTTAATTAAGCCAGAAGTCTGCCATGTTTTTTTGCTATAGCAGGGTTTGAGCCCAGGGTACTGGGAAGTAGGTAAAAGGTCACAGCTGTTGGTAAGTGGGTGGTTGAGAAGAGCCTCTTATGAGTGCTCAAAGAGGTTTGCAGGCTTGCCAGCTACCTCATCTGTGTAAGTTAGGACTTTAAATTTTAATGAAGAATGCTGAGTAGCCAGATATATGTGGCATTGCCTGTAACATTGAAGTACACACTGAAGGGTTTGGAGTCATTGGTCAAAGAGATTTTCTCAAGCCTTTGAGAGGAATCATGCACACATGGGAAGGTGATTTGACCCTGTCCGGCCACTCTGTCAAGTGATACCTTCTAAGAAGTACAATGCTTCTTTTAAAAGCTGTATCTAATGCATGATATGGAACAGCATGGAAGTCCCTGGCTGTATTTTGTAGGAGGTAAAACTCCATACCTCTTATCAAGTATTGCAGTGACCAGCCGTTTTAAATAAGCTCACCAGAGCTGTATTTTTAAATGACCCAGGTACGTGATATCTGAATACCTGAAAGAGGAGGTTTCTATGATCCGCAAAGGCTTAGGGTGGTCCAAGAGCTATAAGATTTTTCAGGCTTCTGACTTCACCAAAATGTGTCCTTTAATGGGCTGCTCCCTTGCTTGGGCACAGTGTTCCTCTCTCCCCATTAAACTTGATCCTCCTCCACTGAGTCTACCTCAGTTACCAAAGTCATACTGTGTCTTCCTTCACTCTTCTTCTTAATCACCCTCTCTGTTCAACCATATCCTCACCTCTTATTGATTGGTTCTACCGACTTCATTATCTCCTGCAACCATCTCGTTTTCTCCATTCCTACTGCAGCCAAGCTAGACCACACCAAGACACCTTGTAATTCACTCATTGTTCTTTTTGGTAGTGGACAGAAACTTGGATTCTTAATGATATCCAAGGACTTATAAATGGTAATTTATCAAACAGGTTATCATTTAAAGGACAGTGAAGGTCTCTGAGTCTTAAAACATTAAAATGGGGAAACAGAACTAAATAATAAATAAGTTAATAAAAAGCGACAAACATAAGCATAGCATTTTGCTTCCCTAGATAAGGAAACTATTTATTCAACTAATATTTACTGAGTACCAAATATATATATCAGGTGCTTTATAGGCATGGGAAATATAGCAGTGAACAAGACAGACAAAATCCTTGTGCCTATGGATATGATATTGTGGCAGGGTATATAGACAATTTGTTTTCAGAAATCAATCCAAAGACAAAACCCACAAAAATGACAAAATACGAAAATTTCTGAATTGTTGTTTTAAATTCTAGCAAAAGCTACTTATTCAAAATGTTTAAATGTTAATTCATAAAGAAGCCACAACTGGCAATAATTCAATTGTCATTTTTTCTAGATATAATAAAATGCAAAAAAGACAGAAGTCCCTCCAGTCCTCAGCAATGTCCACACTGCATGAACCCCAGGACCTCTAAAGGCAGGCCCTTAGTTATGGTCCCAGCTGCAGCTTTCCTGTGTGCCAAGCCAACCATTGACCCCTCCCTGAAATTGAAGAGCCTGACTATTCTGGAAGATAGTGTTTCTGTGTCCATCTCTCCCCAAGATTTCATGGCACCCTTCGGCTCCCTGACTTTGAATATGACAGACCAGTCTGGAAATGAAGCTAACGTGATCTGCAGTATCCAAAAGCCCTCAACAACATCATCCACTGCATTGACTGCAGAGAATGACTACGTCATGCTAAATGCATCATTTTCAACATTTCTGGTGTGTAACATAGATTACAGTCACATTCAGCCAGTGTGGAAAGTGCTGGCTTTGTACAGTGACTCTCCTCTGATCCTAGAAAGGAGCCACTTGCTCACTGAAACACCACAACTCTGCTACAAATATAAACAGGTGGTACTGAAGCCTGAAGACATCTTTACCAACATCGAGGCTGATCTCAGAGCAGATCCCTCTTGGTTAATGCAAGACCAAATTTCCTTGCAGCTAAACAGAGTTGCCACCACACTCAGTACATTGCAGATCCAGTACTCCAGTGATGCCCAAGTCACTTTACCAAGGGCAGAGATGAAGCCAGAGAAACACAAATGGACCATGATTTCCAGGGATAACAATACTAAGCAGGAACGCACTGTTTTGGTCGGTGAGACCATTGACCTAGATTGCCGCAGCCAAGGAGACCCTCCCCCACGACTGGAGTGGCTTCTAGCTGATGGAAGTAAAGTGAGAGCCCCTTATGTTAGTGAGGATGGACGAATCCTGATAGACAAAAGTGGAAAACTGGAACTCCAGATGGCTGATAGTTTTGACACAGGCATATACCACTGCATAAGCACCAATTACGACGATGCAGATATTCTCACCTATAGGATTACCGTGGTAGAGCCCTACATAGAGGCTTATCAGGAAAATGGAGCTCGTCATATAGTTTCCATTGGTGAAACACTTGACCTTCCATGCCATTCTACGGGTATCCCAGATGCCTCTGTCAGCTGGGTTCTTCCAGGAAACACTGTGCTCCATCAGTCCTCAAGAGATAAGCAAATTCTTAACAATGGCACGTTAAGAATATTACAGGTGACTCAAAAAGACCAGGGTCATTATCGTTGTGTAGCAGCCAACCCATCAGGGATCGATTTTTTAATTAACAAAGTTTCAGTCAAAATAAAAGGACAACAGCCAGTGGAGCATAATGTAGAAACAGATGGATCTGGGTTTGATGAGCCCAATTCCATTGCTCAGCTTAAGGACCCACCAGCTGCACAACCCCCCACATCTGCTCTAGTGAGGGCTGAGGCTGGAAAACGAGTCTCAATCACAAGTAAGAATCCTAAGCATGGGGTGTTAATAGCCCAGCAGCGTGGAGATGCGACCAACCGACGTTTCAGAGAGCACAGGAGGCAGTTCCCTCCCTCTGCCCCGAGAATTGACCCACAACACTGGGCAGCACTACTGGAGAAAGCGAAAAAGATTATGCCAGAGAAGCGAGAAAATACCATGACAAAGCCGCCTCCACCGGGCACCCAACTCCTGGAAATACCTGGTGAGGAAGTAGGCTCATCAGGCATGCTCCCTCCAGATGGGGAATTTGTGGTCCTGGCGACTAAAGCGCCCAGTGTTCTGGCAAGGACAGTGACTGCTGATTCCAGAAAATCATCTGATAGCCCTGTGACAAGTATAACTGCTGGCGCCCAAGTCTCCCCAATTGTGAGTCCACAGATACTACTGCCTGAAACACCAAGAGGTTTCAAACCATCTACTACTATTAAAACTAAAGCCATGTCAACGAATATGAACGCAACCACATCAAGCAAAATGCAAGGCACAACCAACCGAAATTTACCTACTATCTTTCCTCTACTACCTGAAGCAAGTCAATTTCAGGATGCTGACGACATGGAGAGAAAAAGAGAACATTTGCAAAGTGCACCCCCAGTAACAGCGGGGGCTACTACAATCAAAGATGTCCATATCAAAATTCCGGGCAGTGCTAACAGCAAAGCTGATGTATTTTTAGGATCAGTAAATGCCATGAATAGTCATCAGACGTCTGTAATAGGAGTCAGCGAACCCTGGAGCCACCATTCCCATTCTCACGTTACTCAAAAACCTAACACCTCTAAGCTCCCTTCGGACCCATACACTACTGTTCATTCTCAGTTACACATTCCTGGAAGTAGTACATTTAACACTCCACTGTCCAGACACTTTGGAAGACGGAGGAAAATTTGGAGCAGGGGGCGAACTCCAATTTTCCGACAGCATGGACACAGCTTTGTGAGGCCAACACTCAGAGGTTCTTCTGCAGAAAGAACCACTGCATTGTCAGCCACAGAGCACAATGTGGAATGCCCATCCTGTTCTCCCAGAGAAACACTCACCACTGCTGCAGCAGCATTGCCTTTTCCAAGGTCTTCCCCCATCACCCTCCCTGAAGCTAGAATTGCCAGAGTCATAGCAGAAGAATCTACAACTCTAGTCCACAATCCATCATTACTATTTGAGAAAAAACCAAATGTAGATGTTGAGAAAACAACACCGACAATAAAATATTTCAGTGCTGAAAGTACCCAAGCGACTCCAACTTGTGCAGTTATGACTCATGCGACAAATATTAGTGACCCAAGCGTGTCTAAAGCCAGTGAGGCTAAAAGAGATTCAGTGATTGTATCGCCACTTCCAGGTCCCACCATCAAGCCACCTATGCCTACTACTATAGCCATTACAAGATTTTCAAGGAGGAAAATTCCCTGGCATCATATCTTTGTAAATAACCATATCCAAAAAGAAAAGCTAAAGAATCAGCAAAAATTTGGTTCACAAAAAAGCACAGACTTGGTGCTTCCTAAAATATCTCCTGCTTTACCCACAGATAAAGTTTCCCCCTTCCATTTCACAACACTCTCAGCAAGTGTGATGCAAATTCCATCCGTACCATCAGCTACAACTCACCACAGTACCACTAAAACACACAGTCGTATAAGTCTCCCAACAATGAAGGAGCTGCCCTTCACACCTGTTTACCCTACACCTCCTAGTAGCTCAAGCAAAGAATCAAGTACAGATTTCATATCACTGCAAACATCCATGTTGACAACCACTCCTACTGCCCCTGCATCTAACATTATCAACAAAGCCCAAATAGCCAGACCCAGGGCACGAAAAGTACAAAGAATAAAGAAGCCTCAAAAGAACAGGAATGACCCAAATAACTCTCCCAGCCAGATTTCTGGCTTCATTACACCCACCACTGTGACACTTCCTGTTCTAACAGCAGCTGAAACTTCAACCAAACCCAGTGTCTCTGCTGTCACTCGTTCTCTTCTAGAAAACATAAAAGAAATTTCAAGCACAATTGGTTGTCATCCAAGAACCTGTAATCTGACAGATGTCCTTGAAGAACCACCCCAGAAGAGCAGTCAGACTTGGAAGAGCACAGCTGCTTCTGAAACCGCTTTGCCCAGCAAACTACGCCAGAGTGCCACCACTAGGAGCACAGTCCTTAGACACTCAACCGCGCCACCCTTCCTGAGCGCTGGTGCCACTCCAATGCCAATTCCTACCTCCCCTCCCCTGAGTAACCAAAGTGCGGCTGCTGACAATATGGCGACTCCCATTGTCGGGGTGATGCCAAGTAAAATGGTCAAGTCACATGAATCCTCAAAGCACGATGCACATCCACAGCGATCAGCGGTAACATCTCCCCAGACTCACCCAAATGCCAAGCTCACAATTGCCATCACCCACTTTATCTACTCCAATCTGTTACGTGCTACTTCTATGCCAGCACTAACAACAGCTAAATCACAGAATTCTCGGTTGACTCCCTCTCCCCGGTCAGAAAACCACTTTCGGCACAAGTCACACCCAGAAATGGCTGAAAAGGTCAAAAAGCCAGTAGTGAGCATACGGCCCGCTCCAGATCTGCCAGAGGACACCACTCATGCTTCAAATTGGGACATACAGAAGAATGCAATGAACAGTAGCTTCGATAAGACACCCATTCAAAAAATAACAACTTCCAAATCCCTCCCCTTTGATTCTTTATCTAGGAACATACCTGAAAGGCCCAGAATAGTTGGAGGAAGAGCGGCAAGTTTTACCGTTCCAGCTAACTCAGACGCCTTTCTTCCTTGTGAGGCTGTTGGGAATCCCATGCCTACTATCCACTGGACCAGAGTCTCATCAGGTATTTGAAACTGTCTCTTTACGCTTCATCTTCTTTAGTTACAAAGCAAGGAAAACACTGTGTTATGTTTCAGGGTTATGTATCCAAATAATCAACATCAACATCAGATTTCTCCAAGACTCAAACAATTAATATCCTTATTTGATATATGCATGGCTTTCTGCTCATTAGAAGGTTTTAAAACATATGTTAAGACCATGTTTTGGAAATGCTTTGGAAGCAGATCCAAAGAAATTGTGCACGGTCATTGTGTTGAAGCATCTGGCTTTTACATTAAAATTAGGGTTTAAAAAAAAAAATCCAGAAATAACTTCAGTAATCTGAAGACTAGGTGTCTTAATTTTAAATATATTTTTTTCCCGGCAGCCTAACAAAAAGATAGCTTTCCTCTTGAGACTTCCACGTGAGCAATTTATGTTTACTACCTAAACTTTGATGACCTATGGCTATAAATTTCTTTCTTCTTATCAGGACTTGATTTGTCTCAAAGGAAACAGAAGAGCAGGTTCCAGGTGCTCCCCAATGGGACCCTGTCCATACAGAGGGTGGACATTCAGGACCGTGGACAGTACCTGTGCTCGGCATCCAACCCGTTCGGCACAGACCGCCTTCATGTCACCTTGTCCGTGGTTTCCTATCCCCCCAGGATCCTGGAGAGACATACTAAGGAGATCACAGTTCATTCCGGTAGCACAGTGGAACTGAAGTGCAGGGCTGAAGGGAGGCCCAGCCCTACAATTTCCTGGATTCTTGCAAACCGAACAGTGGTCTCTGAATCATCTGAGGGGAACAGGCAGGCCCTGGTGACATCTGACGGAACGCTGGTCATCCACAAACTCAGCATCTATGACAGGGGCTTTTACAAATGCGTGGCCAGCAACCCAGTGGGCCAGGATGCACTGCTGGTTAAAATACAAGTTATTGCGGCCCCACCTGTTATTCTAGAACAAAAGAGGCAGGTTATTGCAGGGACTTGGGGTGAAAGTTTGAAACTGCCCTGTACTGCAAAAGGAACTCCTCAGCCCAGTGTTCACTGGGTCCTCTCTGATGGCACTGAAGTGAAACCATTACAGTTCATCAATTCCAAGTTCTTATTTTCAGATGGAACTCTGTTCATAAGAAACTTAGCCTCTTCAGACCAGGGCACTTATGAATGCATTGCTACCAGCTCCACTGGCTCAGAGAGAAGGGTGGTAATTCTTACAGTGGAAGAACGAGAGACCATCGCCAGGACAGAATTTGCATCCCAGAAATGGATGGAGGTGAATCTGGGGGACAAATTACTACTGAACTGCTCAGCCATTGGGGAGCTGAAACCGAAAATAATCTGGAGGCTACCATCCAAGGCTGTCGTCGACCAGTGGCACAGGTAAACCATACCTTTCTGTTGAGATTATCTTATTTATTTAGCCGTACAACTTCTGAAGTGGTAAAAGGGGTAGAGCCAGAGTAGCAGCAGTGTTAGAGAGCACATAGACTCTGCACAGAAAAGTAACTCGTTCTAAAGAAAACCTAATCGTTTTGTGACTAATACAAAATAATACAAATTATATAAAAACCAAGTTTCTTACATGCCATACTCTAAGGGCCAGCTACTTCCTGAGTTTATATAGTTAAGAAGGATAAAAAAAAATCTCATTTGCTTCCATACTTGTGACAGTTTTAAAATGGTACCTGTGTAAATGTATTTATAATTTTTCTATCCAAAAATAAGAGGGAATGTTGTAAAGCAACCAAGTTCTGGAGAGATGCACTTCATTATTTCACTCTCCAGAGTCTCCTGGTAAAGCATTTTCAATTGTAGTGCAATCTATACTTAATTTATTCTACCCTAAAACTGCAAAGCACTTTATGAAGGTCACAACATTAAGGCCTTCACAAAGTGAAATGTATTCAGGAGCTCCGATCACTCTGACGGTATCAGACACATATACACACATACACACTTTCTCTAATGTCTCCCGTTACAGGCATATTAATAGTGATTTTTAACTGTTTTCTGTACAGGTTAAATCTCTTTGAAAAATAAGTTTATGAGCATTAATTTTTGCCATTTTACATGACTTCATACAATGATATTTCATAATATGACAGAAAAGATGGGAATGAACATTTCCATTTTATATGTTTATTTTTAACAGATCTTTATTGGAGGATAATTGCTTCACAATACTGTGTTAGTTTCTGTTGCACAACAAAGCAAATGAGCCACAGGCATACACATGTCCCCATATCCTCTCCCTCTTGCGTCTCCCTCCCATCCTCCCTATCCCACCCCTCTACGCATCACAAAGCACAAAGCCAATCTCCCTGTGCTATGCGGCTGCTTCCCACCAGCCAACTATTTTATGTTCGGTAGTGAATATATGTTAATGTTGCTCTCACTTTGCCCCAGCTTCGCCCTTCCACCCCATGGCCTCTAGTACATTTTCTATGTCTATCTCTTTATTCCTCCCTGCAACTAGGTTCATCAGTACCATTTTTTTTTCAGATCCCATATAAATGCATTAGCATATGGTATTCTCCTTCTGACTTACTTCACTCTGTATGACAAACTCCAGGTCTATCCACCTCATTACAAATAACTCATTTTCATTTCTTTTTATGGCTGAGTAATATTCCATTGTATATATGTGCCACATCTTCTTTATCCATTCATCTGTTGATGGATACTTTGGTTGCTTCTATGTCCTGGCTATTGTAAATAGAGCTGCAATGAACATTTTGGTACATGACTCTTTTTGAATTACGGTTTTCTCAGGGTATATGCCCAGTAGTGGGATTGCTGGGTCGTATGATAGTTCTATTTGTAGTTTTTAAAGGAACCTCCATACTGTTCTCCATAGTTGCTGTATCAATTTACATTCCCACCAGCAGTGAAAGAGGGTTCCCTTTTCTCCACACCCTCTCCAGCATTTATTGTTTGTAGATTTTTTGATGATGGCCATTCTGACCAGTGTGAGATGATATCTCATTGTAGTTTTGATTTGCCTTTCTCTAATGATTAATGATGTTGAGCATTCTGTCATGTGTTTGTTGGCCATCTGTGTATCTTCTTTGGAGAAATGTCTATTTAGGTCTTCTCCCCATTTTTGGATTGGGTTGTTTGTTTTTGTTTGTTATTGAGCTGCATGAGTTGCTTATAAATTTTGGAGACTAATCCTTTGTCAGTTGCTTCATTTGCAACTACTTTCTCCCATTCTGAGGGTTGTCTTTTGGTCTTGTTTATGGAATCCTTTGCTGTGCAAAAGCTTTTAAGTTTCATTAGGTCCCATTTGTTTATTTTTGTTTTTATTTCCATTTCTCTAGGAGGTAGATCAAAAAGGATCTTGCTGTGATTGATGTCATAGAGTATTTTGCCTATGTTTTCCTCTAAGAGTTTGTTAGTGTCGGGCCTTTCATGTAGGTCTTTAACCCATTTTCAGTTTATTTTTGTGTATGGTGTTAGGGAGTGTTCTAATTTCATACTTTTACATGTAGCTGTCCAGTTTCCCAGCACCACTTATTGAAGAGGCTGTCTTTTCCCCACTGTATATTCTTGCCTCCTTTATCAAAGATAAGGTGACCATATGTGTGTGGGTTTAACTCTGGGCTTTCTATGCTGTTCCACTGATCTATATTTCTGTTTTTCTGCCAGTACCATACTACCTTGATTACTCTAGCTTTGTAGTATAGTCAGGGAGCCTGATTCCACCAGCTCTATTTTTTGTTCTCAAGATTGCTTTGGCTATTTGGGGTCTTTTGTGTTTCCATACAAATTGTGAAATTTTTCATTCTAGCTCTGTAAAAAATGCCAGTGGTAGTTTGATAGGGATTGAATTGAATCTATAGATTGCTTTGAGTAGTAGAGTCATTTTCACAATGTTGATTCTTCCAATCCAAGAACATGGTATATCTCTCCATCTATTTGTATCATCTTTAATTTCTTTCATCAGTGTCTTATAGTTTTCTGCATACAGGTCTTTTGTCTCCTTAGGTAGGTTTATATCTAGATATTTTATTCTTTTTGTTTCAGTGGTAAATGGGAGTGTTTCTTAAATTTCACTCTCAGATTTTTCATCATTAGTGTATAAGAATGCCAGAGATTTCTGTGCATTAATTTTGTATCCTGCTACTTTACCCAATTCATTGATTAACTCTAATAGTTTTCTTTTTTTAAAAACATTAATCAACTTTTATTTATTTACATCTTAGATAGGATTTGACAGCTCTTTTCTTGGGCTTGTAATTTCTTGACTTCTACTTCCTTCCCCAAGCCTTGGATTTTGAGTTTGCATTCTCCTTAAGAGTCTTCCATTTGCTTACCAGAAGAATGTCCAACATTATAAACTGTTGCCATTTGATGTTGGTCATTGTTTCGCACTGTGGAAGGCACTATTTGGCGACTTGCAGAAATTGAGGTATGAGTTCACTTTTCTTTTTTTAACATCTTTATTTGAGTATAACTGTTTTGCAATAGTGTGTTAGTTTTTCCTTTATGACAAAGTGAATCAGTTATACATATACATATGTTCCCATATCTCTTCCCTCTTGTGTCACCCTCCCTCCTGCCCTCCCTATCCCACCCCTCTAGGTGGTCACAAAGCACAGAGGTGATCTCCCTGTGCTATGCGGCAGCTTCCCACTAGCTATCTAATTTACATTTGGTAGTGTGTATATGTCCCTGCCACTCTCTCACTTCGTCACAGCTTACCCTTCCCCCTCCCCATATCCTCAAGTCCATGCTCTAGTAGGTCTGTGTTTTATTCCTGTCCTTAGCAGTAATCTCTTCATGACATTTTTTTTTCTTAGATTCCATATATGTGTGTTAGCATACGGTATTAGTTGTTCTCCTTCTGACTTACTTCACTCTGTATGACAGACTCCAGGTCTATCCACCTCATTACAAATAACAGTTTCATTTCTTTTTATGGCTGAGTAATATTCCATTGTATATATGTGCCACATCTTCTTTATCCATTCATCTGTTGATGGACACTTTGGTTGCTTCCATGTCCTGGCTATAGTAAATAGAGCTGCAATAAACATTTTGGTACATGACTCTTTTTGAATTATGGTTTTCTCAGGGTATATGCCTAGTAGTGGGATTGCAGGTTCGTATGGTAGTTCTATTTGTAGTTTTTAGAGGAACCTCCATACTGTTCTCCATAGTTGCTGTATCAATTTACATTCCCACCAGCAGTGCAAGAGTGTTCCCTTTTCTCCACACCCTCTCCAGCATTTATTGTTTTGAGAGTTTTTGATGATGGCCAATCTGACCAGTGTGAGATGATATCTCATTGTAGTTTTGATTTGCATTTCTGTAGTGATTAACGATGTTGAGCATTCTTTCATGTGTTTGTTAGCAATCTGTATATCTTCTTTGGAGAAATGTCTATTTAGTTCTTCTGCCCATTTGTGGATTATGTTGTTTGGTCTTTTTTTATTGAGCTGCATGAGTCGCTTATAAATTTTGGAGACTAATCCTTTGTCAGTTGCTTCATTTGCAACTACTTTCTCCCATTCTGAGGGTTGTCTTTTGGTCTTGTTTATGGTATCCTTTGCTGTGCAAAAGCTTTTAAGTTTCATTAGGTCCCATTTGTTTATTTTTGTTTTTATTTGCATTTCTCTAGGAGATGGGTCAAAAAGGATCTTGCTGTGATTGATGTCATAGTGTTCTGCCTACGTTTTCCTCTAAGAGTTTCATAGTGTCTGGCCTTACATTAAGGTCTTTAACGCATTTTGAGTTTATTTTTGTGTGTGGTGTTAGGGAGTGTTCTAATTTCATACTTTTACAGGTAGCTGTCCAGTTTTAACTCTAATAGTTTTCTGGTAGCATCCTTAGGATTCTCTATGTATAGTATCATGTCATCTGCAAACGGTGACAACTTAACTTCTCTTTTCCAATTTAGATTCCTTTTATTTCTTTTTCTTCTCTGATTGCTGTGGCAGAAACTTCGAAAACTATGTTGAATAAGAGTGGTGAGAGTGGGCAACCTTGTCTTGTTCCTGATCTTAGTGGGAATGGTTTCAGTTCTTCACCATTGAGAACGATGCTGGCTGTGGGTTTGTCATATATGGCCTTAATTATGTTGAGGAAAGTTCCCTCTATGCCTACTTTCTGCAGTGTTTTTTTCATAAATGGGTGTTGAATTTTGTCAAAAGCTTTCTCTGCATCTATTGAGATGATCATACGGTTTTTCTCCATCAGTTTGTTGATACGGTGTATCACATTGATTGACTTGCATATACTGAAGAATCCTTGCATTCCTGGGATAAACCCCACTTGATCATGGTGTATGATCCTTTTAATGTGCTGTTGGATTCTGTTTGCTAGTATTTTGTTGAGGATTTTTGCATCTATGTTCATCAGTGATAGTGGCCTGTAGTTTTCTTTCTTTGTGACGTCTTTGTCTGGTTTTGGTATCAGGATGATGGTGGCCTCATAGAATGAGTTTTGAGAGTGTTCCTCCCTCTGCTATCTTTTGGAAGAGTTTGAGAAGGATAGGTGTTAGCTCTTCTCTAAATGTTTGATAGAATTCGCCTGTGAAGCCATCTGGTCCTGGGCTTTTGTTTGTTGGAAGATTTTGAATCACAGTTTCAATTTCAGTGCTTGAGATTGGTCTGTTCATATTTTCTGTTGCTTTCTGGTTCAGTCTCAGCAGGTTGTGCATTTCTAAGAATTTGTCCATTTCTTCCAGGTTGTCCATTTTGTTGGCATACAGTTGCTTGTAGTAATCTCTCATAATTTTTTGTATTTCTGCAGTGTCAGTTGTTACATCTCATTTTTCATTTCTAATTCTATTGATTTGAGTCTGCACCCTTTTTTTCTTGATAAGTCTGGTTAGTGGTTTTATCAATTTTGTTTATCTTCTCAAAGACCCAGCTTTTACTTTTATTGATCTTTGCTATTGTTTCCTCCATTTCTTTTTCATTTATTTCTGATCTGATCTTTATGATTTCTTTCCTTCTGCTACATTTGGGGTTTTTTTTTTTTGGTTCTTCTTTCTCTAATTGCTGTAGCTACAAAGTTAGGTTGTTTATTCGAGATGTTTCCTGTTTCTTAAGGTAGGAATGTATTGCTATAAACTTCCCTCTTAGAACTGCTTTTGCTGCATCCCATAGGGTTTGGGTCGTTGTGTCTTCATTATGATTTGTTTCTAAGTATTTTTTGATTTCCTCTTTGATTTCTTCAGTGATCACTTCGTTATTAAGTAGTGTATTGTTTAGCCTCCATGTGTTTGTATTTTTTACAGATCTTTTCCTGTAATTGATATCTAGTCTCATAGCGGTGTGGTAGGAAAAGATGCTTGATACGATTTCAATTTTCTTAAATTTACCAAGGCTAGATTTGTGACCCAAGATATGATCTATCCTGGAGAATGTTCCATGAGCACTTGAGAAAAATGTGTATTCTGTTGTTTTTGGATGGAATGTCTTATAAATATCAATTAAGTCCATCTTGTTTAATGTA
The DNA here is from genome assembly GCF_026419965.1 of Kogia breviceps. Classification (NCBI taxonomy): domain Eukaryota; kingdom Metazoa; phylum Chordata; class Mammalia; order Artiodactyla; family Physeteridae; genus Kogia; species Kogia breviceps. The sequence continues at coordinate 3,886,922 of NC_081314.1, forward strand.
TCATTTAATACTTGTGTTTCCTTATTTATTTTCATTTTGGATGATCTGTCCATTGGTGAAAGTGGAGTGTTAAAGTCCCCTACTATGATTGTGTTACTGTCAATTTCCCCTTTTATGGCTCTTAGTATTTGCCTTATGTATTCAGGTGCTCTTATGTTGGGTGCATAAATATTTACAGTTGTTATATCTTCTTCATGGATCGATCCCTTGATCATTATGTAGTGTCCTTCTTTGTCTCTTGTAACAGTTTTTAATTTAATGTCTATTTTGTCTGATATGAGAATTGCTACTCCAGCTTTCTTCTGATTTCCATTTGCATGGGATATCTTTTTCCATCCCCTCACTTTCAGTCTGTATGTGTCCCTAGGTTTGAAGTGGGTCTCTTGTAGACAGCATATATATGGGTCTTGTTTTTGTATCCATTCAGCCAGTCTGTGTCTTTTGGTGGGAGCATTTAATCCATTTACATTTAAGGTAATTATTGATATGTATGTTCCTATTACCATTTACTTGTTTCGAGTTTGTTCTTGTAGGTCTTTTCCGTCTCTTGTGTTTCTTGCCTACAGAATTTCCTTTAGCATTTGTTGTAAAGCTGGTTTGGTGGTGCTGAACTCTCTCAGCTTTTGCTTGTCTGTAAAGGTTTTAATTTCTCCATCAAATCTGAATGAGATCCTTGCTGGGTAGAGTAATCTTGGTTGTAGGTTTTTCTCCTTCATCACTTTAAATATGACCTGCCACTCCCTTCTGGCCTGCAGAGTTTCTGCTGAAAGATTAGATGTTAACCTTATGGGGATTCTCTTGTGTGTTATTTGTTGTTTTTCCCTGGCTGCTTTTAATATGTTTTCTTTGTATTTAATTTTTGATAGTTTGATTAATATGTGTCTTGGTGTGTTTCTCCTTGGATTTATCCTGTATGGGACTCTCTGTGCTTCCTGCACTTGATTGACTATTTCCTTTCCCATATTAGGGAAGTTTTCAACTATGATCTCTTCAAATATTTTCTCAGTCCCTTTCTTTTTCTCTTCTTCTTCTCGGACCCCTATAATTCGAATGTTGGTGCGTTTAATGTTGTCCCAGAGGTCTCTGAGACTGTCCTCAGTTCTTTTCATTCTTTTTTCTTTCTTCTGCTCTGCAGTAGTTATTTCCACTATTTTATCTTCCAGGTCACTTATCCGTCCTTCTGCCTCAGTTATTCTGCTATTGATCCCATCTAGAGTACTTGTAATTTCATTTATTGTGTTGCTCATCATTGCTTGCTTCCTCTTTATTCCTTCTAGGTCCTTGTTAAATGTTTCTTGAATTTTGTCTATTCTATTTCCAAGACTTTGGATCATCTTTACTATCATTATTCTGAATTCTTTTTCAGGTAGACTGCCTATTTCCTCTTCATTTGTTAGGTCTGGTGTGTTTTTATCTTGTTCCTTCATCTGCTGTGTGTTTTTCTGTCTTCTCATTTTGCTTATCTTACTGTGTTTGGGGTCTCCTTTTTGCAGGCTGCATGTTCGTAGTTTCCGTTGTTTTTCGTGTCTGTCCCCAGTGGCTAAGTTTGGATCAGTGGGTTCAGTAGGTTTCCTGGTTTGGGGGATTAGTGCCTGTGTTCTGGTGGATGAGGCTGGATCTTGTCTTTCTGGTGGGCAGGTCCACGTCTTGTGGTGTGTTTTGGGGTGTTGGTAGCCTTATTATGATTTTAGGCAGCCTCTCTGCTAATGGATGGGGCTGTAGTCTTGGTTGCTAGCTGTTGGGCATAGGGTGTCCAGCACTGTAGCTTGCTGGTCCTTGAGTGAAGCTGGGTCTTGGTGTTGAGATGATCTCTGGGAGATTTTCGCCATTTGATATCACGTGGAGCTGGGAGGTCTCTTGGGGACCAGTGTCCTGAAGTTGGTTCTCCCATCTCAGAGACACAGCCTTGACACCTGGCTGGAGTGCCAAGAGCCTTTAAACCACACGGCTCAAAATAAAAGGGAGAAAAAAATAGAAAGGAAAGAAAGGAAGGGAGGGAAGGAAGGGAGGAAGGAAGGATGGGAGGAAGGAATGGAGGAAGGAAGGGTGGAAGGGAGGAAGAGAGGAAGGAAGGAAAAAAGAATGAAAGATAAAATAAAGGATAAAATAAAGTTATTAAGATAAAAGATAATTATTAAGAAAAAATTTTTAAAGAGGAAACAAAAGGTATGGTCAGAACCCTAGGACAAATGGTGAAAGCAGAGCTATACAGACAAAATCTCACACAGCAGCACACACATACACACTCACAAAAAGAAAAAAGGGGAAAATAATAGTGTATCTTGCTCCCAAAGTCCACCTCCTCAACTTGGGATGATTCGCTGTCTATTCAGGTATTCCACAGATGCCGGGCACTTCAAGTTGATTGTGGAGATTTAATCTGCTGCTTCTGAGGCTGCTGGGAGAGACCTTCCCCTCTCCTCTTTGTTCGCACAGCTCCTGGGGTTCAGCTTTGGACTGGCCCCGCCTCTGCATGTAGGTTGTCTGAGGGCGGCTGCTCTTTGCTCAGACAGGATGGGGTTAAAGGAGCAGCTGATTCGGGGGCTCTGGCTCACTGAGGCCGGGGGGAGGGAGGGGTACGGGTGTGGGGTGAGCCTGTGGCAGCAGAGGCCGGCGTGACGCTGCACTAGCCCGAGGCGCGCTGTGCGTTCTCCTGGGGAAGTTGTACCTGGATCCCGGGACCCTGGCAGTGGCGGGCTTCACAGGCTCCGGGAGGGGAGGTGTGGAGAGTGACCTGTGCTCACACACAGGCCTCTTGGTGGCAGCAGCAGCAGCCCTAGCACCCCATGCCCGTCTCTGGTGTCTGCGCCGACAGCCGCAGTTTGCGCACGTCTCTGGAGCTCCTTTACATGGCATGCTTAATCCCCTCTCCTCACACAACAGGAAACAAAGAGGCAAGAAAAAGTCTCTTGTCTCCTCGGCAGCTCAGCGCCCATTTGTGGTGCTCCTTGCAGCAGCGCGCTTAAACCCCTCTCCTCCCTGTCTCTTTTTGAATTATGGTTTTCTCAGGGTATATGCCCAGTAGTGGGATTGCTGGGTCATATGGTGGTTCTATTTTCAGTTTTTTAAGGAACCTCCATACTGTTTTCCATAGTGGTTTTATCAATTTATATTCCCACCAACAGTACAGGAGGGTCCCCTTTTCACCACACCCTTTCCAGGATTTCTTCTTTGTAGAGTTTTTTGATGATGGCCATTCTGACTGGTGTGAGGTGATAGATACCTCCTTGTAGTTCTGATTTGCATTTCTCTAACAATTAGTGATGTTGAGCATCTTTTCATGTGCCTCTTGGCCATCTGTATGTGTTCCTTGGTGAAATGTCTCTTTAGGTCGTCCGCCCATATTTTAACTGGATTGGGTTTTTTTGATATTGAGCTCCATGAGCTAGTTTGTGTATTTTGGAGATTAAGCCTTTGTTTATTGTTTCATTTGCAAATATTTTCTCCCATTCTCAGGGTTGTCTTTTTGTCTCGTTTATTGTTTCCTTTGCTGTGCAAAAGCTTTTAAGTCTAATTAAGCCCCAGTTGTTTATTTTTGTTATTTCTGTTACTCTAGCAGGTGGGTCAAAAAAGATCTTGTCGTGGTTTATGTCAAAGAGTGTTCTTCCTGTTTTCCTCTAAGAGTTTTATAGTCTCTGGTCTTACATTTAGGTCTTTAATCCATTTGGGGTTTATTTTTGTGTATGGTGTTAGGTAGTAGTCTAATTTCATTCTTTTACATGTAGCTGTCCACTTTTCCCAGCACCATGTGTTGAAGAGCCTGTCTTTTTCTCCATTGTACATTCTTGCCTCCTTTGTCATAGATTAGGGGTGCATAGGTGCGTGGGTTTCTCTCTGGACTTTCTATCCTGTTCCATTGACCTATATTTCTGTTTTTGTGCTAGCACCATACTGTCTTGATTACTATAGCTTTTTGGTATAGTTTGAAGTCAGGGAGCCTGATTCCTCCCACTCTGTTTTTCTTTCTCAAGATTGCTTTGGCTATTCGGGGTCTTTTGTATTTCCATACGAATTGTAAATTTTTTGGTTCTAATTCTGTGAAGAATGCCATTGGTAGTTTGATAGGGGTTGCATTGAATCTGTAGACTGCTTTGGGTAGTATACTCATTTTCACAATATTGATTCTTCCAATCCAAGAACATGGTATATTTCTCCATCTGTTTATATCATCTTTGATTTCTTTCATCAGTGTTTTATAGTTTTCTGAGTACAAGTCTTTTGCTTCCTTAGGCAGGTTTATTCCTAGGTATTTTATTCTTTTTGCTGCAGTGGTAAATGGGAGTGTTTGCTGAATTTCTCTTTCTGATTTTTCATTGTTGGTGTATAGGAATGCCAGAGATTTCTCTGCATTAACTTTGTACCCTGTTACTTTTACCAAATTCATTGATTAGCTCTCGTCCTTTTCTGGTGGCATCTTTAGGATTTTCTATGTATAGTATCATGTCATCAGAAAACAGTGACAGATTTCCTTTTCCTTTTCCAATTTGTATTCCTTTCATTTCTTTTTCTTCTCTGATTGCTGTGGCCAGGACTTCCAAAACTATGTTGAACAAGAGTGGTGAGAGTGGACATCCTTGTCTTGTTTCCTGATCCTAGTGGAAATGCTTTCAGTTTTTCACTGTTGAGTATGATGCTTGCTGTGGGTTTGTCATACATGGCCTTTATTATGTTGAGGTAGTTTCCCTCTATGCCCATTTTCCAGAGAGTTTTTATCATAAATGGGTGTTGCATTTTCTCAAAGGCTTTTTCTGCATCTATTGAGATGATCATATGGGTTTTATCCCTTAATTGGTTAATGTGGTGTATCACATTGATTAATTTGCACATATTGAAGAATGCTTGCATCCCTGAGATAAATCCCACTTGATCATGGGGGTAGGATCCTTTTAATGTGCTGTTGGACTCTGCTAGCATTTTGTTCAGGATTTTTGCACCTATGTTCATCAGTGATATTGACCTGTAGTCTTTTTTGTGATATCTTTTTCTGGTTTTGGTGTCAGGGTGATGGTGGCTTCGTAGAATGAATTTGGGAGTGTTTCACCCTCTGCAATTTTTTGGAAGATTGTGGGACGGATCGGTGTTAGCTCTTCTCTAAATGTTTGATAGAATTGGCCTGTGAAGCCATCTGGTCCTGGGCTCTTGTTTGTTGGAAGATTTTAAATTAGTTTCAATTTCATTACTTGTGATAGGTCTGTTTATATTTTCTAATTCTTCCTGGTTCAGTCTTGGAAAATTGTACCTTTCCAAGAATTTGTCCATTTCTTCGTGGTTGTCCATTTTATTGGCATATCGTAGTTTGTAGTAGTCTCCTATAATGCCTTTGTATTTCTGCAGTGTCAGTTGTGATTTCTCCTTTTCCACTTCCAATTTTATTGATTTGTGTCCTCTTCCTTTTTTTCTTGATGAGTGTGGCTAATGGTTTATCAATTTTGTTCATCTTCTCAAAGAACCAGCTTTTAGTTTTATTGAACTTTGCTATTGTTTTCTTTGTTTCTATTTCCTTATTTCTGCTCTGATCTTTACGATTCCTTTCCTTCTGCTAACTTTGGGTTTTGTTTGTTCTTCTTTCTGTGGTTCCTTTGCGTGTAAGGTTAGATTTAGTTTAGATTTTTCTTGCTTCTTGAAGTAGGCTTGTATAGCTATAAACTTCCCTCTTAGAACTGCTTTTGCTGCATCCCATAGGGTTTGGATCACTGTGTTTTCATTGTCATTTGTCTCTAGGTATTTTTTGATTTCCTCTTTGATTTCTTCAGTGATCTCTTGGTTACTTAGTAACGTATTGTTTAGCCTCCATGTGTTTCTGTTTTTTATGTTTTTTTTCCTGTAATTGATTTCCAATCTCATAGCATTGTGGTCAGAAAAGATGTTTGATATGATTTCAATTTCCTTATCTTTTCCAAGGCTTGATTTGTGACCCAAGATGTGGTCTGTCCTGGAGAATGTTCCATGTGCACTTGAGAAGAAAGTGTGCTCTGCCACTTTTGAGTGGAATGTTCTATAAATATCAATTAGATCTATCTGGTCTCTTGTGTCATTTAAAGCTTGTATTTCCTTATTTATTTTCTGTTTGGATGATCTGTCCATTGATGTAAAGGAGGTGTTAAAGTCCCCTACTATTATTGTGTTACTGTCCATTTCTCCTTTCATGGTCTTTAGTGTTTGCCTTATGTATTGAGGTCCTCCTATGTTGGGTGCCTTAACATTTATAATTGTTATAACCTCTTCTTGGATTGATCATTATGTAGTGTCCCTCCTTATCTCTTGTAACAGTCTTTATTTTCAAGTCTGTGTTATCTGATACGAGTATTGCTACTCCAGCTTTCTTTTGATTTCCATTTGCATGGGATATCTTATTCCATCCCTTCACTTTCAGTCTGTATGTGTCCCTGAAGTGGTCTGACGTGGGTCTCATGTAGACAGCATATAGATGGGTCTTGTTTTTGTATCCATTCAGCCAGTCTGTGTCTTTTGGTTGGGGCATTTAATCCATTTACATTCAAGGTTATTATTGATATGTATGTTCCTATTACCATTTTCTTAATTGTTTTCGGTTTGTTTTTGTGGGTCTTTTTCTTGTGTTTGCCACTTAAAGAAGTTTCTTTAGCGTTTGTTGTAAAGCTGGTTTTGTGGTGCTGAATTCTCTTAGCTGTTGCTTGTCTGAAAAGCTTTTGACGTCTCCATTGAATCTGAATGAGATCCTTGCTGGGTAGAGTAATCTTGGTTGTAGGTTTTTCTCTTTCATCACTTTAAGTACATCCTGCTACTCCCTTCTGGCCTGCAGAGTTTCCACTGAAAAATCAGCCGATAACCTTATGGGGATTCCCTTGTATGTTATGTTTGGTTTTTCCCTTGCCATTTTAAATATTTTTTATTTTAATTTTTGTTAGTTTGATTAATATGTGTCTTGGTGTGTTTTTCCTAGGGTTTATCCTGTATGGGATTCTCTGTGCTTCCTGGACTTGGGTGACTATTTCCTTTCCCATGTTAGGGAAGTTTTCAACTATAATCTCTTTTAAGTGTTTTCTCAGACTCTTTCTTTTCCTCTTCTTCTTCTGGGACCCCCTACAATTCGAATGTTGGTGCATTTTGTGTTGTACCAGAGGACACTGCGATTGTCTTCAATTCTTTTCATTCTTTTTTTCTTTATTCTGCTCCTCAGCCATTATTTCCACTATTTTGTTTTCCAGCTCACTTATTCGTTCTACTGCCTCAATTATTCTGTTATTGATTCCTTCTAGTGTACATTTCATTTCAGTTATTACGTTGTTCATCTCTGTTAGTTTGTTCTTTAGTTCTTCTAGATCTTTGTTAAACATTTCTTGTATTTTCTCAATCTGTGCCTCCATTCTATTTCTGAGATTCTGGATCATCTTTACTATCATTACTCTGAATTCTTTTTCAGGTAGATTGCCTATTTCCTCTTCATTTATTTGGTCTCGTAGGTTTTTGCCTTGCTACTTCATCTGTGACATATTTTTTTGCCATCTCATTTTTTTTTTTTTTTAAATGAGTGGGATTGTGTTCCTCTCTTACTGGTTGTTTGGCCTGAGGCTTCCAACACTGGGCTTTGTAGGCTACTGTGTAGACCTGGGTGTTGGTGCTGAGATGAGGAACTCTGTGGGGCCTCACTCCGATGAATATTCCCTGAGGTCTGAGGTTCTCTGTTAGTCCAGTGGTTTGGACTCAGAGCTCCCACTGCAGGAGCTTTGGCCCACCTTTGGGCTCATGAACCAAGATCCTGTAAGCCACCTGGGGTGTCAAAAAAAAAAAAAACACAAAAAAACAAACACAAACAAAAAACCACAATAACAAAGTAAAAAATTAGACTAGGAAACCAACAGATATGTTAGGAATATAAAAATAAAAATATAGATGAATCAACAACCAGAAGGTACAACAGTACCACAATAGTGAAAAAGAGGAGGAGGGATAAAGAAAAAAAAGGCTGGAAAAGGCCTTGGCTGTGGAGGGCAGGGTCTAAGCAAGGCTGAGGTTTGGGTGGTGGGCGGGGCCAATGCTCAGGACCACTGACAGGGCTGGAAAAGGCACTAGGGGCTGTGGGGTGGGGTGGGGCTTAGGCTCAAGTAACAGAAGGGGCCCAGGTGTGCCCCCCACCCCTGCTCTCAGAGGGCAGCGGACCTCACCTGAGAGCCCAGCAGGCTTTCTGGGCTCAAACGCTCTCTGCTCCTCTCCCGCTCCTCCCAGAGGGCCCCTCCCGCCTGCCTCTCCTGATCTCCCCGGCCTCAGGGTCACTGATCCTGCCTGGCCTCCACTTCACCTCCCCCCACCTCAGTCCCCCTACGTCCTACCAGTTCACTTTGGGGTTCCTCCCATCTCCTTAGGTGTCAGAGTCCCCTACCAGCAGCCAGTAGTAGGTGCCATAGTTGTGGGGAAACGCTAACTCTGCATCTTCCCATGCTGCCATGTTGACTCAGCCTCCATGTTTATTTATTAATAGAAAATATCCATGCAAGAGAAATTATACATGAGTTTATGCTTAAAAGAATAGATTTTTTTTCTAGTGTCAAACTGTAAGTTGGTAACGGATACAGTTAAGGAATTTAACTTGTGATCTTTAACGCCAAAGTAAATGTTAATTTTCAAGCTGTTCAAATAAGTCATGAAAATTACCTAAATTTTAAATTGAAATTTAGATTTAAAATTTAAAAATGCTGAGTTACAAAATGTAAACTTCTCAAGTCAAATGTTTATGCTTGTTATCTACCATACGTATACCCATTTGTAGCATCAAATATTTTCAATAGCTTACCAATTTTTGTATATAATAATATCAGCATGTCTATTTAATCACCCTGCATGCAGCACATGAGGGTGATTCTCATTTACCCAGAGACTGCTCATTATTCTGTGTAATTCTGAATACAATTTCACTACCCATGCAGAAACCAGTGCAAGAAGTGTAGAAGGCATTACACTTGTGATGGGAGTAACAGATAAATTTCTTACTTTAGGTTGTAAAAACAATGTCTAAAATGTTTACCAGGCATTAGGTCAGTTTTTAAGAATGGAAGAGGTGTGAAAAAATGTAAGGGGATGTCTTAAAAAGTTAATCCAAAGGAATGTCTACAACACATTAGCATCTCAGAATAAATCTCGACCAATAAATCTCGACCTAGGTAGTCCGAGAAATTTTTCAGAGTTTGATAGCAGAGGTATTAGGTAGGCTGTTTATATTTTGTTTTGGGAAAGCACTTATGGAACACAGAAAGATTGTTCATATTTTGGAAGAGGCAACAGTGTGTAAGATCACAGATGCTATCACAGGTCCACTAGAGGTACTGTCATTCTTCTCTTTTATAATGAACTACAACTTGTTTGCTAACTGAACACTTCAGTGATTATTCTGCAACTAACCCACTCAGGCAAGAATACTCTTTACTTAGATGCTTTAGATGTCAAGAGAAATTAAAAGGGCACTTCTGCTGTTAAAAAAAAAAAAAAAGTCCTTCCTGTTGCCAACTTCTTGGCTCTGTAAGTCTGAATTTATTTTAGATTCTAAAAATTTTTTCATCATAGCTATGCTCATCCAAGTCTATTCCACCATCAACAACATAAGCAAAACTTTTTACTTTTTTAGAGCCTAGTTGTCAGCCGAACGTTGTCTTTTCTGAATTTCAATATGACTTACGTGACCTATGCTTCAGGCCAGAATTGTGTTTCCTCTTCTTTGGAACCTTGCTTCTCATGACCTGGGGGCTTGTTACAAGAATAGAAACTCAGGCCCCATCCCAGATGGGCAGAATCCGAATCTGCATTTTAAAAAGATCCCCAGCTGAATCACAGGCACGATAAGGTCCAAGAAACACTGCTCTAAAAGACTGCAGATGCCTGCCTGTGCATTAATTTTCATAAAGAATTCCCTTTCTTTTACTCAGGGAAAACTTCCACTTTCAAAAGTAAATCTTCCCTTAAAAATAACAGTTTATAAAAGGAAACAGTTACAGTTCTCTTTTTGTATATTACAACTTCCAGATGCATCAGATTTTGGGGTGAGGAAAGGTCATTCTGAGTCATTGGTTGTCAAAGGGTTGTCCTCCTACCAAGAGCATTAGCATTGCCTGAGAACTTGATTCCGCTTCTGTGTTTTGACACACAATCTGTGTTCTTAAAAGCTGTCCAGATGATTATAGCGCATGATTAATGTTCATTGAGTCACCTGGGAAGTTTGTCAAACAGTGGGTTCCAGGATCCCTGGCTAGATCTGTTGGATCAGAATCTCTGAACAGTGAAACCAGGAAATATGCATCTTAAATTAGACCCCGTGTAATTCTGATGCCGGTGATGAGGGAACTGCATTAAGTACCAAGATTTAGAGCAGTGGTTCTTAGACTCTGCTGCACATGAGAGTCATTTGGAAAACTGAGTCCTGAGGCCAAGGTCACACTCCACACCAATTAAGTCAGAAATTCTGGAGGTGGGACCCAGGCAACAGCACTATTTTATACAAATGATTTTAATGTGCACCCAAGTTTGAGAAACAGAGCTCTTCGAAAGCATTAGGAAAGAATGATAGCAGTTGGCAGTGTAGCATGGTGAAAAGGGCAGGTTACTACGTCTGTCTAAGTATCTTTTATTTCTTTTTTTGGCTGTATAGTGGGGAACTACCTGAAGGTTAAAAAATAAATGCAAAGACCTTCGTAATTTCTGTTCCTTTTATGAAGTGCATCCATTATGATGACCTTCCTTTGGTTTATGTGCAAGACAAGTTCTTTCCAGGCTTGAGGGGGAAAAAAAAAAAAGAATATCAGCACTTGTAAGTTGTCCTACAACAAATACTCTTCCTACTTACGGTATGTTTTCTTGAAGGTAAAAAATGACTTGAGGCTGTTTGACTTGCTTAGCAGTTATGCTACGAAAGGTCACCCACACTTTTCTCTCTCGTTTTACCCACCTGCTTAGCTCATGTTGCCAAAAAACTAGGAAGAAAAACATGTACGGAGATTTCCACCTATGGATGTTTTTGATTGCGTTTTTAGCAGTTACTCAGTTTCCACGAATCCTTTTGAAAAACTAGATTTAGTTTTACCAGGAAAGATCTGCCACCTGATGGTTCAATGTGGTAATAGCAGGCTGTGTGGTGGCTTGAGAGAGAAAAATGGTCTTGATGCAGTTCAGTATAATACAGAGACCAGAGTCACGGTACAGCTGCCTGCAGAGACAGATGCCTTAGTAAGCTTCTAATGTGTCTTTCCTTGGCATTTTCTCTTTATAAAAAAAAAAAAAGTAAAACTCATTTTCTAACCAAATAACTGATTACTAGTATCTCTTGAAAAAGGAAACCCTGGTATCTTTTCTAAGCAAGTAAATTTGTATGAAAGTTGTTCTTTACTGACGTATATCACAAAATGATCATTTGATGTGTAAAGTGGTCAAGACAGTCATGGGTCTAGGAAGCTGGTATTTCTAATATTCTCGGCACCATTAAAATTCTTTTTAATTGAAATGCAAAGAAGATTCATTTGAAGTCCATCTAAGACATACTGCTTGTCTGCACTAAATCATATCTGTTCAGCTAATTTCAAGTTTCAGAATAGCTTAATAGACAGTGATTTTAATTCCATTGCAACAGTTTAAGAAAACGTCCATGAAGCTAATCCTGTGTAAATCAGGTAAGTCTCCCACCCCTTGCTAATACCTGCACACTCAGTCAGTCTCTTCCTTCCTCAGAACGGGCAGCCGCATCCAAGTCTACCCAAATGGATCCCTGTTTATCGGATCAGTAACAGAAAAAGACGGTGGAGACTACTTGTGTATGGCGAGAAACAAGATGGGGGACGAGCTGACCCTGACGCACGTCAGCCTAAGACGGAGACCTGCCAAAATTGACCGCCAGCAACATTTTAAAAAGCAAGCGTTTCACGGGGAAGAATTCCAGGTCGATTGCATGGCTTCCGGCTCACCGGTGCCCAAGATATCCTGGAGTCTGCCTGATGGGACAATGATCAATAATGCCATGCAGGCCGACGACGGGAGCCACGGCCCCACGAGGTTCACCCTCTTCGACAACGGAACCTTATACTTCAACAGAGTTGGGATGGCAGAGGAAGGAGATTACACGTGCCATGCCCAGAACACTCTAGGGAAGGATGAAATGAAAGTCCACCTAACAGTCCTAACAGCCGCCCCACGGATCCGGCAGGGTCACGAGGCCCACACGAGAGTCAAGGCTGGAGACGCAGCCGTCCTCGACTGTGAGGTCACTGGGGAACCCAAGCCAAAAATATTTTGGTTGCTGCCTTCCAGTGACATGATTTCATTCTCCAAGGACAGGTACACGTTTCATGCCAATGGGTCTTTGTCCATCAACAGAGTGAAACTGCTTGATTCTGGAGAGTACGTATGTGTGGCACGAAACCCCAGTGGGGATGACACCAAAATGTACAAACTGGACGTCGTCTCCAAGCCTCCGTTAATCAACGGTCTGTATACAGGTAAAACCATCATTAAAGCCACGGCGGTGAGGCACTCCAAAAAACACTTTGACTGCAGGGCCGAAGGGACACCGTCCCCTCAAATCATGTGGATCATGGCAGACAGTATTTTCCTCACAGTTCCGTACTATGGAAGCAGAATCACAGTCCATAAAAATGGAACCTTGGAAATCAGGAACGTGAGGCTTTCAGATGCAGCCAATTTTACCTGTGTGGCTCGGAATGAAGGAGGAGAGAGCGTGCTGGTGGTACAGTTAGAAGTACTGGAAATGCTGAGAAGACCGACATTCAGAAACCCACATAATGAAAAGATCGTCGCCCAGCTTGGAAAGTCCACAGCACTGAATTGCTCTGTTGATGGAAACCCACCACCTGAGATAATCTGGATTTTACCAAATGGCACCCAATTTCCCAAGGGACCACACAATTCTCAGTATCTAATAGCAAGTAATGGCTCTTTTATCATTTCTAAAGCGACTCGGGAGGACGCAGGAAAATATCGGTGTGCAGCAAGAAATAAAGTTGGCTATATTGAGAAATTAATTGTATTAGAAATTGGCCTAAAGCCAGTGATCGTCACTTACGCACGAGGAACAGTTTACACCATCAGTGGGGACACTCTGTCGTTGCGCTGTGTCTCTTATGGAAGGCCTAAGCCACGTATCCAATGGACTGTGCCAAGTGGTTATGTGATCGACGGGCCTCAGATCAGTGGAAAATACGTACTGCATGAAAACGGCACCTTAGTCATCAAAGAGGCAACAGCTTATGACAGAGGAAGCTACGTTTGTCAGGCTCAGAACAGTATTGGCCACGCCCTGATCACTGTTCCAGTCAGGGTTGTAGCCTACCCTCCCCGAATTACAAACCGCCTACCCGGGAGCATCCTCACAAGGACAGGCGTGGCCGTTCAGCTCCACTGTGGGGCCCTGGGAGTCCCCAAGCCAGAAATCACATGGGAGATGCCTGACCACTCCCTGTTCTCAGGGGCACACAAAGGGACGACACGTGGAACTCACCGTTTTCACCCACAGGGTACCCTAGTCATTCAGAATCCTCAAACCTCCGATTCTGGGATATACAGGTGCACAGCAAAGAATCCGCTTGGAAGTGATTACACAACAACTTATATCCAGGTAATCTGACAGGAAATAAAACTACCTGAACAAAGTCAACATCTGGACAGAATTTACTTTTTGGAAGAAGTTTAATCAAAGGCAGCCATAGGCATGTAAATGAATCTGAATACACTTACAATATTCAATTTATAATGGACATGCAAAAAAAAAAAAGGACTTGTAAATAAATGCATTATGAACTGATACTGATTTTTTTTTTTATAATGGATCTCAAAACAAACTTTTAACTTAAGGCACTTTTATTTTGCCAACAAATAACAATGAACATTAAGAGAAAACGATCGACCATAAAAATAACAAGCGGCTAATGTACCTGAATTCTTCATTAAAGAATGGACTTTTTTTTTTTTCTTTCATTACCATTTGCCTAGTGTCCACCTTCTATTAATCAATGTTACAAGCATGGCGCTGAGGACAGACACAATGGAAAATATGATTGACTCTGTGGTCGATGTATATTTGCCATCCTGATGTATAAATACTGTGGTCAGTTTATAAATATTTTACCAAAACCCACAGAAAATAAGCGCGAAACTGTTTTATGATTCACCATTTTGTGCACCCTGAAAATTTTCATTGATGGGGAATACAAAAAACAAGTTTTAATAACTGCATTTAAAAATAAATGCAGGCTGAATTTCCACTTGTAAAAAAGCAACTTAACACCTGCACGTCATAAAACTTCAAAATCTTGCTCTAGGCCCCCTGGTTTGGAACTGTTTGTTTATAAGGAAAATTTTCTTAGGAGGAATCATTGCTCTATGAGCATTTATTCTATAAGGTGATAATCCTTTGTGACAGGGAAATGTTTGGGAAAATCTAGACCGAATACATATAATGGAGTTTCACTGTAGTTAACATTTGATCAACCCTATACAAAATGTTGCTTTTTGTAATTCACTGAATTTATTTATATTACATGCTTAATTCAACCTGAATTAATGTCAGGGACAATATGATTCAGCTTTTCTAACTCTAGAGGCTAGGATTTTCCAGTGTAATTTCTCCAGCATCTGTTCAAATATTTGCCTATTATTGAAGAAGACTTACAGGAGACTTAATAAATGAAAAAGAAGGAAATGCCATAGGTCTTGCTCAGATATCTCAGCACACAAAACCGAGAACTACATTTTTCCCTGTCAATCAGTTGAGACAGATGGGGGGTACTCACGTCATTGTGTTTTCATCACACCAACTTTCAGCTCGCCCCACACCTAAAGGGGTGACCTGATTCCTACATTCTTTGATGTTGGTATCCTGTGGCCACAAGCGGTCAAAGGATACTCGTTCTAACAGTGATCTCATTCTACTTCCCGACCAAGAGGAATAAAAAAAAGAGGACAAATGTAACCCTATTAGGAAGAAGCCTATTATGTAAACAGGTATATCTCAGGGCTTCTTATGTCCAACACCATCCTATTTCAAAGTCTTTACAGGGGAACTGGGGTCTCCATCTTATCCTAAGATAATTTCCTCTTTGTCTCACCAAGCAAATTACCAGGTTCTGCCGAAGGATAGGGCTTTCCTCTGTGATCATTTCAAGACAAACCAATGCATATTCTAAAAAAGAAAAAGAAAACTCTCAGGAGAGAGGATTAAGTGGGAGGAAATACGGTAAGAATAGATTGAAAATTGCAGTTTCTCTCTGTATAGGACACAGGGGAAAACCAGTTCTAGGTTTTTCCTCAACTCTCTGTAGAAATCGTTGAATTATAGGGCCTTACCATATCTTAGCTTTCCCACCTATAAAAGAGACGACGACAAAAAGCTATGCCCCACAGCTTTCAAGTGCAAAATGATTAATAAATTAATTTCACTAACTTCTGCAAAATATAAAGTGCATACAAATGCTATGCAATTATAACACTCATTCTTGAAACAGTCTTAAGACTTCTGTTTGCAATACTGAGCTACAAATATATATATGGTTCAAACTGAAAAGTGGCATTTTAAACGCCAGTAATTCTTGAGAAGAAGTAAAACAACAATCAGCACAGAACATGACTGGTACTCACTACGCACGACATTCACATTTCAGTTGTTTTGCCAAGGCAGTCATTACATGACAGATTACTTTGAAGGAAAAAATAACTTCATGAACTCTAAGTATGACTCTCAAGAGGGAAAAAACCAAAGACCAACCAAAAAACCCCTGATATACAAAACCAGCTGAAATGTCAAGATTCATCTTCTGAAAGCAGATAGAACATGTTAATTTAGTGAAAAGAATGGTCTTTAATGTTTTGGCAAAGTCTTTTCCAGCCCAGAGTAAACATGAAATGAGCGGGCTGGAGCAAAATCGTTTCACAGTGTACAAAGCAGTTCACATGGATGCTGCCACAGCAAAGTAAGCGGACATGTATTTGAGGTCATTTGCATGAGTCAAACTTTGCAATGAGTAACTCACCTGGGAAGATATAAATTATTTATATAATGATTTGCAAAGGAAATGATCTACTAAAGTTGTACCAGCTACGTTTAAAAAAAGTAGTTCTACATGGTTTGCTCATTGTAGACAAATCTATTCACAGTATGCTCGACTACGTTACATGTAAATTCATATGGCAAAAGAAAATGAATTAACACAGAACATGGGAAAATATCCCCCACATGTTTTAAAATGCCCTGCAATTTTCACATTCAAAATTTTATGCATCTAAATCTAAAAAAATATTATATGGAATACTCTTAAGTTACACAAACTGATAATAATTTACTGTATTTTTTACTCTAATAGGAGCAAATTACCACATACTTGAACAAAGTTAAAATAGTTACTATTTCTTTATAATAAATTTGATGTATAATTTACTTTACTTGTGCTTTTTGCACCAATTTATAAATACAGTATATGCAATACACAACCAAGACAGACACCAACATTAATAGTTAAATTCAAAATAGCAAATACTTACTTACCATACAAAATAAACAGCAAATACATCTCTTATGAAAACCAGAGCCCCCCTGGACTTGGGGCCCAGATTCTCTGGAAACCATGTCAAGTTTGAGCACTGTGGAATCTCAGGCCAGCTGCGAGATTTTTTTCTCAAGTTGGCATAAGGTTCAGGAGAACCGAAACTGGACAGTCATTTTTGCCAAATCTGGCAAATAATTGGAACAATTCCACTGTGGTTCGTTCCGGCCTTTAGAATTTACATGTTGTACCTTCACAAAGACTCTGGTCAATGATCTCGCCACTGAAAACAAATTTAGTAGTACAGCTACTTCTAACAGGCTTCCACGTACCTTAGGGTGGCTCTCACAGAAGCCTTGGTTTAAGTTCTTGGTCTAAGAAGTTTAAGTACTAAGCAACAATCTGTTTCAGCACCTTTTGACCACAACAAAAGCAAAGAAAAATCCTACATAAATAAGAACAAAGTTCATAAAGTGCTTAAGAAATTACAAACATTTCAAATTAGAGTGATGCAAATAAATGTCCATTTCGCCACCAAACGTGAATGCAGAATAAATGGGTCGCTTTCCTGTCAAGATCTGACATGCCTTTCACATCAGTAGTTTGGTCCGGCACAGTGTGCAAACCACCCCCCCCCCCCGCAAACAAAACAAAAAAACCCCCCAAAACCAAAAAAACCAAACTTCATCATTAATGAATACATAAATATTTCAAATCCACCATAATCCATTCTTTCTATAACTACGAGATTCAATAAAAGCACAAATTTCAAAAGGTCTGCTACCAAACTCTTCCTGGCGTAGGCCCACATGATCCACATTTTTAAACCTACTTTCAAACTGAATGAAACCAAACCAAACCACACCTTATCCCTTAATTTTTTGTTTAAACACCTTTGTATGAAATGTAGCATCAAATATAGGAAAACGCCAAAGAAATGAAAGAACAGAGGGACGTTTCTAAAGATGACTAATGCATTAAATGTGATTTTCTGTTTTTCAGTGCAAACAAAAAACTCCATGTCTTTGTCCTCTTCCAGCCTCAGAAGTGTGAAGGGTGCCCGTAGGGAGTCACTCCTTGCTGTGGCTGGTTACCTAATGAGAGAAAGAAAACCCAATAAAACTGCAGGTGCAGAATTATGCCACAGGTCGATGGCACGCTCTAGTCACTGCTCCTCTATTCCCGAGGCTGGCACTGAAAGCAGACTGACTGCTCAGGAAGTATAACACTAGCCCAGACACCTGTGCGGCCAAGGTCTTAATACCACTGCTCGGTTCGTTCCGCAGAGGGGCCACCTCTACACCAGAGTCCCACAACGGCCAGCAAGAGGCCTTGGGGTGAGGGTCATTGGCCCGTCAAAAGTCCGGATCCCTGAGCTAAGAAACATCTCAATACTAACATAAAAAAAGGACTCTAAGGATCATAAAACATGAAAAGTTCTGGAAACTTCATAA
Source organism: Kogia breviceps (assembly GCF_026419965.1). Taxonomy (NCBI): domain Eukaryota; kingdom Metazoa; phylum Chordata; class Mammalia; order Artiodactyla; family Physeteridae; genus Kogia; species Kogia breviceps. The sequence goes on from NC_081314.1 coordinate 3,904,884, forward strand.
AAGCACATCGGAGACTCTACTTTAACACTGACTATGCTATAATAGGTGAGAGAGAAGTAGCTTGAAAGGGGCAATTTTCTGCACATGGCCATGGATGCATCAGAGAGAACCACACAAGAGTGCACGCACGGCAGAGAGGGCCTGTGTGTGTGACGCGAGTGTGCGCCTGTACACGTGCGTCTATGCGCCTGGACAAATAAAGAGCAGCGAGTGGGTTCAAAAAAATGACACAGGCTTAGACATAGCTACTGCTTCCACAACTCTGGGGGGACTGTTCAAATCCAAAGGCCCCCATTCCCATGGATTATGGCATAAATGCAGCCGGCTGGAGCCGTGCAGTGGGCAGCTCAGCTCAGTTGCCCTTATTCAACAAAGGAGGCCGGCATCACTGCTCGTGTCAGGCATCAGAATATATGTTGTGGTTAAGAGGTGGGCTCGGGAAGGAGACAGTCTGAGTTTTAGTCCCAGCTGCTAGTAACCTTGGGCAAACAGGAAAATGTCCCTGTTCTTTAGTTGTTTCCTCGTCTGTGATACAGGAATAGCAATAATACCTCGTCGCATGAGGTGGTTTAGGAATCAAGCGAATTAATACGTGTAAAGTCATGGGTCCAAGAAAGTGCTCCAGAAGTGATGGCAACCCCCACCCCCAAAAAAACAAAAAACCAAAACAGAACAAAAAACTGCATTCTGTGAGCCCTTGGAAATAGGAACCAAGAGTATGCTCCCCAGATAAATCGTAGGTATATACCTCCAATCACTAGAAAAAAAAAAAAAAAAAAAATATATATATATATATATATATATATATATATAACATGTTGTCTCTACCTTAAAATTACATTCTCTCTTTAGCCACGCAAAAACATGAACTCTGGGGACTTCCCTGGTGGCGCAGTGGTTAAGAATCCGCCTGCCAATGCAGGGGACACGGGTTCGAGCCCCGGTCCTGGAAGATCCCACGTGCCGCGGAGCAACTCAGCCCGTGTGCCACAACTACTGAAGCCCGCGCGCCACAACGAAGAGTAGCCCCCGCTCGCCGCAGCTAGAGAAGGCCCGCGTGCAGCAGTGAAGACCCAGTGCAGTGCCCCCGCCCCCCCGCAAAAAAAAAGGGAGCTCTGGAGCTGATGAAACACAGTGACATTTTAACCACACACGTGTTTAACAGGCCACACCGACTGAACGGTTGTTGGAAAAGACTGACATGATTTAACGGAGGGAACTATTTTTAAAGGAAAACAGCAGCAAGAACAACGACGACAGACCTTGGTTATGCCCTCGGAGAGACACAGGGTGTAAGAGAGGTGTCCCCTCTGCCCGGGGGACACGCAGACAGCAGCCAGGCAGGGGATTCAGTATCCCACCAGGGCCACACCCCTGCCTTCCGAACTCGCTGCTGGTAGCTCTGTCCCTCAGAGGCACGGAATCGGGAAATTGCTCGTCTCCCTGCTCGCTGTATGGATGAAACACTGCGCCATCCAGATAATGGCGATGGAGCTGGCAGCAGAATTTAGGTCTCCTGACTTCCAGGCCAATATGCTTTGTGTCACAGGGGCCTCGCTCCCACGTCTAGAAGAGCTGCGCACCCCGTGACTCCAGCACGGGGCGACTGGGTTCACGGGAACGGGCTGCTGGCACTCGGATGAGGGCGGGTGAAACGGGGGGTCGGCACGCGCCCTAGAAAGGTAGCGCGCCGGCACAGCAGCGAGATTAACTGGGGAGAAACACTGTCCCGCGATGCCGCCCGCCACGTGACAGGTCTTGATTTCTCTCAGTCGCTATCAGGAGGGGCAGGGTGGTGCCGTGGTAAGAGCGGTCATGGCCCTAGTGACCAGGGGATGGGTCTGGTGCTGGCCACTCCATATCTGAGTCTTGGGGGCTGGGTGGGGGCGCGGGGGGGGGACACCTATCCTGCTCCATCGTACACGAGGGTATCAGCTGAGTTGCTCTCTGGGACCTCTAGCTTTATAAGAAAAGCACCTGCCGTTCCACAGGGACCCCACCTGGAGAGAAACATTCCCAGATTCAGAGAGAGGCGACAGGAGAACATCCTCGCTGAACTCAAGGAAAAAGGCTGGGGCTTTTCCGTAAAAGAAGCATTCAAACCAACACGAACGAAATGAGAACGGCCTGGACTAGAATGAACACGAAAACGGCACCGAGGAAGACAGCGTGCGTGCCGTTTTTGGGGGGAGCTGCCTGCCACCTGTGTTCTGCTCACTGGCTTGTTTTTCACGTCCTGGGAGCCATCTGTTCCCGACGGAGGGTACTTACTGGAAAGCTGCTTCTGGAGCTGCCGCACCAGAGCGGCCGTCTGCTGCTGTTGCTGGGTCTGCTGCAAGCCTTGCCTGGGAAACTGTAATGCAGAGAAAGGAGGGAACTCAGCGCTCAGCGCAGACGAGAGCAGGTCCGCAGCACGCTTTGAAGCCCCGCGCAGGACCACGCCCACCTGGGCATTGCCTCAAAGTGCCCCATCCATTCCAAAACCCGTCTCCGGGTGGTGACCTGGCCTTTGCTGGGAGAGCCCTGAGGAGGGAGCCCAGCCGTGCCCGGTGGTTCACATATCCTTGTCACCTCAGCCCTCACCAGTTGGCTAGTGAGTGTCACCGAGTTACAAACCATTTGCATCAGCAAACTGAAAGCTGTCTGGTGGGAGGACTGGGTCAAGCACCACAGGCCCGGCCTCGGGCGGACGGAGACGAGAGCGTGGTAAGGAGCGCAGGGGCCTGGCCCCATCGGGGGCTGTGCCCTCCTGCACGATGGAGGGTGAAGGTCGGGCGGGGGCGGGCCCAGGGAGGCCCCGGGGACCACACGTTAAGGAGGTGCTGCCTTCCAGGGTCGTACACGTGCTGGCATGATATGAGGGCCCGAGCGCCCTCGTTCTAGCCATTAAGCTGATACAAGAAATCGAGGTGGTTGGAACAAAGAGGGGAAAAAGAACCTATTTGGCGGAAACAAAATTACCTTTGATTAAAATCATTCATAGTGCGGACTCACTTTTTCCCTTGACCTTCAGATCTCAGACTGTCACTCTATTCTTCCTTTTCCGTTTTCCTTTCTGTCCCTCCCCACCTTCTTTCCCCCTGGCTTATCACTGTCGTAGCAAAGGATGTGTTCTGATGCAAGGATATCTTAATCAGATACACGTCGGAATGAGTTAACTTACCTCCATAGGCCCACCCCCTGCCCACCTGGGTATGGAGTGCCGGCCCCCTGGCCTCCCGGCCTCTACTGAGGGCAGGGCCACTCCCAAGATTGCAGGACAGGAGCCGAGTGAAGTCGGGAGGGAGCAGAATAAAGTTTTGGGGGTTTTTTTGTTTTTTTTGCCAATTTCCTTCCTACTGGGTCTCACCCTGGGATGGCCATGGCGCCTGTCAGCGGCCCTCACTGTTTCTTTCCTTCTTGCCCCTCTGGGACCTGGGGGTAGTAACTGCTTCCAGCCCCGGCTGTTTCATCATCCTTAGTGTCCTTCAACCCGGCCCATACCTCTATAAATTGTCTTCTTTTAACCCTAATGAAACTTAAAAGTTTTGCACAGCAAAGGAAACCATAAACAAGACTAAAAGACAACCCTCAGAATGGGAGAAAATATTTGCAAATGAAGCAACTGACAAAGGATTAATATCCAAAATTTATAAGCAACTCATGCAGCTCAATAACAAAAAAACAAACAACCCAATCCAAAAATGGGCAGAAGACCTAAATAGACATTTCTCCAAAGAAGATATACAGATTGCCAACAAACACAGGAAAGAATGCTCAACATCACTAATCATTAGAGAAATGCAAATCAAAACTACAATGAGATATCATCTCACACCGGCCAGATTGGCCATCATCAGAAACTCTAGAAACAATAAATGCTGGAGAGGGTGTGGAGAAAAGGGAACCCTCTTGCACTGTTGGTGGGAATGTAAATTGATACAGCCACTATGGAGAACAGTATGGAGGTTCCTTAAAAAACTACAAATAGAGCTACCATATGACCCAGCAATCCCACTACTGGGCATATACCCTGAGAAAACCATAATTCAAAAAGAGTTATGTACCAAAATGTTCATTGCAGCTCTATTTACGATAGCCAGGACATGGAAGTAACCTAAGTGTCCATCAACAGATGAATGGATAAGGAAGATGTGGCACATACATACAATGGAATATTACTCAGCCATAAAAAGAAATGAAACTGAGTTATTTGTAATGAGGTGGATAGACCTGGAGTCTGTCATACAGAGTGAAGTTAAGTCAGAAGGATAAAAACAAATACCGTATGCTAACACATATATATGGAATCTAAAAAAAAAAAAAAAATGTCATGAAGAGATTAGTGGGAGGACAGGAATAAAACACAGACCTCCTAGAGCATGGACTTGAGGATATGGGGAGGGGGAAGGGTAAGCTGTGACGATGTGAGAGTGTGGCAGGGACATATATACACTATCAAATGTAAATTAGATAGCTAGTGGGAAGCTGCCGCATAGCACAGGGAGATCACCTCTGTGCTTTGTGACCACCTAGAGGGGTGGGAGGGAGGGTGACACAAGGGGGAAGAGTTATGGGAACGTATGTATATGTATAACTGATTCACTTTGTTGTAAAGGAGAAACTAACACACTACTGTAAAACAGTTATACCCCAATAAAGATGTTAAAAAAAAAAGATGAAAAAAGAAAAAATAATAAAATAAAAATTAAAAAAAACAAAACAAAACAAAAAACCAATTACCCAGTATGAGTGCAACATCTATTTCCTACTCAGAGCTTGCCAATATGGCTGAAAATAGCCCAACTCAAGAGGAAAAAAGAAAACAAAAACTCATCTTTCATTGATGTGGACATGTTAGTAAAATAAGAGGAGCTTTCTTTCCTATTCAGGGGTTTCCACACTTATTTGGAAATATCACCCTATTTTTTTTTTTTTTAACATCTTTATTGGAGTATAATTGCTTTACAATGGTATGTTAGTTTCTGCTTTATAACAAAGTGAATCAGCTATACTTATACATATGCCCCCATATCTCTTCCCTTTTGCATCTCCCTCCCTCCCACCCTCCCTATCCCACCCCTCTAGGTGGTCACAAAGCACCGAGCTGATCTCCCTGTGCTATGCGGCTGCTTCCCACTAGCTATCTGTTTTACATTTGGTAGTGTGTATATGTCCATGCCACTCTCTCACTTCGTCACAGCTTACCCATCCCCCTCCCCATGTCCTCAAGTCCATTCTCTATGTCTGCCTCTTTATTCCTATCCTGCCCCTAGGTTCTTCAGAACCATTTTTTTTTTTTTTTTAGACTCCATATATATGTGTTAGCATACAGTATTTGTTTTTCTCTTTCTGACTTACTTCACTCTGTATGACAGACTCTGGGTCCATCCACCTCATTACAAATAACTCAAATGACAGACTCTGGGTCCATCCACCTCATTACAAATAACTCAATTTCGTTTCTTTTCATGGCTGAGTAATATTCCATTGTATATATGGGCCACATCTTCTTTATCCATCTACTCATTGATGGACACTTTAGGTTGCTTCCATGTCCTGGCTATCGTAAATAGAGCTGCAGTGAACATGGTGGTACATGACTCTTTTTGAATTATGGTTTTCTCAGGGAATATGCCCAGGAGTGGGATTGCTGGATCATATGGTAATTCTATTTATAGATTTTTAAGGAACCTCCATACTGTTTCTCCATAGTGGCTGAATCAATTTACATTCCCACCAACAGTGCAAGAGGGTTCCCTTTTCTCCACACCCTCTCCAGCATTTGTTGTTTGTAGATTTTTTTGATGCTGGCCATTCTGACTGGTGTGAGGTGATACCTCATTGTAGTTCTGATTTGCATTTCTCTAATGATTAGTGATGTTGAGCATTCTTTCATGGGTTTGTTGGCAATCTGTATGGGAATATCACCCTACTTATTTAACAAAACCTAACACGGTGCTAGGTACTAGGCAACGTTCTAGACATTATAGGTATACATTAGCCTATTTAATCCTGATGTGGTAAGACCTATCCTAAGTCTCTCATCTGAAGTCCTTGGGGCAGATGTGTTTTGGAATTCTAGTGCCTATCTGACTTAACTATGAAACGTTCATAATACACAGACTAATCAAGGTCTACAAAGTACTCCATAATCAAACATACTAATTTCTGCAGGAAAATACACAAATGGTCCGATCAGGTAAAATAAATGAAAAGAGCTTCAAGTCCATTCAGGTGAGCTTTTCCTACCAAAGGAATTCAGGTCAGGTTTGCCTGTTCAGTGAAATTTCAAAGAAAATTTCCATTTTTAGAGATGTCTGAATTTCGGAAATAAATATAAGGGATCGTGAACCTTTAACTGCTGTTATTCTCACTTTCAGATGAAGAGACTGAGGCTCTGAGGGCTTCTGTCACTTGCCCACGATCCCTGTTTTAAGTATTGGGGCCGGAATTCAGACAGCTTTCTGGATTCAGAGCTCACTAACCATGATCCAGTGCTATCCTTGGTTAGAACTTTTAGCTTCCAAATATTAATTTATTTGAAAATCACATTTTCTAAATGGTTGGCTGCAAAGGCATCTAATCTTAATTCAACAAATACTTAGCTGCCTTCTTTATGTTCATTTAAAGTCTGCTTCAAACAGAGTAATTTATAGAACAGAACACTGTAATGATCTTGTCAGATTCCTTATTTTGAGGAGTCAAGGTAGTAACTGGGTGCCCGGGGAAGTGTGTGTGTGTGTGTGCGTGTGTGTGTGTGTGTGTGTGATGGGGGGTGGGGGTGGCGAGGGGAGTGATGGGTGGTCTGCTGGATGGACTTAAGACATAGTATGCCTGGGGGACCCCAAGAGTCTACTGGGGTATCTGCAAGGTCAAAACCATTTTCACCGTAATATTAAGACAGTATTTACTTTTTTCACTTTCATTCTCTCGGTTGTATACAATGCAGTTTTCCAGCTGCATTTCCAGTGTGTGATGTCACAATAAACTGAATGTCTTCTATTAACTCAGACGTCAAAGTAAGCTTCGAAAATGTAAAACAATGTCATTCTTCTAAGTTTTTATTTTGATAAATAGGCCTACTTTTCATAAAAATTTTATTTCTGTTAATATGTAATGAGTGGCTAAGGAATCATAAAACCACCAGGGGAAATTTAAAGAGTCATCCTCCTAGGCTCCTCCTAGGCTGCCCCAGCACATTTGCCCCTGCATTCGAATTTCTGGGGCAAATGTGCTGGAAATCTGTATCTTTAAACGGTTCCCCCCGCTGGTCGGATGCTTGGCTAGATTCTGGAATCATCCCTGTTGCTGCAGTTGAAACTTTTAATTTACCAAAACAGGTCAATAAATAGGTCAATTGAGACATTATAGGTATACATTACTAGAGGCCCGAAAAAACACAATCTGTGTATATTGAATCTTCCCTGCTTAAGCGTGATAAATGAAGAGGGAACGATTTTTCTGGACTCTCTCCGTACAGGAGATGGTCCCAGTTTCTCTTTCCCCTGTACCTTTGCAGGTGTTAATCCCTCCTCCTAGAACACCCTTCCTTCCCCTTAACCCTACCCTACCCACTCCTAAAAATCTTACTCCTCCTTCAAAGATCAGCTCAAGCGCTCAGTGACTCCCTCAGGCATCTGAAGAGTGAATCACTGCACCCTCAGCACTGTGTAGATGCCTTTAGTATGACATATGGCAAAGCAGGACAATTGCCTCTCTCTCTCTCTCTCTCTCTAGGGTTCTGGGTTTTGAGCTTCTCAGAGGCAGGAGCCGTCCCGGGCTTCAGCTGCGAGCACAAAACACAGAGCTCAGTAATGTCAGTCACACGCCAGCCAAGGCGGCACAGTCACTCTCCAGCAAACCATCCTCTGCTGAACCGAAAAAGTAATTTTAAAATGTATTTGATGTATTTTGACCGGTTCCTGTTGTGACAACACACGTACTCAAGAACACTTAACTCTTCTACTCAATCGTTACTAAGGTAAGAATGCATCACTAATGAATAACTTCTATTTACGTAAACGTCACTGGATCTTTTTTGTCTCGGAACAGCTGACTTACGGGGCCCATCCTTTCAGCAGCAGCAGCAGCAGACACTGACTAATGATGACCAGCAGCTGAGCCCATTCAGCTAGTGACGCACCTTTAGCTGCCTCAGAGCTCGTGCAGACGTCTCGCCCTCTGAACTGTGTTTGCCTTCGCATATGGATAACGGGTGGGGTTTTTCTCCCTCACTGCCCTGACAGCCAGCAAATGGGTTCTCCAAATCCAGGTACTTTTCTGGATTCCAGGGACACCGAAGTGAGTAAGCACCGTCCCCGCCTCCTGCCGCCGGGTCCCGACACCTGTGACTGCACCATCAGTAAGCAAAGGAACAAAGCTCCAAGGCGACATTTAGTTTAAACCCGCACTGCCGACTGACAGATCCGCGTTCCTCTGATGGACAGAACACACATCTTCATCCCTATCGGCTTTAGCACAATAGGCTGCAGCCCTGCCCCGGCCCCTCCACTGAGGGCCTGGATAGAAGGACGTGTGCTCCGGGAGGGCACACACTCAGAGAAGGCCAGCAGCTGGTGGATTTCAGAGCAGTTAGTATGCATTCATTTGCAAGTTAACTAGCAACTTCAACTGAGCCTTTTTTTTTTCCTTTTTGATCTGCACATAGTATTTAGTGAGGGGGAAAAAAAAAAAATCAAAAGTATCTGGCCTGTTACCACAAATCTCCCAAGAACGTCTTCCCCCAACCTCCTTCCATAAATACTGCTTCGCTTTTCTCTTCAAAAAAGAAAAATAAAAATTTCCAAATTCATGCAAAGGAAGGCAACCTGGTTCAATAAAGTTCTATGGATCGAATTTCTTCCATTTGAAAAGGAGAATAAGATTTTCTGGCTAATTCTGAATTCCAGAGGCATCCTGAAAAATTTCTCAATTTCTCCGACTGGAACATATGAATTCCTTGAGGAAGATTACACAACAATTCTACCCCACCTTTGACTAAAAGTTAATGCAACTATTTAAGTAATTACTGCTGCTATTATGCAAATTTTTTTTTTTTTTTTTTTTTTGCGGTACGCGGGCCCCTCACTGCCGTGGCCTCTCCCGCTGCGGAGCACAGGCTCCGGACGCGCAGGCTCAGCGGCCACGGCTCACGGGCCCAGCCGCTCCACGGCACGTGGGATCCTCCCGGACCGGGGCACGAACCCCTCCTCCAAAGCTTCCCAGACTTCACATATTCCTCCTGACCTCTGTTATGTGTTAAATTATGTCCCCCCTCCCCAAACACCCCAAAGATACGTTGGCGTCCTAACCGTCAGTACCTCAAAAAGTGACTTTATTCGGAGATAGTCTTCACAGAGGCAGTCGACTTAAAGCGAGGTCCCTAGGGTGAGACCTGATGGCTGGTGTGCTCATAAAAAAAAAGGGAAATTTGGACACAAACACATATACAGGGCGAATGTCAGGAGAGCATGATGGGAAAGATCAGGTGGTGTGTCTACGAGCTGAGGAGTGCCAGAGATTGCCAGTACACCACCGGAAGCTAGGGGAGAGGTACGGCTCAGGGCTCTCGGGAGAATCCAGCTCTGCCGACAGCCAGATCTTGGACCTCTGGCCTCCACAACCGTGAGACTATACATTTCTGATTGTTTAAGCCACACACTTTGTGGGACCTCGTTACAGCAGCCCTGGCAAACACATACAACCTCACTCATGCTTCTACCGCTTTCCATCTGACAGCTGCCGATGATTCTAAGCCATCTGGTGGCAGGAAGCAAGCCTGGCGTGTCATCGCCGTGCCCCATGACCCTGGGCAGAGGGCCAGCCTCCACTGTGTGTACATACTGAGTGAGCACTTGTCAACTTGTGGATGTCACCGGATAGCAGGAGGGCAAGGCCTGAGGAAGGTGGTGGCTGTGTTAGCGCCATGCCTCCTCCCTTGAGACTGCGTGGAGGGCAGCTGCGAGTGAGTCAGAGCTGGCGTCTCTCCAAGAGCTGGCTCGCCACCCCAGTCTCCAGCAAAGAAACAAACAGAGAAGGCAGGACCCTGGCCAGTAACAAAAACTGGATCTGCTGGAGATGTCTGTAATCAATATATTTAAAACATCTATGATAAATCTTAGCAGAACTAATAAGAAAAGGAACAGTACCTAATGATAAAAAGAAATATAGTAGTTTTGTTAACATTGCTGAGGCTTTGTGGTATTGTTGCTTCTGAAGATATACAATCAGAACTTTTTTTCTTACACTTCTATTTTCTTTTATTGTGAGAAGACAGGAAAAAAAAAGAGCCGTGGGATACATGTCACAATATCCCCGGCAGCACTATTTTTGCAATTGGAAACAATCTAAATGTTCAACAGTAGGTGGGGTGGTTAAACAAGTAACAGCAGAGCAAGACAATGGACTGACTTCACAGCTGTTCAGAATTAGAAACACGTGGACTAAAAGGATATATCAATAAGTACGCTGTAATAAAAGTATGCACAAAAAAGAAGAATTACGATAATACAAAAATCCAAGATCACTGACCGTCCCTATGACTTCAAAGTCTGAAACTACCTGAAATCTGTTACCCTAAGTGATAAGTTAGTCCATCTTAAGACTTAACGATGTACAACATGCCTGCCTTTGTACAAATAGCTGCTGCCTAGATTATAATATATTGCTCTAAACATCAAAATAAGACACTATGCTTCTCAAGGTAGCTTTTTAAAAATCTCCGCTTACAAGAAATAAAGAAGCCTTAATAAAAAGCCTAGTGTGCATTTTACTATCCATTAAGATTACCGTGAATGAAGGTCTTTGTTTCTCTGGAACTACTTTCCCATGAATACACTGGCAAACAATCATGAGCCTGACGTGACTGACCCACTCACTCCGTCCCTGGGACGGAAGTGTCTTAAGCCAGTGAGGGAAACACAACCCACTGCATTAAAACATGTCAATACTGTCTTAGAAGTCAAAACTGGATGTGCGATATACACTCGCTACACACCAGAAATTATTAAATATTTATGATACTATCAGAAGAGTAGAAAGCTACTAAGTTCTGCTGTATGAGACGTGCTCAATTCTAGTGGAGCATGCGGACAGGGTCTCCTCTCAGTTCCGCATAAGCTGATCCTCTGATCGTAACGAAGGAGTTCGAAGGCAACTTCTACCCTAGTCCTGTAAATTTAACTTTGTGATAGAATCAAATGTTTATTTTTTTACCCTACCCAAAGTAACGATTACATTTCATGAGAAGGAAGAATTTCCTTAAAAATGAAGATCAAAATGGCCAACTCAGAGGCATATAAAATATCCTCAAGGTGTCCTATTCCAGTCTTTTCTGGGCATTCTCAGCCCTTTACCACCTAACTCTACGCTAGCCCTACTAATATACTATATAGCCCGGGCCATACTGTTCCTTCTTCACTACAAATTGAAAAACCATCTACCTTTCAAATCCTGTCCTGGAAAGAGTCCACGTCAGTATTTTCCAAAGGGTGAGCCACATGCAGTAACACAGCTCGTCTGAGGGGTGGTACTCACTCAACTCATGCTGCTGAGCTCCCTGCAGGGTCGGTATTTGTTTTTACAGATATTTCCAATGTGTGACAAGTGATGTGACCACGACCACTGAGAGTGCTGATCAAATGCTTCTTTTTAGAAAACATTTATTTAAGGAAATAGGAAAAGAGGCAATTTAAAGACAAGTAGCAGGTAAGCAATAAAGAAGGGATATGGCACTAGCAAAAGTAAAAAGTACGGAGGCTTGGGCCACGTTGATTGGCGCTATGCGTACAACACTCCGAAATTTGATATACAAAGCTACAGAAGCAAATTATAAGATTACCTGAAAATTTCATGAAATTATATGAAACGAATTACATGAAAATTCTTGCAGCAAATGCTAACCGGCTAAACTCGGAGTTTCTTTTACATCAGTGAAGGTAATATTTTAGAAAGTACTCTCATGCTTCTCTGGGATTATAGTGAAAACTCAAAGTCAAGATAATCTTCTAAATATAGCCATACTAAGTTATCATTTTAACACTGTTTAGAATAAAACTTGGTTTCTCAATATAAATATTTAGTCCACTGAACGGAAAAGTCTGAAGAAATTTAAAGAGGAAAAATTGCATAACCTACTGAACCCCAAATATTTATTTATACCTTCTAGGAAAACAAATATACTGACTACAACAGTAACACAACCCTCCTCTGATGAAGTGCTGGGGAGAAACTGCTAGGGTATATTTAGGCTCTTTCAGTGCTTAACAATCTTACGGGACATGAAAAATGCAATCTGCCCTTAAAGAACACCACCAAAAAAAAAAAAAAAAAAAAAAAAAAAAAAAAGGGAAAAAGGAAGAAGAAACCCACATGTTTGGTTTCAGAACACCAGGCCTTACCAGAGGCTGCTGGGGCTGCATGGTTTGGAGACCGAGGGTCTGACCCTGAGGCTGCTGCATCTGGAAAGAAAGAAAAAGCATTATACATGTGAAAATAGGAGGTTAACGTCCGTCATTCCAGTTCCCTCCCCCCATACGCCTTTGACCTAATTCGTCTGCTCCAACAAGGATGACACACACCTGCCTCCTCCGTCTTTGTCTTCCCAAACATCGTTCCTCCTTCAAGGGCAAGAGCTAAACCCGCTCGTCCGCGTGCTTCCCGACAACTGCAACCCCACGGACCCCTTTTCTTTGCCAGTCACAGCGTTCACAGCCTAAACCAGCCTACACTGTCCAGGGACATGCTCCGCAATCACTGTCTTAATTCCTTTCATGCCGTCTGCCCGTCCACGTATTTCATGCCACCTTACGCCATCAGGTGAGACAAGGACTGCTCGCTACTTATCTTTTCGTTCCCTATGGTACCTAGAGGAACTCTTGAATTTAGAATTTTTTTTTTTTTTTTTTAAAGGAAGATGTAGACGTGAGAAGTTCTGGCCTAAATTACCAGCATAAAATCATAAATTGTGTCCGTGAACGCTGGCTCAAATACATGGCCCTTGGAAAATGCTTCCAAGTCACAAAAGAAACACAGACTAGACGTCCACCAGGGGGAACATCACAGAGGAGAGGAAAATCTTAAGAGGTGGTTTGTCTCAATGACCTTTAAAGTCTCCTCCACCCAAACGCTTCATCTCGAGGGTGACAGCACCGGACTTCTTTTCGGCCTCTGCATTTTTCCAACTTGGTTTGCATACTGTCCCTCAAATTCTCTGTCTTCTTTAGGGCAAGGTCATCAATCAACAGTTATTGCCAGAAGGCATTGTTCACTAAGTGACGAGGGTCATGGATTTGGAATCCTAGCTGAGGTCTGGGCAGGCCACTCCCAACATGAACAATGCAAGTTGGGCCAGAAACACAGCGACTGCAATAGGAAGCCAATTCTCCTCCATTGGGCCCTCTGTGAACCCTTTCAGGAAAAGTCACCCCAACTTTGTAATTATTAATCTGTTCCTTTATGGAGGTAGTCAGTCACCAAAAAAGGAATAAGTATAATTTGGAGGCAGAAGCAAATCATTTTTCCTTATTTCCCAGGAATATGTTGGTAATGAAAAAATTATCAGAAGGACACACCATGTTAATTGGGATTAAACAGTACACATTAACCAATAAGGAAGGTTTTCAAAATTTGCAGCTTTAAAAAAATGCTAGTGTAAGATAGGAAGTGGTAAATCAAAAAATAATGTACTAACTTTCCTCAGTGATCTGGAAATGAGAAATTTGAAAACAAAGAGAAACATAAATATCAGTCCTAAAAAATTCTGAAACATATACTTAGCACTTGGGAAAAAAATCGTTTTAAGAAAATACCACTATGAGTATTAATAGTCATAATAATGGTAATATTACCAAATGGGTGCTTCACTTGCATTTTCGTATTTAATTTTCACTATACATTTAAGAGGTGGGCACTATAATTAGTTCCATTTTATTTATGACAAAATTAAAGATTAGAGGGTTTCTGACCACGCTGGAGGTTTTATATATGCAATGAGTGGGATGGGCCATCTACAGGCCACACTCCCCCCACAAACCAATTACCGTGTGTTCTTCAATTTTGTGATACAGTTTTTTCCACATTTTAACAGGCAAAAACTGGGATGCAATTCATGGCATCTTAGAACTGTGAAGCCCAGTTTTGTTGAAGACTTGTGGCGGCTTTGGTCTGTCGAAGTGTTGGCACTGCCAACCAGAATTTTGGGGGTCACACTGAATTCAGACCTCAAACCCACTTGAGCTAATGGTTCAGATATTTTCTTCCCACCACCAGTGTCAAGGCTGAGACATGCAAGTTCCTTTGCTGTCCCGTTCTGCATGATGGGTTTATTTCTCATACTGACCTCATACAAAGAGTACAGCCCTTGGGTACCCCAGTTCTACTAGAGTTCCCACCCTTGGTGTTGCTTTCTCTTCCTTTCTAAGAAACACGTAAAAGGACAGTGCATCTCAAGTTGGACTGTTGATAAGATTACGGTCCACTGTACAGACTCATCAGGCAATTTCCAACCCTACAACACAGGACAGGCTTGCTAATAATAAAGGCAAATTTCGGAAGAGATAAACGTAACAGCCTATATTCCCTAAACAAGGGAGGGAGAAGCCAGAATGTGTTAAGGGGAGGAGCCCTTTATCTAGGAGACTCAAATATTTATGACAAATAAGTGAAGGACAGCTCTCTGGATTCTACCAGAGACAGGGTGAAATATCCCTTTGAAGTATCCTACCTACGTAACTCCAACTTCACAGCCCAATCAGACTAGAGGTGTTAAGCAGAAAATTTTTTGGATTACAGACCCCTCTAGAAATCTGAACAAAAACTCTGGACGGCTCGACTGTTTCTAAACAATACACATATGAGAAATTCTGAACTCAGATTGCACGGCCTCTAGTTAAACAGTGACTGAGGAAGCTGAGGCTTACACTCTTAAGATAAAGGCATCCAGCTACCCTTCCGAACCTTCGTGAAAGGGCAAGGATGGTCTGCAAAATGTACTCTTCTGTCCACGACCTGGCAGATGCACAGAGAAAGGAAGACCCCTGCCGAACTGGAACTAAATTACACCAGTTACGTCCCAGTGTCAAATACACAAGATTCCCTGGAATTTGGCAATTAGAGTCTGAAGTGTCTGTTATTTCTTATGACCGCTGAGGACCCCACACACACTGCACTCACTCCCAGCTCCATACCTGGAGGAGCCTCTGCTGCTGTCGCACCTGGGACTGCCTGGGCCTCACTGGGTCCTGAGACAGGGACACCGAGGGAAGGTTTGGATGCACGGAAGTCAGCACCGCATCGAGTCCTCCACCCACCAGAGGGCTCTGCTGAAGCGACTGGTGATTCAGTCTGGTCAGGAATAAAGAACTTGTTTTCAGGCCCAAGCATGCTGTCAAACGTTTATAATCAGTGCCACCGGCCCACTGCACACACTCACAAAGAAACCATCATGTTCAATAATCCCTATGTACAATTCCAATGCAGTAAAGACCAGTGGTTAAGGTAACCTAGATTCCCAGGGACACATGGTATTATCACAGGTATCCAGACAGCCAACGGTACAGGTGGGATTTAAACCCAGAACTTCGGGGCTCTGCAGTTCAAGTTCTTAGGCAATATGCTATTCTGCCACTTATTGGACACATAATAAACATGATGCACGTTTTCCAAATTCAGTTATTTTCCCAGATGTGTTACCAACAACCTTGTCAACTTTCCAAACAGTGCTTGCTTAGAGTTGACCTGCAATCTCTGACGGTAACACGCGGGAGTGCGGCTGCTCTCCACCGTAGCGCAGCAACCTGCGTGGAACTGAGCTCTCCTAGACCAACGCCATCCAACGGAACTTCCTCCTGTGACCGAAATGTCGCCACCTGTGCTGTCCAGTAAGACAGCCACTGGCCACCAGGACCAGCTGTAGCATTTCTGGGTCTCAGTGCAAAACGAGAATGCAGGGCTCTCTGATCAAACATCAGTAAGGATTTC
Organism: Kogia breviceps; assembly: GCF_026419965.1. NCBI lineage: Eukaryota > Metazoa > Chordata > Mammalia > Artiodactyla > Physeteridae > Kogia > Kogia breviceps. Next base: position 3,920,844 of record NC_081314.1, read on the forward strand.
GAGCGGGTGACAAGAGAGCATTCCAATCAATGCATGCAGGTCTTCTAAACACAGCGCCCTGTGTGACTGCGCAGGTCACACACCTGCGAAGCTGGCCCCGCTGGCCACACGTGTGGTTAATGAACGCCTGAAATGCGACTAGTGCGGCAGAGGACTGAGGAGCTTTAACTTAACTTTAATTAGTCTAAATTTAAACAGCCCACGTGGCTGGCAGCTGCTCTAATGGACAGCGCAGTTACACGCCATATACCACATCTACGAGATCCAGTTAAAGCAAAAACTGAGTAAGGGTCTTTCAGGATCCGGTTTTGCCAGCCATTCCTGAGGTGGAAAAGGTAGAAACAAAGATACGTAACAAAAGTGTTACGGGCGCCGTGCACAAGGAGTATTGCAATCACGGGCAATTGTGGCTCCGATCAACATATTCTAGTAAGGCACTGCTAAGGATAATCAACAATTTTTAATCTTAGATATTTATTGCCAAAAATCCTTTCTAAAAGAGGAGGAAAAGAAGAACACTGGAGCTAACACAGTGGTATCATTGAAAAATATTACCCAAATACTATGGGAGATGTGAGTCACACAATAAGGGACTTGGACGGAATAAACAAGATGGGGCATTGCTTCTTTTGAACCACAATCTGGATGCTGCTGAAAATGAGATGACGATGAAAACTGTATGCAAATATGCAAGCTCATAGGAACCATTATAAAGCGCCATGTCCTAGAAGCAGCACGGTAAAGACGAGAATCTGAGCGTCCACCACTGCCATCCTTATTTCCACATGCATCACCTCTGAGAGCCACTCAGGGGCTGCAGGTACGGCGACGCCTGCTGCTGAACGTAGCCACTCGGCGGCGGCTGCTGCATCTGTCGGAGTCTTTCCATTAGCGCCGGGGTGGAATGCGCAGCCGGATAGGTTCTGGAATTATAGGTAGGAGACAGGACCACGCTGCCAGCCTGCTGCTGAGGGGTCTGCTGCAAAGGCATCTGCGTTCCGTACATCGTATAGCCCTGGGGCATGGTCTGCAGGCAGGCACAAGGAAGGAAGTCAACGTTTCGATTTGCCCCCAGCTTTCCTATCGCTAAGATACCGAGGGCAAAGACAAAGCCAGGAGGAGCCCCCTGGCTCCTTCGCCGTTCTCAAAGACTCTTTTTAGCTCAAAATATGAGGAAGATCTCACTCTGGAGGCAGAGAGAAGAGCCGAAAGTTATAGAGCCAACTGTCTGTATAATGAGTCACCAGAAATTTCAGTTAAAAAGCAAAATGAATCCTCACTTGGTTAAGAGGTCAGTTTTAAGCTCAGTTGCTTATTTTGAGGAAAGGAAGGGCAGGTTTCTGCACAGAAATAATCAGGCGAGCATCTCTACCTCTGGCGCACAGATGACATCCAAGTATCATTAATGTTGTTTCCACAGGTAACCAGAAGAGTTGCTCATGCTGAATGCAAATTAAAATCATGGAGCACACTCTCCTAGTATGTAACTACACTTCCTTGGATCTAATGAATTTGTCTGTAGTAACCAACCAGTTAACAAGAACAACAACAACAAAAATCATCAACTACCTTAACCAGAGAATAAGGGTGTCATTGGCGACTATTCAATAATCTCTAGCTCTGGTTGGGCTGCAGCCTGTTTCAGCACTCTACCAATAATCGTTAATATGTGAGTGACTGATTCTCCAAATCTTGACCCCCAGTGTAAATGAAAAGCTTCAGGTTCTGCTGCGTCACTATCTACAATTTACAGGACAGAGTGCTGATTAGAGTGGAAGAGGACTGCTCTTCAGGTCCCCAAAGTACCACATTTTAAGGTAGCTGAATGGCTCTGACTTGGAAGACAGAGTGATGGCCAAGGCCCTTCCTGCAGGCAGCGGGCGGGGACGCAGGCTGTGTGGCTCGGGGCCTGTGAAGGAAGGCGACCCTGGCCTTCCTTTCAGCTGTGGACACAGTGCGAACCGCTGGCCCAACTAGAGGTCTTGCCAACACCCCTGGCCTCCTGGTTATGAGAGGGATAGAGTACAGGGATATGGAAACAGAAATGACAAAGCTATTAGAAAAAATAGCTCAAGATTTGCATCACATGAAGGCAAATCGATCATCTGCTGAATAACTACTGTGTAACTGGTGCTTTGCTAGTTCCACGGGTTGTCTTAAATCTCCACAATGTTCATCTCTATTTTACAGAGAAGGAAACCAAGACTCGGAGTAACTCGCACAATGTTACACAGCTTGTAGGTCGTCAGGAATTTTGTCAAGGTCTGATGCCAGGGCCGATTATCTTCTCATCCTACCATGATTCCTCTTCGAAGCTATCTTTAAATATCATAAATTCAATCATGAATTACATCATTATACATTATAACATACGTACCCTGGCTGGGACTGTTTCACCATTTCAATATCTACCATCATCATTAATAGAAAGGTGTGAACTGATATTTCTGATTCAAGAATTTCCTAAAATGTTTTACGCCCTTTAATCACTCCCGAGACTCGTTTAATAAGCACTGGTAAAGCTTTGTTTTTTTTCGAAACGTCAATTATAATCTATAAGCAGAAGTGACGAAGTTCTATACCCCATGAGGCAATTGAGAGCCTACTTACCTAGTTCCCCCCTTCAAATAAAGAGCATTAAAAAGCCCAGCAGCACCTACAAAGCAAACATGGGTACCTGTGCTTGCTGCAGACCTGGATACTGGGGGAGCTGAGGGGAGGGCCGTGCTTGAGCAGCAAAGAGAGCAGCCTGGTCCCCCGGCTGGCCCTGGAAAACAAAGCCAAGGTGGCTCTTGATCATAACAGCAAGGGCGTGGTCCGAGCTCCTGGTTAATTACCCCCAAAACCCCTGACACCGCACCCTGTGTGAGAACAACACGTGCAGATTCCAACCTGCATTGAATACTATTCCTCGTCAATTTCCTATTAACAGTAGACATTGCTGCACTTATTATTTCTTCCACAGAGGTCCCCAATGATGATAACACACACATGAACACAAGCCAATATAATCATATAATGGTCTGCTCATCAGAGGGGCTCGGAGCCAGCCTTCCTGTACGCTCCAGGGTACAACTGTCCCTCTAGAGTCAAAGGCATGAGTCTCTAAGTGTGAAATCTGTAACCACAGAGTTGCCTCATCCTGTGCCCATAAAGGAAGAGAACACGTGGTACACGCAGATGGCATACACCACCTTCGTGACTTTTTAATGATGTTTCTTCACAGGGACCTAAAAATTGCCTATTTAGCCATGTGTGCAAGGGGTGAATCTGGGATCTCTTATGACTCTAATAATCAATATAATCAATGAAAATGTATAATAAGTTAACATCAAATACAGTTCTAACCAACTAGAATGTAAAATAAAACCAGTTAACATCTGTTCACCAGTCTTAATTTAATACATGTTTTGGCCTGAGGAAAAATAAATATATTCTGAAGAGCAGCTGTATGTATTTTACGTTTTGGCGGCAGAAGCTGTTTCACGGAAGCTTGCGGTATTAATCGCAGAGGGAGGCCAAGCTTCCGACCACCCCTTGTTTTTTTCCAGGACTTACTAATAACAAAGAAATGGGGTTTATTCTAGGATATTTCACCACTGTTTTATATCACAGATGTCCTCATTTTTCTTAAAGCGCTACAATAACAGTTATATTAAAAACCAGTTTTAATGTTCCGGGAAAGTAGTACAGATACTTCTGGCAGGGAGAAAGGTATAAACATTTAGCTTAAGAGGGGGGAGACCACCAACAATTATTAAGCATCTATGATGTGCCAGGGACTGGGCTTCTTGTTCTTATTCCCATTTTCTCACAGGGACTCTGCAGGGAGGGGACATCATCCCCATCTCCTTCAGGTAGGAAAAGCCAGGCTCAAAGAGCCTACGTAGCTTAGCCAGCTCACCCAGCTGGGCCTGACTGAGCCCTGCACGCTCGGGCGAGTCGGCCTCCAAAGCCTGGGGTTTTTTTCCATTATGATGAGATGCCCCCACATGCGATATCAAGGATGAAAATATTGAAAATTTCACTGGGTGCTTATTCTTTAGGGACACAGAGCCTCGTAAACTCACCCCAATAAGAAAACAAAAGGAGACTCTTTCTTAAGACTTGTTAATGAGATTTTGAAATGAAACATATACATCAGACGGTGAAGCCTTTTCTCTGATCCCCACGTAAAATCACTTGAGGGCATTTAAGAAACTTCGGCCTCTCCGAAGGTGGCTATCCACCCGTACATGGACCAAATACAAATTTCTGGGAGCATCTACTATGGTATCTGTATGTGACAGCTTCAACAAGAATCTAACTTTCCAGCGTAGGGTACCATGAAGATACCCCGAGCCTTTAGCTGATTAATCTAAGTGCGATTATATCCCTGTTTGCTTAAGTCTAAGAAAAACAGCCCAAACTCCCTCTAGGAGAGCTCATGCCACGGAAGTGTGGCTACCTGAAGCCTGCAAGTATTGCCCCAAAGTATCCAAGTGGCCCTTGATCCTCCAAACACTAAGCCAGGGGGTCATTAAATCAACCAGAACTTTACATGCCACGCCTCGACTTGGGGCTCCCTGACAGCATTGTCCAGGGTCCCTGAAACATACTGCTGTGCCTCTTGGTGGGGATAAATATATGTATATTATCATGTTTACAGAAGAAAAGAAAAATGAATTATTTCTGTGAGTTAGAATCTTGAGATCCCTAAGCAGTCTAAAACACCCAGGCCCTTCTTTGCCTTGGAGGGAAACAAGAAGTGATGCGTGTGTATGTGAGACAGAGGCATGTGGATACATAAAACAGATCTTTTTTAACTCTTCAGTCTTCCTTTGCTTATTGAAGAACCTTAGGAAACAGACTCTGACTTATACGTGGGGCGGGGGGACTAGAGCACTAATACGGTAGGTATCTTGAGTTACTGGGCAACACTTTTATTGACAAAGAACAGTTGAGATTTTGGAAATTTAAGAAATACGAATTAAAAACCATCTACGTTTTTAAAAATCACAAAATTAACATTCAAGGAAAAACGCTATAACTTTGAAAAAAAAATAAAAAGCAAGAAGAAAGGGGTGAAAAAATTTCAAATCAGTTTTACACTCTAAAATTCATATACTCTTCAGTGAACCATGTGTAGTCTAAAGGTAAACTATTTATTTGTAAATAGACTACATTCCCTCCCATCGCCATTTTTCCCCCCCAACTCGCTACTGAAGTACAGTAGGTGAGGGTTCTAACATTCAATACCCTCCCTGCGGAAATCACAGACACCTCACGTTGGCCAGCACTCCCCAAGGGCTTTTATCGTCATATTTGCCCTGAATGAAAAATATCCATCTCTTCTCCCAAACCGAAAGGACCTCCTGCTGCTCTCTGGTTTTCCCAGATGAACGCCAGGAACAAAGTATTTCAATGTGTAGAAACGGTTCAATCTGTTGAGTAAAGAATGAATGACCAAGAAGTTCTTTAGTAACTTGAAAGATTTTACAGATGCTAAACGAGGACCATAATGAGGGAATAGCTAAGGAAACTAAAAATTGAAATTTAGTAAGAGTCTTAAAATGTTAGTAGGGGTGGTTTTGCTGCATTCGAGAAGGGACAATATGATGTATCATCTGAACGGGGGCAGGCCAGGAGAACGGGGGCAAAGTGAGGCCATGCCTGGCAAATTGTGACTTATGGTCACCTTTGTCATACATAATCTACTTATCTGTTATTTTCTGAAAACTACCTAAGCTTTATTTGATATTTAAAAAAAAAAAGTCAGTTCCTAGCACTGTGTCTGGCATATAATAAGTGCTCAATAAATATCTATTGAGGAAACCTAAGATTTAATTTAGTTTATCTGTTAAACAAGAGTTCCAGAGGTAAATTGAGATTTATATTTCAGGATAAATTAGTTTACCAAGTGCTTTCCAATTGCCCCATATTTTTAAGTACCATCTTTTGTTTTGAAAACTCACTTTTTAATTTAATTTTTAGCATCTGTCATTCTAATGACTTCTTTCTGCCTTCATTAATACCTGGAGAGGAGCTCAATTGCCTCTTGATTTATTCTGCTTAACTGCAGCCATCAGAGGCAACATTAACTTCACACTTTTGTGGTTGTAAAGGAGGCTGGTTTCTGAGGGAATATCTGTGTCTGGCCTGGAGCCACACACTGTGCTCCAGAGCTCCAGCTCCCCTGGCTCAGGTACCCAAATTACAAGTGCTAAGAGAGGGAGCCACAGTTAACTGGGAAATTCTGATAGCTACACGAACCCATCTCCTCATTGCTACCCAGGGTAAATGCCTACATGCGGTCTCTCTCGTTTGTTTTTATACACTTTGCTTTAGGCTTGCCTCTGGGTAAGAAACAGAAATCTATTATATTTTCTAAAATTTCCACTTTCTAAAAACTCTTTAGAAAGCTGTGCTGTTCAATACTGACTCATCTTCCTGGTCTTTATAAGAACAATTCCCTCTCTTACTGCTTTATTTTTAATTAGACAAGAGAAGCATCTGAGCTCAAAGAGACGTAGACTCAAAACCTCTTGCATAGTTTGAAATGAATACATCCAGTAAGTTAAAAAATTTTTTTTTGAGAAATCATCCTCAAAGATAATGTTCAATCTTCTGGGTCTTGGTCTCTTCATTAGTTCATTCAGTCTCTCAGTCAACTGAGAAAATGTGAGGGTCTCTTTCTAAAGGAGAATTGGTTATAACTCCAATTAGCAGACAGTAAGCATTACAATCAGCTGCATTTCAGGATCAGGGATCTTCTATCCACTCAATTCACTAGTAATGATTCTTTTTTTTCAAATCCTTATTTAGTAACTTTCCAATAGTGTTTAAGGGTTGCAAGTAGAGAGACAAGTTGTGCCCGAAAAACCACAGCCAGATTTTGTGACTCTGTTTCGGCAAATGCTGCTTTAGGAATAATAATAAAAGTCACCCAGTGAAAACCAGTGGGTAATGTTTTATGAGTCAACTAGCAAAAAAGGGTTTTGCCTGTGACTACTGGTTTGGAAGGTACTAAGTAATGGCGCCCAAGGTTAAACAACAAATGGCGGGAACCCCAAGTTTTGGTCCTCACATTATACCGGTGTGTTTTGACTGCAGACAATAGATACACAGAAAATTCTATAATTAAAAGAGGTCCTGTTGACCAGTTATGCTTAATTCTTTTATAAAGCTTTCCATCAAATATAACTTGGTTGACAATCGATTAACAGTAACATTAACTGCTGGAACAACCCGATTCACTTTGAAATAAACACACCTCATCCAACAGTGAACCTTGACAATATATTCTGTTAACATGCCCATAAAGGAGGAACATAAACTATTGATTGGTTGAGTATACATACACATTCATTCAATTCCTGATACTGGAGAATATTAAAGAAAAATAAGAATGGTGAAAAGGACAGCAAAGATATATATACACATTTCCATTTATTTGAATGAATATTTATAGATCATATAACCTTTTGACTTTAAATACCTGATGAACAAAATATTTTGTCTATTTTTTTAAAAAGTAAAATCAATGGTAGATGTATTCTGTTCAAATTACATTATCATCTGAACAATAAATGCCCTACAGCAAACATAAGCTACCTACCTGAAAGATATTTTAAAATTTGATAGTTTAATTCAAGTTTTTTTAAAAAAACAAAAACCTTGCCTGCTCTCTGTACAGGTGTCAAGGAAAATTGATTGCTTTCAGAAAAGTCTCCAAACTTTCCTTTGTTGAAAGAACTAACTATCCAAGAAATTGTCTCTATGACAGTATTTCATAACTGAAATATTTTCAAAGCTTGTAATATGCCATGAAGGATATTTTCACCAACGTATAGAAAATGTTACCCATTAAATTGGCGGTGAAACGAGTTGACTTACATTCACATCTGAGATGTGTGCTCTTTTTTATTCTAATGCTTCTTGGGTTTATGTTGTGGGTTGGCTATCTGATACGGAAACCCATAAGTAATTTAGTGCAAAACATGCATTCTTCGCTGGCCCAGGCAAAGCAGTAGAGATGAAGTCTTATGACATGCATGCACAAGACCTATGCTCAAAAAAAAAAAAAAAAAAAACACCTTCTCCATACCGGAAAGAAAATAGAGCTGATGCGTTCTGTGGCGAATTGAGGAAGAACCAGTGGGTGGGATGTGATGAGAAGGGCATGTTTCACGACCACAGTTTTCGTTATCTTGCGTTGACCTGTGAGTCAGCATGCGTTCCTCTACCAATGAGGTGAGTTACCGCAGAGAGAAGCGAGAGCTCAGGAACAGGTGGGTTCAAAACTGGGACAGAGATGAAGGTACACGAACTGGCCTATGTTCCCAAGCTCAGGCCATGAACGTCCACTGGTGTCTATACCATACACGTAAATGATGAAAATCATGAGGCAATCACAGGGGACAACTTTCAGAAATAAATTCCGTTAAAGTGAACGTGGTCAATGCAGTCATGATTCTGTGCGACAGTCTCAAACAGAAACCGGGCGAGTAACGGTGAAATGAAGGCTATAATAATTACCAGCTAGAGGGGAATAACCTGCTTCTCGTTCTGATGTTCAAAGGATAATGCTATAAAAGTTTACTAAAAGAAAAAAAAAAAAAAGAAAGTAAAAGGAATGACAGACAGCAGGGGTGTTACCATTATGTTGTCAAAGTCTTCCAGAAGGGAGACAGCAGAGTTACAGAAGTCCTACAGAAAGGGGACAGCAAGAAAACGGCAGACAATACAGATAAGATTGTTTAGCCTAATGATGCGGGTAGCCAAAATACATAAGAATTAGTTCATTTTAAAACAATGTTTCAGGGAGTCAAGACTTAAAAACCCAGGCCCTAAGAGTTCGTATTAATTTATATGCCAAACAATATGACCATAGGCTGGGACACAGATAAATAATAATGGCAGTAGTCATACAATGGAAGAGCACATCCTGGAGGTTAAACAGGGACATACAAGAAGTAGGGGAGCTGTCAGACCCAGATAACTTCCCGAAACTAAGGGACGCTGGCACCTCGCTGTAAGCAAAAGAGCGCCCAAGTCCTTCCCACCCCGGAGCCGGGGGAGAAGCGCTCAGGACATCTGGGTCACATGAAACACACAAGACATTAAGTGAACAAGTCATATATTCTTGGAGGATGTCATCGGATAGCTCCATCCCCAGTAAATGCAAATGAAAACACGGCATCGGTTTAGCCACACATTCAATCAACCAAAACAGACAACAAATATTTATAGTGCCACTAGTGTTTACATGCTAACAGGGAGTCTGATTTAGAAAAAGGGAACTATATGCTGGGGAAAAATATTCCTGTTTCTCAGGTCAATGATCCCCTTTGCTTAATCATCTTTATGAATGAATTCTAAGTGACACTTAGTCTGAGACATTAAAAGTTTTCTGTTCACTGAATTTTAGAAATAGAGATGAGGCAAAAATATTCACAACCCTAATTGAAAAAAATAAAAGTATTTTACTATACTAAGAACGAGAAATCATAGGAGGAATTTCCCAAGCAAATAATACCTGTTCTCACCATTTTAGGGGTAGGGACATAATTCATTGCATCTATTCATTTGTCTTTATATCCAACTACCACCTTTGTATTAGTGGTTCACTCTCTCAGCCCTCTACCCCTATCTTCTCCCCGTTCATAAACATCAAGCTGTGTACACTATCTACGAGATCACTATAGCTGCACAATCATGATTTCAGCAAACGACATGGGTGCCTTCCTCATCACTGAAGTAAAGAGCGAAATACCAGATATTAAGTAATAAGCAGAGCATCTACTTTCCTGGACACGGTTTCCACCCAAGGAACAAAATGACAGGGTTTAGGACATATTTACTAGCTCAGTGTTTTTTGTCCTCCTAAGTTCATTTTGTCACTGAGACGTATGAAAATTGTACTCTCTGAGTAAATGCATTAAAGATTCTTGTCAAAACTCAAGATTTGTTTCAACAAGTCTATTTTGTACACCTTTACCAACTAAGAACCAAATTATTTTGAAAATATGCTCAAATTATAGAACCAGGAAAATTACAGAAGGGAAAACTTACATTGCTGGTAAAGTTATAAAACATGCCTAAACTCACAGGTAATAAGAAAATGCAAGTTAAAATGATGTAACACAACACGATTTCACCTGCTCTGAATAAGGAAATTAAGGTCTGACAAGATCAAGGGTTAGTGAGGACGTGGAGGAAAGGAAACGTTCATTCATAACCGACGGGAATCACCACCACTTTGGAAATTAAATCCTCATTTCCACTCCCACATCCGTACCCTACAACTCGGCACGTGCAGGAGACACGGACAAAAATGTCTACTGTGGCACGGTTAACAGTAACAGACAATTGGAAGTAACTGAAATGGTCATCAACAGAATGGATCAATGTCAATACTCATAACGGAAGAGGATCCAACCAGGACAAGCAAATAAATAAAACCAAGTATAACAAAGTAGATATAATTAAAAATTAGTCAAAGTAAAAAAGTTACAAAACAATACAATAATACCTGTGTGAGACTACCATAACGTAAAGTTTCAAACCTGAAAGTAATACTATATAATGTTTATGTCCATGGATGCAAAAATATGTAGCAAAAACATAAAAGACATTCGTAAGAAAGAAAAACATGAAATGCATGATAGTGATGACCTCTTTATGAGACGAGGGGCCTCATCCATGTCTGTAAAGTTTTATTTAATAAAAGAATGATCTAGAGCCAATGTGGCCGAACATCATCATTTAATAAAGCTAGGTGGTAAGTACACTAGTGTTTGCTATATTATTGTCTATTCTCGTACGTTTGAAAAACACTGCTGAAGAGTGAGTAGGAGGGAAAGAGCAAAAGAAAGGAAACAGATATTCCAAGGTGATACCATATGCAGAGGGTAGATCAATTACCAGACCAAAAAGGATGGCTGATGAACTTAAATGAGCTTCATCAATCCAAGAGGCATGCTTTCAGGATGTTACAGAGACACTTTTGCCAAGGAGCTGAGGACTCTGGAAGGCTCTGACTCAGTCAGTGTTCTTTCATTAAGTTACTTAATTCCTTTATTTGGATACACAGTGACGGCACCTGCTCCATGGTTAGATAACCAAGTGCTCTTACCAGCAGCCACCAGCTATAACTGAGCACATCATTTCTGTCTGTCAGAAATCTTCCTCTTCGATATGGGAACATATGTATATGTATAACTGATTCAGTTTGTTGTAAAGGAAAAACTAACACACTATTGTAAAACAATTATACTCCAATAAAGATGTTAAAAAATAAAAAAATAAAAAAAATAAAAAAATAAATAAATTTAAAAAAATAAATAAAAAATAAATTTAAAAAAATAAAAAGAAATCTTCCTCTTCAACACAATGAAAATCCTTATGATTCCTTAATCTGTAGCCAACAATCAATTGCTTTCTTCCAAATATGTCTCAATCGAATTAAGCTAAACGCATCTTTTATCTTTCACTGGTCTCTCAAAATATACTGTCTAGCACTGATTATTACAAAGAACACAAGAGGATTTTGTGCATTGAAAGGGAGAAATCAGGATAAAGTGATATCATAAATCAAGGCACAAAATGAAGTTCTCTTCCTGTGTCAAAACTTAAGATGCCCTTCAAAAGCCCCTTCTCTAGAATACTGATAATGTGGGCCGGGGGTGGGGGGGGGGAGAAAGTACCTTGTGTCAGAAGAAAAATATGAGATATAAGAAAAAGGTGACTGGGAAACAATTTAAGCAGCATTCGGCATTATTATAACCAACATTCTATATTTTATGATAGTTCTCACGGGATGTGTGGAAGATAAAATATTACAGTGGTATTTTTAACAGTGAAATTGGAATCAGTCCCTCTAAAGTTTGTATCACAGAATTTAGACGGTAAAAACGTACTGCTCTAAGAAACCAAAATGGCTATCAGGAAAACTAAACAACATTCAACATCCCTTTTTCTTGGTCTCTTCTACTGCTGGCCATTGAACGCCAATCATATTAGGGCCAATTCATGTAATTATACAAGTAAAGCATATACTATAAGCCAGCCACTGTTCTAAGGGCTGTTACAGACATTAAGTCATTAATTTCAAAAGAACCCTGCGGAGTAACTGTTGCATTAGCTCCATTTTATAGATGAGCCTCTGAGGCACAGCAAGGTGACAAAACCACTATCTTGGGTCCCATTTAAATAAGGGACACTGAGTAAGGAATGGAGGGGGGCAGAATTTCTATTTCCTTGGAGGAGGACTATAACTGAGAAAAATGACAACAAGTTTCCTCATCTAACACCTTTGTTCATGTTAATATGCACTAAAGCTGTAAGAAAATACACCTGATTATAATAAACAGTCACTACATCAAATAATTTGGTTAACAATACCCAACAACAGCCATGCAATATATTTAGCACCTGTTTTCTAGACACTATTGATACATTCCTAAGGAAATGTAAGATGGTTCATAACAGAAAATTTCATGACCAACTGAAGCTAATACTCAGTCTCTGCAGCAGAATTACAATTATTATATAATGGTTATCTAGTTTTCGTCGTGCACCATCTAAGGCTAGATCTTCCTACACACATCAACTCTGTCCATTACATGTAAAGAGGCTAAGGGGACTCTGCAAGGTCTGAGACGTATCCAGAATTCAGGAATTTGTGCCCTCTCTGCCCCATCTAGGTTTTCAAAACAACCACAGCAGAGGTTGCTGCTGGGAGAAGTTTCTGGAAGCACTCAGAGGAAGAGGTACGAGATGAGTCTGTGGATAAAAATCAGGTTGCTAAGGATCAAGGCTACTAGGAGGCTCCAGGGTTCTGGAAATAGCTGCTCAAAACATGAATTCATTCAATAAACATCTCATAGATTTCTATCCTCTGCTCAGCAGGTGGAAAGATGATACAAAGTATGATAAGACCCAATGCCTGACCTAAGAAGAGGGGGCCAGCCGGGGGTCACTGTACAACCAGCCTGAGAAGCTAGAGTCACACCCAAGGCTTGGAGCAACTGGTCAGTCTTTAAAAGCAGTTGCTACAATTCCAAGATAAGTTTTGAAGGTTAAGTAATTTGAAATTCTCCAACATGTTTGTTACATTTAAGAAAATGGATTCTGTAATTAGAAAATTTGTAGGATAAGGAGGAAAATCATACCTATTTCATCTTCTCTATAAGAAGCCAAAAACTGGAAAAAAAAAAAAAAAAAAAAACCAAAACACAAGTTTGTATGTAGCTAGAGAGAATCACATTCTGTGCGTGCATCTAACCCGAGAAAACGCTATCGCCAAAATTTGAATCAACATTGCTTACTATGAAGGATATGGGTCAGTGCTTACGAGAAAAACAACGAATTGCATCCAGAATCATATATGAAAACACTGTATCAATATCCCTTATATTCCATATAATTCTGCCTTTATTCTAGATTTTTAAAGATTACCACGAGGAGAATTTTTTTGTGCCACGATACCATATTTAGCTAGATTCTAGGTATATTAATCCATGATCTACTGGGAGAGAGGAGAGGGGCTAACATTTCCCTGAGAACCTCCTTGGGGCAGGCACTCTAGCACATGCTACGTACAAATCTCATCTGCTCTATGGAGGACCACTCCACCCTGTGACTGCACCACGTATGCATTTCTCTTCCTTTAAAGAATTCTATTTTTCTCAATTGTCCAACACTTCAAGAATGGTGAGGGAGGGCTTCCCTGGTGGCGCAGTGGTTGAGAGTCCGCCTGCCGATGCAGGAGACACGGGTTCGAGCCCCGGTCCGGGAAGATCCCACGTGCCGCGGAGCGGCTGGGCCCGTGAGCCATGGCCGCTGCGCCTGCGCGTCCGGAGCCTGTGCTCCACAATGTGAGAGGCCACAACAGGGAGAGGCCCGCGTACCGCAAAAAAAAAAAAAAAAAAAAAAAATGGTGAGGGAGAAAAAAACATGTCTGCTTCTGAAAGCCCTTCAGAAACTCTAAAGCAAGTTTCAACAGTTAAAGAAAGAATATGGGGGAGAAGGAGAGGTGACTATTACACAGGCACACCTTGGAGATACTGCGGATTTGGTTCTAGACCACCGCCATAAAGCGAATGCCGCAATAAAGAGAGTCACTTGAAGTTTTTGGTTTCCCAGTGCATATAAAGGCTATGTTTAAATTACACGGTAGTCTAGTAAGTGTGCAATAGTCTTATGTCTTTTAAAAAGTACATTTTAATTAAAAAAAAATACTTCATTGCTAAACAATGCTAACCATCATCTGAGCCTCGAGTGAGTCATAGTAATAACGTCAAAGATCACTGATCACAGATCACCATAACAAATACAATAATTAAAAAGTCTGAAATATTGCAAGTACTACCAAAATGTAACACAGAGACACAAAGTGAGCAAAGACTGTTGGAAAAACAGTGCCGAGACTTGCTCAATGCAGGGTTACCACAACCCTTCAATTTGTAAGACGTGTCATATCTGTGAAGTGCCATAAAGCAAAAGCACAGTAAAACAGGGTATGCCAGTACAATCACTGTTACGAAGTGGAGCTTTTATTACTTGAAGAGAGAACTTCTGACTGCTCAAAAGGAAAAAAAAAAAAAAAAAAAAAAGATAAAAGGAAAGAAAAGAAAAATCCAACATGTGACAGAGTTGCTACAAAAGAATCAGTTAAAAAAAAAGAATGCATTATCAGTTAATTCCTATTGGTACAAGCAGTACAACCCTTCATAGATGGTATGAAAGATTAGAGTCAGGTATTTTTGAGCGTTGTGAGTAATGGGGTCCTACAGTGACGTTTTAGGTCGTAAGTCTACCTTCTCCAAACATGCAAGGATACTTCTGAATACGTGAAGATTATTTATTCTATTGAATCCCCTTAAAATTTTTTTTTTTTTTTTGCTTTAGAGGAAATAGCTTGTCATGGCTTGTGTCGGGAAGTGAACTTCTGAGGACAGGTGTTTCACCTATAAATGACACAGTGAGCTCCTGCCCAATCAGAGAAATTCAAAACTGAATCCAGCAGTAATAGTTTGGAAGGGGGCTCTTAATAAGTCAAATTCTATCTTGTGATAAAAAGGTAGATAGCAAAAACTAAACATTACTTATTGGAAGGTAAATTTTACTTAGGCTTAAATTACTTTAAAAGGGAACTGAGTTCATTCTAGTAGAATAATTATTCGACTTCCAGTAAATTTTTTCTTGATAAGGATTTGAATCAGTGATGTAACTTATTTTCATTCATCCCCAAGAAGAGCTAAAATCCCACTGAGGTTTTAAATGACTCCAAACATGCTGTTTATTTAGAGAAAAATCAAGGCTTCTTAAGTATTTTAATCAAAGCTTCATCACTGCTGTGTAAGAAGTAACTTAGGCCCGTGTTTCCTGACACCCAGGGAGTTTGAGTGATCAAAAATCTCTGAGAGGTCCGGGGGAGACAAGCACGTAGTGACTGTTGTTTGTATTCTCATGTGGTTCACACTAGATTCCTCTCTCCTGTCCTTCTTACGGCACAGGTTAAAAAATAATAATAATAAATTTAAAAAAGGAAAAGAACCATTTTTAAGACTGCATAACTAGCCCTACCACTCCCATCCCCCAAATCACTAAGTGGACTTCACACAGAAGTGCCATAAATTGTACAATGGAGATACGGCTAGAAAGTTACCCAAAATGCAAAGAATATTTGTAAAAGCATTAGAATTCCTTGCTAATTTGAAAATCTGTGGTTGTTCTTAGAGCAGGATACACCTGTAGACTGGCCACGTCCTTTGAGGATCATAAAGAACCCCACTCACAGGGCTGCTGTGAGATCTCAGATAATCAATACATTTAAGTTCTCAGAAGCGTTTTGGCAAAAAGTAAGCGCTCTCATCGCGTTAGCGGCTATCATCAGCATCGCCACAGTGCAACGGTTCTAAGAAAAACTGGGAGAAAAAGTCACATTCTCACCTCCCTCGTTTTACTTCAACCTATTTGTACAGATTGGTGGGTCATTTGCGAGTCTATACTAAGTTTCGTGTGACTTCCACCAATGTTAAACAATCACTATCGTCTTAAAATCTATAGAAAATCGGGTTACAGGGCATAAAAATAGAAATAATATAAATCAAGAGTTAAAGATATCCATATACTGACTGTCACTTTGTAGTGTATTCTCTGCCTACTGTATGTAGATCTTGTGAAGTCTGTGCTACAAACAGAGTCTGTGCGGTCCAGGGCACTAGAGGAGAAAACCTAGGCAACAACAGGGCTTCAGAGCTACAACCTCAAAGTACACATCAAATAATAATACGTGAAAGTAGAGCTAAAAGGAGTACGGAATATGGTGATAATTATAATAGGGAATGAGTGCTCAGAGCAGGTCACTACAAGGATGAAAGTCCTGCAGCTTCCAAGTGACTAGAAAACCATTAGCTCTTCTTTTTGTTTTAAGGCACACTTTTAATGAACCTAAGACATTTCAAGTTCTTATCTGATCCATGATAACGGTAAAATACAAGGGGGGAGAAGAAGTGTGTATCAACCCGTACAAGAGAGATACACGTGCACTCCCTCGCGCAGGTAAACGGCGATGCAAGTGCAGCAAGAACCCGTCACATATCCCCAGTGCGATCCCTAGCTAGAGGAACTAATGAAATGTGGAGAAGGACACTGCCCATCTGGACAAACCTGTTGGAACGGTCGCGTCTGGGCTTGCCTGAGAAGCCGCTGTTGCTGCTGCTGCTGCAGAAGCTTCATCTGTATCAGCTGCTGCTGCGACGTGATGGCGTGAAGGGAGGGCGGCTGCATCACGGCCCCCGAGCGCCGCTGCAGCATGTTGGACAGAGCTTGCTTGGTATTGGTGGGGACAAAGGAGCCCGCGGGGTCCAACCTGGAGCCACCTACAAAAGCAACCAGAAGGAAGGGCTTTCTGGGCGTGTTAATGCAACAGGTCTTCCTTATTTTATTAAAACACAGAAGTCTCACCTCCTGAGGCTCACTTGAGGAGCTTAGTGGGAAGCAGGGCACTGCCCCGCCCTCTGCAAATATCAAAGACCCCCAAGAGCTGCATAAATTCCAAACGATGGGGAGGGTGATGTCTAGTGAGTGATAATATTTGAATGACTTCACAGAGGGCCCACTTCAGCTGGTAAAGTGAAACGCCTGAGATGCATAGTCACTGGCACAATTTCAGAATCATGTGGGTTTTAAATTAGGCGAGGCGCCCCGGGGACACGTTACTTGCACAGAATGTGTTGCCTTCGTGGGGTATTTTATCAAGTGTGCTAAGCCAGGTATAGAGACCCTTTTGTAATTTTAAACCCTTTTGAAGTTCATGGTATTTAAGCTTCTTTACCACAGCAAAATAAAAATGCCTGTTTTTTGGTAGAGAGGCATGACAATACTTTAAAAACTTGCAATGCTCGGAAACTTCAAATACCGTGATTCTAAAGACAAAACATATCTTTTTCGAAGGGCAGAAGTAAAATAAAGAAGAAACATTAATTATAGCTTAAAGAAACAAATGAAGACCTTAACATATTTGCATCTGTATTCTGCCAAATGCCTTTAAGAGGAAAAAAAATTTCAATATTTACTGGCTGCAAGTAGGTGCCAATCCTTCACCCACCAAGTAGTTTATATTCTTTAATGTATGTGCATAAGAAAACTTCTATATAAATACCTTACAAATGTTATATTTTTTTCTTTAAACCAACTTGCATGATGGAAACAAACATTTCAACACTGATCACTGGAAAAACCCACATTCTTTCTGAGACTCCAAGTCACAATCAGCAATATGATTTATGAAGTCATTCAGCAGCATTTGAAGAACATTTGGAAAAAAGTGGGAGGTCAGTTTGAGTAACATGACAACGTAACTTCTGTTGAAGCAAGAATTGGAAATATACTAATACAACTTTATTGACTCATTTTCTAAGTAAGAGACATTCTTTTTAAAGATTAGACTATGATCTACTGTCTTCTAATTTTCCTCACTTTTCTATAATCTTATACCTCTGAGTCAGCTAAAGAAATAAGATATAACAAATATGATGAAGCCCTCTGTATAGTCTTACCTAACTAATTTTCTCCCCATCTCTCACCAAATGCTCTTTATTATTCACATGCATTTCCTTATAACTTTACCATCCTGGAGTGTATACGTGAGAAAGACAGAGATTGCTTGCTAAAGACGTGTGTGTGTGTGTGTGTGTGTGTGTGTGTGTGTGTGTGGTGGGGGGAGGCACTGTTTTACATTTTCAAGAATGTATGAATGCAAGCAGACAATACATACTCTTCCTCAACTCCATAGGTTTTAAAACTTTATGAAAATCTATTAATTCACACACGTAAAATCCTCATAATTAATTGTTTTCTTCAATTCTTTTTCTTACATGTCATGATACCTAAGACTTACCTAATACCTAAAGTTCCTCAACTTATAAACACCTTTTATAGTATTCTAGGGGGAAAAGGGTGTGTGCCTTTTAAAATACTTAGCTTTCAGTTTATAGACAGTCCTGTGTTTGATTTCAACATCTAAAAAGTTTAAAAATGCTTAAATTCACAAGGACTTTGGAATTGAGGAGAGAAAGTCAAAAGAGAGGATGAGCCTTTATTATTTTCCACATTTACCACTGCCTAGTTTGTTCTTTCTTTTTTCGTCTACATTCTATTCACTCAATAACCTATTTTTAAGACCCCACTACAAGCCAGACGCTTCTCTAAGTTCTGGGCGTACTATAGTGAGCCATCAGAAAAAATGCATGCCCTCATGCAGCTTACATTCTGGAGAAGGCAGATAATAAACCAGGAAGTAAGTAAAATGTAGACAGAGTCTATAAACAAGTGCCGATGCTAGAAAGAAACTGAAGGAAGAGGAGGGGAACAGAGGGGGCAGGGAAAGGGTGTGGTTTACAGTTTAAAACAGGGTGGTCAGTGCAGGCCTCAACCCAAAGGAAGCAGGCAGTGAGCACGCAGGTATCTGAGGGAGCGCACTCCGGGCGGGGGGCCAGCACGCGCAAAAGCCCTGGGGTAGGTTACACTACGATCACTTACTGAACCTGTCTGCTGTGTCAGGCTATCTTCTAAATGCTATATATTTTTAAAACTCACTTTAAATATTACATATGTGTGTTCGTCTGGTACGTAATATAAAACTTATTTCATCCTCCAAAGAAAGAATGAGCATTTTCATCCATTTTGCTTACCGCAACACCCTAACAACTAAAACTGGATCTGGCACGTGATGAATGAAGCTTGGTACATCTTGCTGAATGGATAACTGAGTCACCCACACTATGAGGGTGCATGTTAGCATATCCACTTTACAGATGATCAGACTGAGGCACAGAGGAGCTAAGACATGGTGGAGATGATACGGTAAGAGGGTGGTAGAGCCCGAGTTGAGGCAGAACTTAACTCCCAGACCAGCTCTCTTCACCACTGATTTAGAGGACAAAATACGGATTCTCCCCTACAGTAGGCCAAGAATCAAAATGTCATACTCCAATCACAATGAAAATCACAATATAATACAGAACACAATAAGGAAAAATTATTATTTGTTAGAATGTCACATCCTAACAAAATGCAGGTTGAGATCTCAAAATAAACTGTTTCGCAGAAACAGGCAAACTTTCATGTAGAAAGAAAAAATTAAATTCATTTCCAATTAAGAGACTTTTTGATTCAGATAATCCTTAGATGTGAAATCTACTTGGGCTCGAATCAAAGCAATACTAACATTTACTGTGAATATGGTAGGATTTCTTACTGATATCTATTTGCTGCACCAAACTTCTGAGATCCTTCGTGGTATAAACAATTTAAAAGTTATAACATGAGGAAACAATAAAAGACACTACAATAGTGTCTAATCTTTCAGCACACGCAGATTTCACAACACAAAACTTTATCGGCTTTATGTCTTATAGCTGAGATGTGCCTCAGCTGCTAATTTCCTTCTGACACTGGATGCAAATTCCAAAAGCGGCACGTGAACTAGTCACTGAAACTGAAATTTTAGAAGAAGGATAAAACACCTTGAGTGGAGGGAATTACAGACATGTCCACTGAGCGCTCACTTCTGGAAATGTGCAAGTTGTGTGGAGGCCTCACAAAGAGGACGCCAAGCTATTTCTCACCTCGGAGTCCCTGGGCTGCGCTCCCCGTCTCCACGTACCTGGGGTGAGGGCTTGGCTCTGAAGGAAAAGGCCGGGCTGCTGAGGCTGACCCGTGAGGCTGTAGCCCCACAAGGTGGGCTGTGGGTGGTGCATCACCTGCGAGGAGACGGGTGAGTAGTTGGGAGCCACTCGGTACATGTTGCTCTGTGGATACTCCTTCAACACAGGGTTAAAGAAAAAAAAAAAAAAAAAAAGCTACTTAACTCCACACGCCACAGAGATAATTAACGCAAATTCCTCCTATCACACGATTTGAGAGAGCTCCTATCCCAGCAGTCAGCATAGTCTCTGCAAAACACTCATGTCAACTAAAACTCTTCCTTGACTTAAAATGTACTTGGCTACAGGAGGGGGAGATGGAAAAGGATCTTTTCTGCACTCTGTGTTTAAAATACTAAAAGCACACTTAGAACACCGGCATTGACCATCACCCGCAGCCGAGAAAGCGTCCTTAGTGGCTGAATCTCCCGCTCACGGCATCTTACAAGGCTTTCCTGATAACTTGTACCTGGATGAGAATTAGCCAGAAAGGCCCACAGGACTTCAGACCCAGTCTCCAGCCTAGACAGTGTCTTAGCTCCAACTTTCAGTACAGCACCCTGAAGAAGCAGACTCCACTATCCGCCCCTCACCCCACTTCTTGCCCAGGGCTTTCTCTTCCTTCGAGCAACTGCAAAGCCCCTAAGGATCACACCTGAATGCCTCAATTCCTCCTTCTCTAGCCCTGGAGGATGAAGGAAAAATAAAAGCTCGCTTCCCTGCAATATACCCGACTGAAAAGAGGCAGCTTCAGGAAAAGTCTGGGAGAAAGGGACCTGACCAGGATGCCCTTGGGGAATGAGATGAGTATGAGGTCTTCTAACGCATCTGAAAAGAACAGAAACGCATCCATGCGGATAGACAGGCTGGGAGACCCAGACTCGGCGGAGTGGCAGGCTGGACCTTATGAAAACAGTCTGGACCTTCTTCCAAACAGAGGGATATTGGTAGGAAGGCTACACGAGAAGAGGGCACTGGCATTCGAGTGGCATCCGAAAGCGATGGTGGCCGTTTCTAGACTAATATGAATCACCAAGCTAACAGCTAGGAAAAAAACGTTTTGGTTTTGACACAGGTGAACAATAACAGTAACTAGTCATGATGACTGAACAACAGCTTGTGACTATTTCTTCCACTGGACAACAAGGACGCTCTCGAATTTTATAGAAAAATGTCACAAATTCCCTCTCAAATATTTTCAGGTGAGTTTAAATGGAAAGCTATTTTACGTGTTAATTCTATACAATTATTTCTAAATTACCATCTCATAGATTTCTGGTTTTTTTCACAAAAGGTTGCTCTAGGTAGGGAAGGCTAGCTAACAGGGAAACAAGGAGTACAACTGTTTTAGATTATGTTTATTTTTATTTCTTATGAAGTCTGAAAATATGGCAAAGAAGTAGAATATAAAGGAGAGTAAGAAGGAAAGGTAAACTAGGAAATTGCAGACTCATCCTATGAGACATATTAGATGGGGTTTTATCTAGGGAAAACAGAGAGTTTTCTATGTTAATTTACTATAGATATCAACTGCCCACAATACAAAAAAATATTTTAGACGCCTCGTAATAAAATTATGTACGAGGATGAGATTTTATAGGTCAAAAAAGTCAAGTTTCAAACTCGAGAAATTGTGAGACAGTGAAATATTAATATTATTCACAATTGAAGCCTAAAATTAAACAAAGTTATGAAACGTAGAGGAGGTTCTGTTGATAACATCTGAGCCGTTAGGACAGCTTACAAATAGGCTTATAGTGTGCTTAGGAACGTTTCTCAGGGATATAATCCAGGAGCTAGTAAATCTTCTATGAGACGCTAACGGGCCCAAGACCTCTCTCTGCTTCCCGTACTCACATCAACTCTCGAGCTGGATTTCGTCTTGCGCTTCCTTCCCTTTGTCTTCTTCTCCTCATCTGTTGTGGTTTTCCCTTGATCTGACAGCTCAGCTGATTTCCTCTCCGGTTCCTGAGAGATGGGAGATGTAGGCTCTTCCTCTTCCTCCTCAGGGGGCAGGGGCAGCGGCTCGAGGTAGTAACTTCGGGGCTTGGGCATGGGGTGTGTGTGGTACAGGAGGAGGTGATGCTGTTCCTCGTACTTGATGACCTTCCGGTCCACTCGGACCGTCCCGAACCAGGCCCAGGACAGAGGAGCTGGGTTCTTCTGACCCTCAAACAAATCCCACGGGGACACCTTCTGCTTCGTGGACACCTGGAGACCCTGTGGGGAGATAATGCGCTATGACCGCACGCTCAGGTCTTTGCCTGATTCGGAGGCCAGGCTTGCTTAGGACACGGATTCAGAGAACATTCTGCCTCGTGGGGGCCTTAGAGAACTCTAGCACACGGCAGACGGGCTAAGTGGTGAGTCCAGGCTGACACTAGATCACTGAGAGCAGTGGCTACAATCCAGACCTTTAACTCCAGTTCTACGGTCCTTTACACCACACTGTGCAGGATGCGAGACCAGACAGTACAGTATATTTTACTGTAAATGGCTTGTTTTTCCATTTAGTTTTTTTTTTTTTTTTTTAGCAAACACAAACAAACAAAATTTCTAGAAAACAATGCAAAGTTGATCTTCCTATACTGAACTATAAACCTTTGGAATCTATTGTTTTTAAGATAAAACAAAACTTAGGAGTCAAGTTCTAGTCAACCTCTAATTGGGTTGGACTTGATTCAATACAGGCACCTTTCCGGGACTTACTTGGACAGTCTCTGAATAGTTAAGTAATATCATTCCAGAATTAACTTGTACCAACAGGTACAAATAAAGACCTTCAATTCAAGCTTATCTCTACTGAGTGCAGAAGAAGAAATGTTATTCTGTTTCTGAAAATAAAAGTTTCTTATTTTTAACATTAATTGGCACTGTCCCCTGGTCCTTTCCCTGGCACACCGATCTGAAAAAATTTTTCTTCCAAGTGACCCTGAAAATAACTGCTCAAGTTACTTTGAATAACTTATGAATGCTCCTATTCCTAAACTACACAACACTCTTCCACGGTGGCTTCATCCAAAACCAAGGCTCACTTACCATCTGTATTTTGACTGTTTCCTGATATCTGTCTTGACATTAGAGCTATTTCCTGGGTGCCGAGATCATGTATCCAAATGTGTCGCCACTGGAGAGCCCGCCAGCACTGCAAACTCAACCTGGCCCTGACTCTAGCCTTGCCTCTCTCCACAACCGCGTGGGGACCTGCGCTCAGGGCGCTCTGATTTACTGCAGCGCTGCATTTTGCCTACGAGCCACAGTCTCTCATGTCTTTGCAAACACACTTCCCTGCGACTGTACCACACTCTGCCTTAACTCCTGGCTAACTCTTAATCCTCCAAAATGATTCAAGTGTCAATTTTCCTAAGGACCCTGTTCTGACTTAGCTACCCCACATCTGCACGTGTTGGCTCCTTCGCAGCTCTTCCCCTAGCACCCCGTACCATGACACACGAATCTCACCACACTGTAATCATCTACTTCCTCTTAAGGGTAGGAACTCTGTCTTTCATCCCTGTGAGCTCAGAAATCTGTGGCTGCTCAATGTTCATTGCAAGAGTAACTGACCACTCTTCTCATAGGTTAGAGAACCATGTTTAGTATCTTATATAAATCAAGTGTTCATTAAATATTGTTCAGTTGATAAGGAAATAAAGTGCCATCACTTTAAAAAAATTTGTTTACTCAAAACAGCTTACTACATGAAGACTTTTACCAATAAAAACTTTCTCATCTATTAAACGTATTCTGTTTCCAGTTCTGCAGTAAAATCAAACCTGATCTTTGCTTTTTTTTTACATTAAGGTTTTACTTACTTTTCCCTTGGTGGGCTTCAGAAATTCACTTAAATTCAGGAACAGTTTTAAATGAAGATCTTCATAGATCATTATCTGTATGATAATGCCAATAACCGTTGCATTTAAATGACAAGGATATGTTTTTAAAAATCAAGAAACAATAAAGTTAAGATGTTTTACATGTCCTATAGGAAGATAAGAAAATGCATTTTGTCTCTGTAAGTTCATGCATTTTTATATATAAGAAACAAACATTTACTCTTGCCTGTTTTTTGTCTATAGAGTCGAATCCAGCAATTTTGTTTCCTTTTGTGTCAATCAAGGAGCCCATAGGTTCACAAGTGATGACATCACATGTCTGTTTTGGCAAAGGTAGCAACTGTCGAACTTTGTCAATACTTTCTGACCGCTTGTCTCCCAGCTCTTTCTAAAAAAAAAAAAAAAAGGGAGAGAGAAGTAAGACAGAAATTACAATAAAGGCAAAAGTTAACAAGAAGGAAGTTCCATTTCCTTTTTTATAGCTGGAATGTTCTTTAACCTTGAAGACGGTCTATGGGGCAGCTTTCATTGAGAGTGGTGAGTGTGTTTCATTTCTTCTATTTAAGTAGAAAAGAGAACACATATAAAGACACCCTTGTTACACAACAAACATCAGAGTGCTGAAATGACAAAAATCCAGAGTAGTATTTGCAACCAGAAGGCAGGAGCTGCAGCACGGAACACGTTCCCCAATCCAGGGTCAGACCGCAAGGTAACGATTGGTTATTTTATTAGTAAGGTCATCGGGTATGTTAATTTTTTTTCCTGCATTGTTTGTTTACAGTTTATTTCAAAGACTGTGTTAGTGGCTAGTCAAATGAATTGAATTTAGAAATATCAATGCAAATGTTTACTTTTCAATTGCCTGTTGCCAGTCGAAGGCCAAATTATCCTAAATCTAATGTTGGCATTTTGGTCATACATTTGATAAGGGATTTCTAAAGTTCCTTAAGAAATTAAATGTTTTATGAATATAATTATTTTAAGAAAAATCTCCAAGTTATATATACTTATAACTTTTGGGTACTGGGAAGCTGAGGTAAAGCAAAGAGCAAAATAATCACATTACATGAAGCTGAATGCAATAAATAATATCTAATTTAAGGAGTAATAACATGCACTAAATAACAAATCCATAAACAATGAGAACTCACAACATAAGCAGGTCACAAACTTACTTTCAGTTTCTTTACCAAGTTCATGTATGCGCGTTTGTTCTCTTCAGATCCCCCTGGGGATGCGTTTGATAGGTCAGAGGCCAATGTTCCATTGATTAAAACACCCAGCATGTCAAGAACTGTCGTGAATAATTCACTAAGAGGAGAAAGAAAACATTTGCACCTTAAAGCAAAACCAAGACACTCTTAACTGTTAAATTTTTATTTATTTTTCTTTATTATTAAATGTGTATTTAAGGCACAGAATTATTAGTGGTACCTAAGAATATACGATGTGGAAGAATTCGTAGTCAGTATATCAAAGCCTTCACTACACACGCATGCAGCAAAATCAGTGTGAAATGAGTAAGAACATACTTGTTAGTGTGCATGTCGACGGTTCCAGAAGTAATGATCTGAAGGAGAAGAAGGGCCCAATCTGTCGTCCACTGGGTGCTTCTCTGCACCGTGTCAAACATTCCTCCCACCTTGCACATAAAAAAAATACAATGAAAAAATATGCACAGTGTTACAGAGAAACTACCACCCTCACCACTTTATGCAACCAAATTTTGATGGGTTGAAAAAATTTTTTTTAAAAGGTGCTCTCGTTTATGGATTATCCTGTCTTGTCTCTCACCTAGCTATATATTTGCCACTCTTTTTGGTTCCATTAGAACAGGAACTGGTCATTCCAAAAAGAAAAAAAAAACAAGAGAAAGAAAGAAAGGGGTACTCTAGTGTAGACATGTCATCAACATGAATTACATACTCGTAGAATTAGCTTTCTTTTGTTCCTAAATTTCATGATATCCAGTTTCAGGATGTAATTTTCATCGAATTAATGCTGAATAGATCAAAACCGCGTGACTCAATTATCTACAACTTTGTGTTGTCAGTTACTATTGAATCTAAGCCTGTTGTCATAATAACACCTGGAAATAGGCAGTAACACAGAAGTAAAGATGAGCGGGAGGCTTGGCCCCCAGGACTGCTTGTTCACGTGTGGGAATTCATATCAAATATCAGGCAAGCCATCTTCCAGAGTCGCTTTTAACTGGGCTGTACACCGAGAAAAGGAAAAGCCAAAGGAATGTGCAGTGGGCAAGGAATTTTAAATTCCTACAAAACCTCCCCATGGGATTTGTCTTTATGACCAACTTGATGGAAAGTTTGATAAAATTTTGCCTTAAAGGACATTTTAATACAGTTTTTAAGCAAGAATGGTAAAAGCGAACACATCTCAAATTAGTAGTTCTCTAAGACCTACTCTTGGCACAAATGGAAACGAGAGAGAGATTCACTGGGGGTGAGGTGCAGGAGGGAAGGCAATGCCTAAAATACCTACTGCTGTCCAGAAGGCAGGCCAGACAGGAAGGACAGCGGTCAGGAAAACAGAAGGTGTGTGAGACAAGGAAGTAGTAGAGAGAGCAAACAGCAGGCCTCACCTTGTAATGGAAACTGTGACTATAGCAGGAGTGGAAGGCTGGAGTTATTTTCACATTTAGATAAGTGTGATGAAGGGAAAACACTAGAAGCGTCTCTTACCAAATTTAGGCGGAGCTGCAATGCCTCGTGCATCATCTGTCGTGCTTTTATGTCATCTTGGTACCGTTCTTCTCTCCAGTTACTTAAAATCTAAATCAGAAAATTAATGAAAACAACCCCCAAAACCTGCTTTTCCTGTTAAATTAGATTTTTCTCATATTTAAAGTTAAATTGAGCTTTTTTTTACTGACAGTCAAAAACAACTTCTTAGTTTAATAAATTAAAAACCAAGGGGAAAATAAAATTCTGTTTTCCTCCCCTTCCTCCACGCAGACAGAAATCTGGCTATTTCTTTGTTTGGTATCTAATTACATACCCTGTTAAGAAAAATCTTATCTAATTACATATCCTGTTACTAAGCCCTAGAAAATGCTTTAGAGGGTCATCAAGGTAAGCATTAATAAAAATAAAGATTATTTTTAAAATGCACCCTTAAACTGGTCTTATAAAGATAAGTATAAAGATAAAGACAGATAGAATTACATTTTATATCAGTCTTGTCCTGTATTTCTAGGGACATGCTGTGAATCCTAGCAAAAGTATTATGCTGATGTTTCATTGAAGGCCTGCTAGTTTATAAACTTGTCTTCCTTGATAAAGATACTGTAACCTATTTTGAAAAATATGACATCTTGGACATCAGTGGCATATCAGTTTATTAAGTAACTGCTTCCTCACTGATTCAGACAAATGTTGGGAAGGGAAGGGTTGCTTAGCAAAGGCAAACCACAAGTGCGGAACACCCAGAATCAGATGATATAAACAAACAAAAAAAACCCAAACAAACCCACACTGCCATGCTCTGAAATACGGCACTTAATAAGAATCATCTCAAAAGAGCTGAAATGAGTCACATGCGGAAGGAACTGAGCCCAAGAGATGATCTGTAAGTACACTTCATGGTAAAAGGGGAGCACTTCCCAACTGTCATCAAAAGATACGGATGAACCTCCCCCAAGGCAGGTGAAGGGTACAAGGCAGCTAACCAAACACACAAGCTGTCACGGAGCTGACATTCTGACGGCAGGACAAATAAAAATAAGTGGAACAAGTGGTATGAACCAGGGCAAGAGGATAGAGAATGACTGTGGTCCGACTTTTAGAGAGTGACTGGGGGTGGGGGCGGGGGGGGGGGACGGGAGGCGGGGGGAGGACTAAGGAGGTGACCTCTGAGCCGAGACCTGAGGAAGTGAGGGACTGGCCAGGCTACTAACTTCCAGGGAAGGGGAGAAAACACGCAACGGCTCTGCAGTAAGAATCTCCTTGGCAAGTTCAAGGAACAGCAACATGGTCTCTGCGTACAGAATGGAGTGAGCAAAGCCACGACGGGCAGGCAACAAGGTAGAGGTGCGGCCAGCGCCCAATCACGGAGGGCCATATAAGCCTAGACCGGGAAGGTTTATTCTAGGTATAGTTGGAAACACTGCAGCAGTGGGGGCACTGGAAAAGTATGTGGTTTACACTTAAGAAGGATCACTCTGGCTGCTGTCCAGAGAATAAGTCTCACGCATCCAAAAGGTAGCGGATGACAAGACAAGAGGACCAAATGAGTTCAGTGTCTTGTTCACGTTCATCCAGTACCGCACAAGAAGACACGGTGTCATAGAATCACAGCCCCACGGGATGTCTCCATTAGATGCTACCGCAGGATAAAACATCCCATGTAACCAAATCTACCCATGCTGCTCCACTCTGTACTTTCTAATTCCACTTTGATCACTCGGGTTCCTTGCGGTACACAGAGTATAACTGCTCTGAACAGCGACCAGGTGAACTGTGATTGGCGGAAAGGCAAATGCCAGAGTCTTTGCAAATGAACCACAATGCCTTCTGATTGATAGATGAGTATCCCGCGCACTTGACCAGCATCAGTCTGGCTCTCGAAGTAAAACTGAGCTTCTGAACCTACACAGCTCAAGCTGAGACCCTGCCTGCTACGTGGAAGCCCAGCCGAGGAACTGGAGAGAGGTTCCTTTGTCATGCTGCCATGTCCCCTGCAACACAGATTGCCCCAGGACCTCTCCCATGAGGCAGGGTCAGGAGAGGAGCAGATGTGACAAAATTATGTGCAATCTGCAAAGCGTTACTTTTACAGTCTACAGACATTCACCCAACACATAATTGATATTATACGACTGTTAATCTCACGGTGACTAGAATGCCAGGTAGGAGGAACGGGGCATGGATGGTGTTTTCCTGCTTCTACTCAGAACATGTTGTGCCCTTATTTAAAGGGCAGTATTTGAAAGGAAAACAAACGAATGCCATTAGGAAAATACCTGCCTGGCTCAATATTCCACTGTACTTTACCTGGTTGACTTGATTCTGCAGAGATGTTAGGAGGCCTTCTCGTTGTTCATCTTGTCCCTTAAGGCAGGTGAGGACCAGTGAGAGGAACGGTTGTTGACTCAAAAGAGACATACTACAAAGGAAGTAATAATAGCAAATCTAGTTAGAGAGAAAGGATTACTTCATGTGCAACATTGACGTCTTGCCCTCGGGTTGCTGGCTCTTATTTATTTTACTGTTACAAAAGGGAGGGGAGTAGTAAATAGCCAGGACTACTTGAGAAGTTAAATCATATCTCTAACTAATATGGTTAAAAGCCACCGTAATACTTCTAAATAATTTAATATGTTCTCTTGCCCTCGAAGGAATTCGCAAACTAGCATAAATTCGTACTGCATACGAGTGTGTCGGGGGGTGCAGGGAGAAGAGAATGTGTAGCTTCTATCAGTAAAAATTTCCATCAGTAGATTCAGTGAACGGAATTTAAAGGTACACATCAGGAGGAGTATCACTTTATACACAGAATAACATGAAAAAATTTTAAACTTCTCTTACACCATATCCGTATTTTAGGGTCCAGGAAACAGGCCTATGCAATTGTTCTGCTTGCTTTGTTTTTCAGCACATTTCTCAAGACCAAATAGCTGGGTATGGGTAGAGCTGAGTAAGGTGCGCACTGAGGTCTGAGGACTCCAGAACCAGAATGCTTGCTAGCGAGCCAGTGCACAGCTCTGCCACATCCCACAGGCTTGACTTGTAAAGTGGTTTTAAGACATCTGATAAAAAGTCCATTTTAAATGGTCATTTTAGTATTATTTCTTCCATGACCAGGAACAACTGACAAAGCATACTGACAGACTAACTTTGCCACACCGGAAAGGAACATTTCTTAAAATGAGATCGAGGTCAAAACACTTCCATCTGCTTCATCTTACACGAGAGAGACTCACTTGGGAAGAGCCATCTTCAAACTCTGACACACCATGTCTGCTCCCTGTGGGAAGTGTGGCAACGTACGTGCCATCACCCACTAGTGGATCGGCTTTGGGAATTGAAACCGAGTCATCTGGTTGATTAATAAATACTGGCAAAGATGACAAAACAACCAAACAGCATACACGCAAAGCTAGGTCAACACCAAAAGGTATCAGTACTTCAGTTAAGAAAGGAGAGCGCAGACTCAGAGGCCGGACCACCTGGGTTTCAAGCCCAGCTTTACACCTCCTTAGCTGTGTGTCTTTGAGAAACTTACTTAACCTTTCAGTGCCTCTGTTTCTTCATCTTTTAAAAAGGATACAATGAGAGCACCTATCACATATGATTGCTGTGAGATTTTCACGTATGTGTATAATGAGTTTTATACAGAGGCTGGCGTTTCCTAAGGGCTCAGTAAATGGCAGCTACTAAAAAATATTACTGATTAGGCGGCAAGAAACCTGTATGTTCAGAATTTTTGTTTTTCAGTGTTAGGAGCTTCCTTTTACTCCCGGGGCACTAAATTCCTCGTGGTTTCACATTAGAGTGTGCTTATGTTCTTTCTCAGTAACACGGTCGGCTTTCCAATAAAATTACTTGGAACCTTTTCTAGGGCATAAAATTTAAAAAACATTCAATTTGGAGGCTTATAAGTTAATATCTAGTCTAGAACAAGAGTCCTAAATGTTAAAAAGATTAGTAACTATTTCAGGGTCCAGCATGACAGAATCATAAATTATTCTATGACGTTTAAGCAGAAGTACCTAAATACCAAGAAAAGCAACAACAACAAAAGAACTGTTGAATACAGGGACCAAGTGGATATCCAGATTTGATCCAGCAGGTCTGAAGTCAGTATTTTTAATAGTGCAGCAGCGATTAGGGTACACAGGCAGAATTGAGAGCCAGTGTACTAAGTATTATAATCTGGGATCTTTGAGGCACAGAGATTTGCCCAACAGAATATTCTCAGTTCCATATAAAGATGAAATTTCAATGGACTCTGTGTACAATGAGCCTGGACATCTGTAGAATATTGGATTTTCTCGACTGTTCTTTAAATTCTCACATAGAAACACATCTTCCAGACGTACCTTTTCTGTTTTTGTCTGTCTCTTTCCTTTTTTGAAGAAGAACCCAAGTGCTGTCCCTTCTCCAGCTCCTCCCCAGCAGCTTTCAACACTCTTCCCTGCACAGAAGTCGGCAGCCTAGCAATTAGGGGGGCTACCAGCCACACGCCCCTGCGTTCAGAGGAACTAAAATCAGAAAAAGATGTTATACCCAAGGAGGCATGCTTTTTCTCTGCTCTCACGGTTCTAAGAGAAACTCCAGAGCATAACTTTTATGCACAAGACACAGATTATTCTAACATTCCCCCTTGTACTCCTATACTATCTGTCCTCTTGCCAAATACCAGACATTTGCACACACTCTTCAGTCATGTTTATGGAAAGCAATAAAAGGAGGGGTTCTGAGAGGATACTATAACTAAACTTTTCTTTTTTAATCTAGAAAAGTGTTTTTCTATGATTCTGGCTCTGTGAGCAGTAACAGTCCTTTTGTCTAACAAGAGATACACTTTTCTGTCATGGTTAAAATATGAAATGTTCTGATTATGTTTAAGCATGTAAATGACCAATTTTTAAAGGTTCAAAATTCACTAGTTATACATTTACACCTAAACGATGAAATACAGGTCTATCTGTATTTTGTGATTATCTTTTGTGATTATCATTTGAGCAAAACTGCCAATTAATAAAGATGGCAGGGCTTCCCTGGCGGCGCAGCGGTTGAGAGCCCGCCTGCCGATGCAGGGGACGCGGGTTCGTGCCCCGGTCCGGGAAGATCCCACGTGCCGCGGAGCGGCTGGGCCCGTGAGCCGTGGCCGCTGCGCCTGCGCGTCCAGAGCCTGCGCTCCGCAACGGGAGGGGCCACAGCGGTGGGAGGCCCGCGTACCGCCCAAAAAAAAAAAAAAAAAAAAAAAAAAAAAATGATGGCAGAAAGAGTGTTTATTAGGAATAAACATATTAGGAATACCATGGAATAGAGCAGCCTCAGGGCACACTAGAGAAATTCTTCTGTCCTGAATGTCATCTGTGGTTCCAAGGAGCCGGGGCCTGCTCAACCTAATATTTAGAACACGAAGATATCCCCCACCCCAGCAGCATGGCCCTTTAACATATTAAATAATGATAACGGACACTTACAAGTAATTGTTTTCTTCACAATCCTGCAGCTTTATGAAAAAAACAACTGCATTATGAGAATAAAATGTACGGTTCCATGTGAAAAATTAAAGATAGCCTCATAAAACTACAGAAAAAAATACCTTAGAAATGTCTTTATTCCATTCTGTCTTGTGCTACTCGTGTCGGTACTTCCAATCCCGTTTGGGTTGAAGAGGCCTGCACCCGCATTGGAAGAGTGATTGTTCAGGTCGGCCGACTGCTGGAACACCTCTATCGTTGCCTTGGCAATATTGTCCAGCAGGTTGTTCATTTCAGCCACCGAACCAGAGCCCTGGAGTTAGACGTGAGAAAACCAGCACGCATGTGTCTCGCTTTGTCCTCAAACACCACCGTGGTTTTGCATTTCACTAACATTTTATACACATACACGCTTTCAATATATACTCACAGGGTCCTTCAAGCACTGCTTGATCATTAGCTGAAGTTCCAGCCACGACTGCCTCAGTGTCCACTGCTCAAGATTCTGGGGAGAAGGGAGTTAACACATTAAGAATATTGAACATGTTTTAAAATATTATAATTCCTTACACTGTTCTCTTTCTCAAGAAACAGAGGAATGATCACATATAATAAAGGGATTTATATGAGTCAAAAGGCTTCCGAGTCTATTCCACATGCTCATTATAGACACAAAGAAATAAATAGGGACATTAAAATAATGTGCCTTGGGCTTCCCTGGTGGTGCAGTGGTTGAGAGTCCGCCTGCCGATGCAGGAGACACGGGTTCGTGCCCTGGTCCGGGAAGATCCCACATGCCGCGGAGCGGCTGGGCCCGTGAGCCATGGCCGCTGAGCCTGCGCGTCCGCAGCCTGTGCTCCGCAACGGGAGAGGCCACAACAGTGAGAGGCCCGCATACCGCAAAAAAAAAAAAAAAATAATAATGTGCCTTACTCAGCTAGGCACTGTAAATGAATAAGCCAAACATTTCTTCTCCCAAAGTCTACCTAACTAACCACATTAAAAAAAATGATTTCGATATTTTTTTAATAATATACTTAAGACAGTCCCTCTACAAAGCTTATTTCTCATGTAAACACAGTACTGACTTAACATATCAATATTTATATAATGGTTATACACAGTCTGCAGTATTTGTACTACCCAGCAAGAAAGTGGGGCAATTACACAAAACAGAAAATTTGGGGAAAATCTCAATTTTTCAAATCCCCAAAATAGAATTAACTTAAGTTGAGAATTACTTAGCAATGACCAAAAAAAAAAAAGGCGCAGT
Source organism: Kogia breviceps (assembly GCF_026419965.1). Taxonomy (NCBI): domain Eukaryota; kingdom Metazoa; phylum Chordata; class Mammalia; order Artiodactyla; family Physeteridae; genus Kogia; species Kogia breviceps. Next base: position 3,954,324 of record NC_081314.1, read on the forward strand.
AACTCTTGCTATAAACACAAAGAATGTGTCAAATGACAAAAACACAGTCTTTATTATCGCTCACCTGAAGAATGCGTTTAATGTGCTGCCTTTGTAGGTTGTCCCCCTCTGTACATTCTTTAATGCCATGAGGATAACAGATCAGCTGCAGTAATTTCTGTGCTTGCATATTTGAGAGCACAGGGTCCAAAATAAGTTCTTTGTCTGTGCATAATCTTTCAGGTTCTTTTAAGCAATGTTCTCCTACCCATTCCTAAAAATAATGCGGCAGTTATATTGAGGGGCAGAGACTTTCAATATGTATACGCGATATGTACTAAACTCATGGTGCACAACAGAAAGCGGACGGGAATCTTCCAATTTAAAAAATATTAGATGGAAAAGTGGGAGGGAAAAGGCTTACAAGCAAATTTTCTAGTATTCTGACTTCTTAAAAATACAAAGTAGAATCTTGGTTATAGAAAATTTTTAAAAAGGAATGCAAAAAAAGAAATGCAAAAAATAAAGCGTGGGCAGAAAAAGCTAAATAAAGAAAACACTGGTATGTGTTTTCAGTCGGAGGATAAGGCCTTGTTCTAAGTAATGTTTTGTAAACATTTTTTTTAACTTGCTATATAACAGTAGTGACTCTATATTATAATATGTATTCTACATTTTTATGGAATACACTATAATATATTCCACTGAATAGATAGGACATAGCATAACATTTAGAAAATTGTCTTCCTTTTCTGATATCATTATGAATAATGTTATCATTGTAAATAAATATCTGTGCACATCTGTTCTCTGTACAATTATTTTCTTAGGATAATTTCATAGAAGTGCAATTGCTGGGTCAAGGAGGATAGCAAAAATTTAAGGCTATTGATGCATATGGCTAATTGACCTCTGGGGAGTTTCCACCAAATTAAACTTCTTTTAAGCAGCTTTTCTTCATCATTTTTTCAAAGGCAAATTCTTGTACTAAATGGCGTAAGAAATCATCAAAAGTACTAGAGCCAAATTTGAACCCAGATATGTCTCTGATGAAACCTGTTTCTTAAACACTTCATCAGTGGCTCAATGCTGGCTGTCCATTAAAATCACCTGGGGAGTTTGTTAAACTTCCAAACCCAGGCCCCATATCAGAGCAATTAAATCAATCTCAGGTAATGCTACCCAGACATCAGCAATTTTTTAAGCATCAAATTTTTTTTAAAACTCTCCAGGTGACGCCAATGGGTACCCACAGTTAGAAACCAATGCACAGCTCAGTACATTCTCAACACCTGTATGACTAATAGCTAACTTTTACCATGGTTACAGTATACCTTAAGAAAAACCTGACCCTGTCAACATTATATCTATAGCAAAGTGAAAAAGAGATATATGGTAGGTCTTTTTATAGAAGGAAGGAGTATTTAATAAAAAATGGAAAGAAAAACCAGAAATAATGAAATTGATCACCTAGGGCAGGGAGGAACCCAGGGTAGAAAAGATGAGGGAGGGAGATGTACATCTCTCTGAATACACACTATTGCTCCTTGACCTTTGGAAGTATGTTACTCTAAAGACAGAGCTAGGGTAGAAGAAGAAATCTAAACTGAACACAGACAAAAGCAAATGAAATCAACTCTATTTCAAGTGAATAACATATCCACGCTGAAAGAGAAAGGTCAAATAACTTTTCAACATAATACTGTAAACGCTTAGGGAAAAAAGAGCTACAAACAAATCCTCAACTCCTTTTAGTAGGCTGGTTTTTCGTAGTGGTATAGGTGTAGTCATTCTGAAACCAACTTCAGGTGTTTTGTAGAATTCAACCAATGAGTAAATGGTTGATGTTATTGGTAGCCAGGATTCTTACTGTGGAAGAAGGCAGTATTAATATGGGATGAGGGAATGCACACAAAAATTTGTGCAGTTTGATTGGAATTGGAGGTATTGGTATAAACGCATGATTATACACATACACATTTATGTACACGGATGTTTTTTTCCCCCTAGATCTGTCTGGTGAAAGGGCCTAGAAGCAATGAACACACATTGCGCATATCAATGAGCACACATAGTGCTCGGATCTTGGTTTCTAAATACCATCCTCTACTAAATGGAACCAGGGTTCCATGAAGGAATGAGTAATTCCAGGTCTGGGGCAGGGAAGTATAAGATAGGCCAGAAAGCAAGAAAATACTTGTATTTAAAAAAAAAAAAGAGAGAGAGAGAGAGAGAGAGAGACGTGTCAAAACAACACAAGAGTCAGCATGAAAAGATTGATTCACACTGGACAAATGTGGGATAATTTGAACATGAAAATAACTGAGGACAGTATATTATAACCTATATGAAAAAAAAATGAATGAGTGGAAGGAAGGGAGGGAGGGAGGGAGGAAAAGGGTAGGCTCTTCCTAGAGTAGAATGCAAACTGATAAATGTGGAGGGCGTGGAAGAGTTGGGAAAAGCCATTTTGCAACCACTGTAGTAAAGGCTGCTGTGGACAAGAATCAAAATGGATGCTATATGTGAGGTGGGGGAGTTTGATGAGGAACAGAAAACTTGCACTGTCTCAGGGTGTCTCCCCCAAATTGTCTATTAATTGCAAGGGAAAAAATAATAACTATACAATAGAAAAATCAAAAAACCATACCATGGAGACAACTTGATCAAAATGAACATCTCCAATGAGGTGCAAATGAACCTCATGTGCCTTCAGATGTGATTACCTGAGAAGAACATAACATACTTCTACAGTATCCTGGCCAGGAAGGCATAATCTGAAGCTAATCTATAGGAAACGTCAGACAAAGCCAATGCTGGGACACTTGACAAAACTGGAATTGTGGCCTATAGGTGAGAAAAAAATGACCATACCAATGCTAAATTTCCTTACTTTTGATAACTGTATTTTGGTTATGTTAATAAATGCTGTAATATTAAAAAGTAAAGAAGAATAATGTATGCCACCTACTCCCAAATGGTTCAGTGAAAAGAAAAATATTAAAAAGTATACGAGGCCACGTTCACACACACAAATAGAATTATGAAGCAAATGTGGTAAAATGTAAAAAATTACTGAAGGGCTTCCCTGGTGGCGCAGCGGTTGAGAATCCGCCTGCCAATGCAGGAGACACGGGTTCGTGCCCCGGTCCGGGAAGATCCCACATGCAGCGGAGCAACTAAGCCCGTGAGCCATGGCCGCTGGGCCTGCGCGTCCGGAGCCTGTGCTCCGCAATGGGAGAGGCCACGACAGTGAGAGGCCCGCGTACCGCAAAAAAAAAAAAAAAAAAAAAAAAAAAAATTACTGAAGCCGTATAAAGGGCATACCAGAGTTCTTTACAATTATTACAACTTTTCAGCAAATTTGAAATTATTTCAAAATAAAGTTAGCAGGAAAATGAGGACCACATATGTACACGTTTCCTACAATATTGGGCATTTCTCTCCAAAGAACAGTTACATACTCAAAGTTAAAGGCAAATTAAATCTGAAGAATACCTGTTGACAGATAGTCCTCAGTACATATCTAGCATATTCTCTTAAATTGGCAGTTTCTATGGAAATGCTTTTCCCACAGGATTTTGAATTTTGTGAGGCAGTCCAGATATCATCAGCATTTCCATCACGTCGTAAGCCCCTCATGGTGAAGTCATCATTCTTTAAAGAGCTGACATTGTTACTGCCAATTTTGGCATCTCCTAAATAACAGAATCACAAAAGCAAAACCACAGACGTTCAAAATATTGCCAAATATCTGGGAAATAAATGAGGCAAGCATTCAGGGATTTAAAATATATGAATGGGATCATCATTGCATAGTCAGTTGTTCAGCAATAGAGAGAAGGAATTGACAGAGTAAATGCTAGAACCCTGAGAACTTTCACCAGACATGGGAAAAAAACCAACCAACCAAACAAACGAAAAAAACCATGTTCAAGACTCATTCTTTATTTCGTTTACAGAATTAAGTATGCTTTCACCAAACTTGGAAAGGCCATTATGAATCACACTTAATAATCACAGAACATTGATTTCACCGATATTTCAAGCATGAACGTATTCAAATTCATTTGACTTATAGACAAGGAAAAAATGGGTTACTCACCCTTCTAGATGTCCCTTTTCCATTTCTTCTCTTACAATGACTTATTTTCTATCCATAGGTCAAGAGAAAAGTTTTGCCTTAGCCCACCTTACTAGCAACTTCTTGACAAGAGAGATTTATTTCCCTGGGAATGGAAAAGGGCAATGCATACTAAGGAAGCCCTGGAAAACAGGGCATTCATTGAATAACCCACGTCTTTCACTTTCCTCTCTGTAAACATCCAAATTAGAAAACCTCACCTGATCAACCTCTAATACACTCAATAAAACGAAGCTCAGGAAAGTGTTTTCCTCATTACAAAGTTCTGGGGCCGGGGAGGGGAACTGAGCAGAAAGGTTGAATAGCTGGAGATAAGAAATCTTCTCTAGCCATGAAAGACAAGTAATTGTCATATTTTAAAAGTGAGAAATTAATATAATTTGGTAATAAAGATTGCCAAATGACAACAGAGCCTCCAAACTCTTGCCTGTTTACCCACAGGATCATAAGCGTTGAACAGGAAAAATTCCTAGAACCAACAAATGAGTTTAGATGAGGCCCTCACTGCTTCACTGTAAGTGAAACCAAGGCTGGGTCAGTGCAAAAAGCCTTTTAAAACCCACAGGTCAACCAAGAAAATGTGCTGACTCTGCTGAAAAATTTTCAGAAAATCAGAATTGCTTAGTGAATATTTGCTTATAAACTCATAAGAGGAGGGGAGGAATAAATAATACATTTCAACTCATCAATATCTTATTACATATTATACATTCCTCATTCAAATACTCATACAAAAAAGCACCAAGTTCACTCCACTCACGGACGTTTATTTAATTCAGCAGAGCTATTCAGGAGCTGAAACAAAGACCAAATTCTACAGGTACCAACATTTAGCATGCTTTTTCCAACCTCAGGTGTATGAACAACTATTTCCACACCTTGAGGTAAACTACTACAGAAATTAGAAACCAAAGTCTATAAAACAACCCTATCTCCCTAACTCAGAATAGATCCTGGTGGATAGGACCTTGAGAGAACATTGAGAACGACACAGTGAGGTCGAGAAAACTGCAAAAACAAAACAAAGAAACAAACACCTCTGCCAGTCCTAGTCTAGGAGATCCTCATTCAGTTTAGAGGTTAGGATGACAAAGAAGGTCTGGAAGGCTGTTCCAGAACCTTCTGTAATGGTAGAGACAATAGAACAAACAGTGTTCAGGGACTGCCTGGTCCAAGGGTCTGCTGACATGCAACTAGCCTGATTCTGACTTCTCAGACCTGAAGAACCCTCCATTGCTTAGGAAGCTGTAAAATCCACCAAGAACTGGGGCCAGTTAAAAAGGTCAAGGAAAGGCAATCAAAGAAAAATAAACAGGTGATTATGCATTGAGATTAAAATATGGTTATCTGGATATTTAAAGAGGTTGGCAAATTGTACTTGGGATTAGACCGGTCCTACAAATCAAAGGGATAATGTCTAGATGGGAGCGTCTTGGTTTCTGCCATTAAAATGTCTGTCACTTATGCATTCACACTTCCAACATTAGTGTAGAGAAAACCTACTATTTCGTTGCTCTCATGGGCATTAGAGATACCACAGCAAAAATGTGCGTCCCTGACTTCATGGTACGTACATACATTGATTAAATAGAATTGACCAGCCAGCTTTCCTTTCAAACGTAATCAGAGTAGAGAAATCCGACTGAAATGAGCATTTAATGTTGGCTGTACACTATTACAAGCTCAGAGGAGTGGGTGTGGCCCTCCGCGTGGCTCTACCTTTCCCTTTCTACTACAAAACCCATGGGCATTGCAAAAGGAATGTGTGTGTGTGTCTGTGTGTGTGTTAAGGCGAACTTTTAGTAGTTTATTTTATGAAAACCGTGTTATACTTCCTCATCATCACCGAATAACACTTCTCAAGCAGGAGAATAAAGGGTCAGGGTATATTCTAAAACATGTTTAAGACTCATCTAAAACAATTCCTATCCACTCAGTAAATTTAGTTCCAGTCAAAGGAAGCTCCCCTGGAATATTAGACACAACTTTTGTTTAGTCAAGAGCACAAAAGGGTGCCCAAAGTTGAAATTAGGCAGTGTGAATTCGAGACTAATCGAATCTTTCAAATCCTAAATGATTTATAGGATAAAAATGTCTTAAGGTATGGCACTGTAAATGAACAGAAAGGACAATACTACTACTCCTGGAGAATATATATCAATAAAGATAAAAGGATGTCTTGGACATTACAAATTAAATGAAAACAAAAGTGTGATATCCAATATTGATTTATCAACAGTATCAATATCATTGCAATTATATCACCTCATTCATGAAAAAACTAAGGCAGATGGACATAAACTTGTCTAGGGTCACAATGGAAGCAGGATAACTAAGATTAAAACCCAGATTCTCTGGTGTTCTAGTCCTAGAATATAGTATGAAATTTAAACCCTTACGATAGATTTACCAAATCAACTGTGTCCATCACAAAGTGTGACTTCTGCCAACAAGTGAAGTCCAAACAAGGTGGGTCTAAGGCTCTAGAGTACATCAGAATGAGACATCCTGCAGTTAAGACGCCACCAAAAAAGTATTATATTTAAACTCCCCCAGAATTGTAGATGAGGGACAGACTCCTTAGAATCCAACTGAACATGAACTTGGAAAATGCCAACTAATTCTTCCGGGAGAACAAACAAACAAAAATGTTTCTAATAATATTAATTAGAGTTAAACCTGAATACAAATGATTTTGTCTCAGTTTCTGGTGATGAACCGAGCTGAGTGCCACGACAGTCTTACCAAGCATCATAATTGCTTTTAAGACAGCAAACACGGCTCCCACTTCAATGCTGTTGTGAGCAGCCGCTAAGAGGTGTCTATCACAGGACGATCTTATCCCGGGGAAAGGTTTGCCTATGAGGAAAACAACAAGCCTTTAGTAGTCTCATCACCATCATTAATCATCTTTTGTAACCATCTACAGTCAGCAGGGCCTTTCATTGTCAGACTGTGGGCGCTTAATTGCTATTAGCTAGCTTTAATTGATGCTTCATGGATTCACTAAGAAACACTGCCAGTATCCCTTACTTAACCTTTTCTTTTTAAATATTAAGACAATGGTGTTGCTCTTTAGAGAGATGTATCAAAACACTCAGGAGGACTTTTATCCACTTCTGCTGTCACACACACACACACACACACACGGAAATGATCTTTAGGAACAGAATGCAGTAACACCACTAGAACTCTTACCTTATTCCTTTCACCTTAGTAAAAGAAGAAAGGCCTCACCACTGCCCTCAGCGCTATGGTGTGTTTCATAAGCAACACACACAGTATGTTGGAGGATCACAATGCCCCCCAGCTTGGCTTGGCTGAGGAGAAGAGGTATTTTTATTGTGTATTAACTCTTGAGGCGAGTTTCTCAATACATCCTGGTATTACCTACATGAAAGGTGCCGACGGCCCTCTCAATGGCCATACCCCATGCCTTCACTGCCTCAAAGCAAGCCCACCAAAATCAGGAAGGAAATTACAGAATGGACAGCCTACTTGGTCAATTTAAACACGTGGCTCCAAATGAAAGCATTGTCAGAGATATTTCGGCTGTCAGCTCACCGGTTGCTTGAGGTAATAGGCAGGCCTGGGGAGCTCGGAAGAGATGAAGCAGGAGTCGGCATGTCATTCTCGCCCCAGGCTCCGCGTCTGCATCTCCACAAGCTAGGAGACAGGGATTTTAAAAGCAAGTTTTCTAACATGTTCAAGAACACGTCTTCCACGTTTCTATTACGCTAAATTTTCTGGAATAATTTAAATAAATGCTCCTTACGGTAAAACGTAAGACACTGTCTATGCTTTTCTGAGAAACCTGAATCCTTCCTTAAAAACAAGTACTGAAAGTGTCGTTTCCAACCTCTTCCATTGGGACCCATGTGACTTTCTTTGGAATAACTATTATAAATTCTACCATCTCTACCTTGATGCCATATCACTGCCCAATGCATGTTCCCTTAAATTCTACTTTTTTGTTGTTTTTTGTTTTTTGCTTTTTTTGTGTGTGGTTCGCGGGCCTCTCACTGCTGCGGACTCTCCCGTTGCGGAGCACAGGCTCCGGACGCGCAGGCTCAGCGGCCATGGCTCACGGGTCCAGCCGCTCCGCGGCACGTGGGATCTTCCCGGACCGGGGCACGAACCCGCGTCCCCTGCATCGGCAGGCGGACTCTCGACCACTGCGCCACCAGGGAAGCCCCCATTTTTCTATAATTTTAGGTAAATTGTATAGTATGTACTAGTTTTTCTCTGGCTCTTTCACTCAGTATAATTAATTTGAGATTCACCCATGTAGTTGTGTGTATTTAGAGTTCATTCTTTTTTATTGCTAAGCTGTATATTCCACTGTGTGAATGTAACATAATTCTGTTTATCCATTCATCTTTTTTTTTTTTTTTTTTTTTTTTTTTGCGGTACGCGGGCCTCTCACCGCTGAGGCCTCTCCCGTTGCGGAGCACAGGCTCCGGACGCGCATGCGCAGCGGCCATGGCTCACGGGCCCAGCCGCTCTGCGGCACGTGGGACCCTCCCGGACCGGGGCACGAACCCGCGTCCCCCGCATCGGCAGGCGGGCTCTCAACCACTGCGCCACCAGGGAAGCCCTAAATTCTACTTTTTCACTGACTTTTAATAGTTAGAAACCACTGCACCGAGACAACAACGAAATAAGCAACGCCGTTCTTGGATGCAGCCTTACCTGCGGCTAGGAGAGAGGGAAGAGCCACGTGCTGCACGACGTCCTCCAGGGAGAAACACTGTCGTGCTATCAGAATAGCAATGAAAGTAGCTAATGAATCATGGAATGAAAGGTCACTCACCTTCAAGAAAAACATTGACACGTTTTAATACCTAACACCCTTTTAAGTAACATCTAAGATTAATATCTAAGAGAATGTACGCAATACGAGTAAGATCTCAAATCCCAAAATGAACCGGTAGAGTGAAATGATTTATGATTATTACCCTCTAGGCCTCCTTCTACTTTATAAGACAAAGAATGCAGTCTGCCCACACCCCCAGTGCTTTAAGAAGATACTAAGCTTTAGCTTGAGTACGTGTAACTGAAAAACAAAACAATAAAACAGCAAAATCAAGAAATCCCTAAAAGATGCAGCATAAATAAGCCTTTTTAGCAGAATGCAGTATATTATATATAATCTAGCGTTGCAGGGTAAGACCATTAGGAAGCAACAGAAAACAAGGAGGTTCCCCTAATTGAAAAACAAGCCTTATTAATGTTTTAGAGTTCCTTTTGGGAATAACCAATAACGATTTTGTAATATAATTAAATCAGTTTTAAAAACAACTTTGAAAATTCTCACCCGACCCCTAAATTTAAAGAAGAAAGAGTGAAGGTGAGTGAGACAGAGAATGAAAGAGGAGAAAGAGGAGGAAAATTAATTCATTCGGAGTGGAAACCTCTACCCTTTACAGATCTCACAAGACTTTGACAGATAATAATAAGAAAAACAGCCGTAATAGCAGCCTCCACATTAAGGTGTCCTATATGCCAGTGACTACGGTTAGAGATTTACAAAGATCACCTCATTTAAGGGCACACCACTGTGAGGTGCATACTGTTATTAATTCCAGCTTTACAAATGAGGGAACAAGCAGAGGTAAAGTGAAACAGAAAACAACCCAGAGATTAAGGAACGACGTTAAAGATAAAAATTGGGGTCTCTTTCTGTCTGGAAGAGCAGGTCACAGATACGAGCTGTACATCTTAGGTGCCCAAAGAATGGAGTAGGATTGTGCACCTGGTCTTCGGATACCAGAACGAGGAAATAAACCTTCAACGGGGAGCCAGTTTTTAAAATGTATAAAAGTTCTTCTCTACGTGAGATATACTAATACGCAACACAAATTACTGCAAGAAGTGATGGAAGTGATAGGCAGAAATAAAGAATCCAGATGGATTTTTAAGAAATTCACACACCATGGATGCAATATGCTATCTGAGGATATCTGTGATCCATAAAGGATACCTCTTCATAAGCTTCCAGACACTATCAGTAAGAAAGACTGGACACCCCTCTGAATCTGAGCCTGGATGTCCTGATCCCACACAACAGAACCTATACTCTTGGATTTTTTTTTTTTTTTTCATTCTAAGAAAAGAAACTGGTTGTCTTCAGAATGCAAACTGCTTTAGTTAAATTACACCCTATGCCATGAGGAACCCAAGGCACTTGGTAAAAACTATGAACAAACCACTCTGAGGAGACCATACAGAAGAAATCTCAGCTAACAACAAGGAAACTCTTGGCATCTCCACTCTACATTAGGCTATCTATTTTATTTTGATTTTTTTCCCCTTTATTTATTCTTGGCAACCACACTCTGGTTTATTGCTTTCAGGGAGAGAAAGAAAAAATAATTTACAATATTTCAGTTAATAGTTGAGTCAACTAAAAAAAATTACTAGCTAAATATTTAATTGCACAGTTGAGTTTTTAAATGAAAAAGAAAACTTACATCTACCGTGCAAAGTACATCATTAAACCCCCAGACGTGGTTTGAAGAACAACAAAGAGCCTTCAGAACTCCCAGCCATTCTGAACTGAGAACAGTGCAGCAGGCCGTCAGCTCGGAGGAGAAATTGGCTATGTCATTAATCCTAGAAAGAAGAGAGAGAATATAGAAGAAAGTAACAAAAGAGAAAATACTCACATATGATAAACTTAACGAACACATAATTTCAATATCATCAAACATGGCGTTCATTTCTTAGATTCAAGGATATAATAAAATTCCACTTGTCAAATAACCTAGTAGAACCTGGAGCAGAAGGGAAAGGAAATGTCTTCAAATGGTTTCTATTGGTTTGGCCAAAAAGTTCATTCAGTTCATGAATATGCTGGTTCAATAAAGTTTATTATCAATAAAGATAATAAATGTATCTTTTATCTTTACTTAAAACTGAACGAACTTTTTGAGCAAGCCAACATTTAATGTGGTTGAGCAACAAACAATAACCAGTAATAGATGTCAATTAACATATTTTTAATTCTGTGAACAAATCTGATCTGTAAATTCACATCTTTAAGGGCATCAAAAAAATGTAAAGGTCGGTCCAAATCCAGTGCTTTCAAAATCTGTGTCTTTTTCATTTGTATTTTTGTTATATATGTTTTTGAAAACGTATCAGATAACTTAGAGATTATATCTAGAGCATCTCACACCAGATCAATAAGCCAGGTTAAGAAAATCATGGAACAGAAGTAAATGCAGGAATAACATAAGATTTAAAAACAAACAAACAAAAGCCAAATGTCTGCTTAGGCAATTATTAAAGCCCTTAATTTCCAAGAGCAGCCATGCAACAACTGTGTTGTTAACCGTGAATCCCAGCTCACCTTCCAGCATCCTGGTGGCCCATACATACATTCATGAGTGTGTTGCAGACGAAGCTGTAGCGATTGGCCGCATTGTCACTAAGGATCTTGCCCAGCATGGAGTAGTTGATGCTACAGGCTGAGGGATTCTCAATAAAATCCATCATGAAGTCTGGATCCCATCGCAAGTTAGAATTTGCAGGAATCACATTATTATATATGGTTTGCTTTACTTTTGAACAGGCACTACTGAGGTTACAAGAAGAAGAGTTAAAAGACAAAACAAAACTAAAATAACTAGAAAGGTATTTCATCTAAGGACAGATTAAATGGCAGCTGTAATGTATTCCTAGAGAAGGTTCGCAATATGGGCTCTCGATTCCAACTTCCTAAGACTCGGCACCGGACACAGTGCTTGGAATGTGCTAGTTCAATAGTTACTGAATGGGTGGAAGAACAAAACAAGATTTAAGACATCTGGGTACTAATCTTAATTTATTTTCGAAGTCTTTTCTACATTTTACATGCTTTAAAAAAATAAAAGAATCTACTATGGCTTCCAACAACTGTCTCTGAACAGTGGTTGGAAAGTGCTATTACTTAAGAAGAATAAAAATGGACTGGATTACACATCAGGAACAACTTGGTGTTTCAGTCCTAATCATTCATCCTGTAAAGTGATTCCTCTCGGCACAAAGTATCCAGGGGGGTTCATGTGCCACGGCTACTCTGGGCACCATGGTACAGCCGAGGAAGAGAGGCTCACTCCTTGCCTTCAAGGAGCTTAAATTCCAGCAGGGGGATATGGGGAATACATACATTCTATGAGAGTACAGAGACTATTACATTGTTCCTAAAACTGTATCACACTGTACTTCTCAGCAGTATCTAGAGTTTTTTTAAAGAGCCTGGTCTACCACATTCAGAGTTGCATCTGAGGAAAACGCAGAATATTATAAATTTATCAAGGGAATTAGAAAGCATCCTCTCTAATCCTGCTCTGCAGATGAGGCTGAAGGATGACCTTATTTCAAAGCTTAGAGTCCACGTACACTTCGCTATTCTAGCCCGACTGCTGTGGATAACAAACCCATAAGCCACAATTCACCTTCTCTATTCAACAGCTCCTGTAAGCGGCAGAGACTCTTTTCCTTTTAGATTAAGTTTTGGCTGCAAATTTATTTGTGATCAAGGCAACACATGTCTTAGTCTTATGCGCCTACATAAACAGTAGCCAGGAATGATTTCCTCAGAAATGAAAAGACGTATAGACTCTTCGCCCTAAGCTGTTAACATTGACAACTGCTTTAAGAAAACTGAGATTGTTCAGTTCAGGGTTTACCGAAACGTGACTTTAGACTTCCTCCTTCAGAATCACCTCTGGGGCATTTGTTAAAAATAAAAGACCCCTGCGCCTCACTGCAGGGTGTATTGACTCTGTATGCTTAAAAAGCAGTCCCAGGTAAAACTAAGTACCAAATATGCGTGGGAAGCACTGGGCCAAGAGAGAGGACGAAAGCCACCCACTAAATGGCAGCAAGTACAATCTTCTACACTCCTTGTCTTCGCATACAACTTATATAAAAACTTGTCAGGGGTTGCTGAAGGACACAAGTTTGCAATCTCATGTCATGACCTATTCAAAATGACAGAATTATACAGTCCCCAGTGTTTTCAAAAATCTCCCTTTTCCCTGTCTTAACGCTGCCAGGCTGCATATATTCTCACTTAGCAATAGTTCTTAATTTGTTTCACTTTCCCAGTAAAAATGAAACAAAAACAAATTTTGCTCTCTGCCGGTTCCCTCCCTAATACCACGTCCCTGGTTTCCTCCATCTCCCAATACTCTGAGTCTTTAAGGAAACAGAGTTCTGCAAATAGCAAAGCAGTATCTCTTTTTATTCAACTGTCCATTTAATTCTAACAATCTACCCCTGTCTTTAGAAACTAAAAGAATTCTGCTTTTCTTTCTTAATTTTTATAAGAGTCAGCCTCACTTTTCGATTAGTATAGAGACTTCTCTCAAGCTGATGCCCTCCTACCTCCTCTGGCAGTTTTTCTGAACTCTGTGGTTCATGGTGAAGTCTCGTGTCCCCTCATTTCTAGGCTTCCTATTTCACTTATTACACTCTTTCCAGATGAGCTCTAGGTTTTAGCGAAATGTTAGCTGCCATCTAGGTCACTCTCAAATTCTTAGCACTCTCCGTTGCAGGCGTACATGCAGTTTGAAAAAAACCCCAAACCCAAACCAACCAAACAAAAACTCAGACATTTTCCTTTTGAAACTTGCATGTATAAGAAAAAACTGATAGAGTAATGAAAGCAACACACACCTTGAGGTCAAAAGGACTTATGATGTTCAAATCCAGGCTTTATCATTTATTAACTTATAATGAGGAACAGTCATTTGTTGACAGGAAAAATCATTTCTACTTCCCGGGGTTGTTGGGAGGCTTAACGATCTTGACGGAAACAACGCGCCACAGTACCGGGCACAAAGCAGCAGCTCAATCAGAAGCAGGCATGACTAGTGCTCTACTTCCTCCAGATATGACCCTTACGCTTTATAGATGGTGTTGCCGATCTAATCATTAAAATTGGTTTATTAGTATACAAACAGAAGTCTCTGCGTATCTAGCTTTTGTTTGACCATTTTTTCGTAATCCCAAGCTACAAATAATGCCTGACTTTAAGGTTTCCTGAGATAAACGCAGTTCTCTTCCATGGCTTAATCCAGGAAACTTTAGACGGGTAACCCCCTTGTGAAGCGCCATGGTGCTGAGGCTAAGTAGCCCCTCAGTTCACGGTCGGTCTCCTAAATCTCCACACAGCCAGGGCGCGCTACTTGAATTAACTCCTTTAACATGCTTCACCTCGCTGCGGGAGCATTAGAGGTCAAATATGCCCAACTGTGGCTTCCTTGGGAAATTTACACGGCTGTCGCAAGAACCGAATCTTGTACGAGAAAACTCTCTGCAAACTGTAAACTGAAACTGAAAGCGCTCTGTAAAGTAATAGAAGAATACGGGGTATTATTACTACAACATTTCTGTGGAAAGATGGTTCCTGAGACCCACTCAGACATTCCATAAGGGATTATTTTGAAACCTAATTCGTTTCATAAAGAACATATTTTCACATTTTCCCCTATCAATACCATTAAAAATGTCATGATTTTGAGGGCTTCCCTGGTGGCGCAGTGGTTGAGAGTCCGCCTGCCGATGCAGGGGACACGGGTTCGTGCCCCGGTCCGGGAAGATCCCACGTGCCGCGGAGCGGCTGGGCCCGTGAGCCATGGCCGCTGCGCCTGCGCGTCCGGAGCCTGCGCTCCGCAACGGGAGAGGCCACGGCCCGCGTACCGCAAAAAAGAAAAAAAAATATATATATATATATCATGGTTTTTGATTTGGTATATATACCTTTTTTTTTTTTTTGCAGTGCCTACTATGAGCCAGACACTCTTCAAGGTACTGGGATAGAGCAATGAAGAAACTAGAGAAAGTTTCTGCTCTCATGAAGCTTAAATTCTAGAAAGGAGCCAGACCATAAATAAATACAGAATGTATGAAATGGGGAGGGGCAAAGTGCTAAAGTTCAGAGAATGAGGGAGACCAGGGGGAGGGGCTACTTCCAGTGCGGTGGTCAGGGAGATAGAGCCCTGAACGAACTGGGTGCGGGAGCATCACAAGAGAGGTGACAGCAAGTGCAAAAGCCCCAAGGTGGGAGCGAGTGTGCTTAGAGTGTTGGGAGACCAATGCGGAGGCCCATGTGATTGGAATGGACAGAGAGAAAGTGGTGGAAGACAGGGCTGGGTCCAGTAGATCCTAAAGGCTAGGTAAGGACTTTGAATTCTACTCTGAGCAGATGTGAGAAGCCACTGGAAAACTTCAAGTTATTCTTGTCTCAAAAGGATAACTTTTGAAGACATGTTGAGAATACACTTAAGAGAGTCGAGGGTGCCAGCAGAGAAACGAGTTAGGACTATGATGGTGCAACCAAGAGAGGAGCACGGTGGTAGTTGCCAAGCAACGAAGAGTGGTCAGATTCTAGATGTACCTGGAAGGCAGAGTTCATAGGATTTACGAACAAGCTGGATGCAAGACACAAGAGAGCAAAGAAAACTGTAACTGACTATTCTTTCCTCGCCGGCTTCCAGATTCCAAATTTATTCTGTCAGCTATTACTGCCCCCTTCCCTCCCCCCAACTTACAGTTGATCATCTAAGTTTCCTCAAACACCATTACGGAAGTACAGAGTCTCCAGCACCTGTCTACCCGTCGCGGGTACAAGGGCTAAGGTGCAGAGAATGACAGGGAGTCAGAGAGGCTCTGTGAAGTAGGAAGTTCAAGGAGTCAGTGAAGCAAACGCAGGGAGAAAGCAGGTATGCGAAGAGTGGGGAGACAATGTTCCAAGGGAGGTGACGGCAACTGAAAAACACAGAACGTCTTCTCTTGCATCAAAACTGCAATCAGAGCTAAACATGCACAGTGATTTGGAACAGGAGGTTAGAGCTACAATGAAAGATAATTCGATAGGAATTCTGGCCGATATAATTAGGATGAACTTTCATTATTCAAAAGGATGACAATTTGGTACACAAACAAATACAGGCACAATCCTCTTCCTATTCTTTTGACTTTCTTCTACCCACCTGAAGAGGTCTCCAAATTTACTTCTGAGGTGGCTACATGACACATAGAGATCGTAGAGGTAGGCTAAGATGCATCTTTCTGGGGAAGAACATTCCGAGGGGTTCACCACATGCTTTACCACACCACACAATCTGAGGAGAAAAATATACGAAGAAATGAGACACTTTGCTAGTATATATGTGTTATCGCTTGGCTCTTTTAGAGTGAGAATGTGTCCATGTATTACTCAAGTAAGAAAAAAGATACCAGATTGTTAACACTGATGGTTATGCCAAGTAAATAACTGCATAAAATATCAGTTTTCTGTTACGATACTGAAACACTAGATATTTTTTTAAAACTTCAGAAATGCCATTAACATTAAGAAATGAAAGAAATTCATCCGTACAGAAGATATGTAGGGAGGAATCCACCAATCAAGTTGCTGTGACTAGGACACACAAGTTGTAGGAGAGAATCTCTCATCAGTAAGAAGACTGACAAATTCTGGAAATTTGCAAAGGGCCCCAAGTCCGCTAGGTAAAAGGGCAACTTCTTCATATCAGTAAGTCTGGGAAATCTATTTTCAAGACCATGAGCTGGTTCTGGCATGAACTTGAAGAATTCATGGTTTCAGGTCACATGCTCCTTGTTTTTCCAAACTAGAAACAAATTTATGTTAGTTTATCTTAATAAGCATTTAAAACCCCTTCTTTTTAGTGACATTCTCCATAAGACTTGCGGTTCAGAAGCACCACTCCTACTCCAATTCCCCAGATCAGAAAGATGGCCTTTTGGGCCACAATTCATACAGAACAAAAGTTCATACCACACAGAAGTAAACACTCGTGGTCCATCCACGTATCTGTGAGTCTGATTCCACTGTCATCTTGCCTTCTGTTAACAGGGTTCGGTACTACTACACCAGTGTCACAGATGACTCCGATGATTAAAGCTGAAAAGGGCTTTAGAAATCATCTGATTCACCTTCCTCATTTCACAAAGAGGGCTCTGAGCCTCAGAAAGGTGATGTATCTTGCCCACAAGGCAAAGAGCTACTTCACAGCAGATCCAAAAGGAGAACTTAGGTCTCCAGTACCCCAGTCTGGAGCCCTCTCCACTGTTCAGGGGATGGGAGGGAGCCTAGCATGTCAAGGCTGAGAAGGACACTGGAGTCACAAATATCAGAGGTGGGACCTAGGAAACCATGCAAAGAAATAGCCACGTAGCATCCCAGTCCCTGTGAACTGACATCAGCAGATGTAGGCAACCGATAAAGGCTGTCAATTATAGCAAATTGTCCCACAGTTAAGAAGAGAAGTAGATGATTCAATCAGTTGTTACCTATATAAACCAAAAAATTCCAGGTATACCCTGAAAAGCAAAGAATTATTTTGTGATTAAAGTAAACAAACATTTATTGAAAGTTTGCTAGGTGTTTACTGTATCGCAGTAAATATTGAGTGTTTGTTTCCTCAATAATTTTTTCACTTGCTCGAGGTAAGAAAAACATTTTACATTGAGATCCAGTAGGCTTATTCATATAAGTGCAAAAAAAAAAAAAAAAACACCAAATAATAGTTTTGGGGAAAATACTTATCCTTACTATAAATGATAAAGAACAAATATAATAAACTGAATATCAAATATGATTTTATGAACATTTAATAGAACACAAATTTAAAATGTCAAAATAAATGATAATGAAATAAATTCCAAAATAACAAACAAAAAAATACTTGTGAAAACCTATTATATTCATTTCGTGACCAACTAGAGATGGTTCCATACACAGTTTAAAAAAGTATGGTATAAATCAAACAGCATGAATGAGCTCCTAGTTAGAAAGACTTTTAGCAATCTGGGAGGTTTATTAACTATCTGACGTTGGGTACATCACTGCACCTACCACTCCATTTAACAGGCCTGAGTTTCCGTTTCTTGACTTATAAAATGGTACTAATCATTCAACCCTACAGGGTAGTGGAGGGCTATAAAATAGTTCTATATTTCCTGGATTCTAAGATGGTCATTTCCTTACATTAAAAAATATCAGGGATGTTTCAGATGTCACTTAGTAATAATCTAAGTGCACATTATCTGTGGCTATGCTCTCATATGAAGAGAAAGCTTATGGTCCACAAAAGCTAAAATATTTACTATCTGGCTCTATACAGAAAAAAGTTTGCTTAACTTCTGATCTCAGAGAAAAAAATTGAAGAAAGAACCAAGAATAGGAGAGACAAGGTAGAAGGAAAGATTAGGATAATATTAAATGAGGTGCCTTCAAGTGATAAGATAATATTTGTTAGGTGAGGAAGGGTGTAAATAGAGAAGAGGCACAGAAATAATAAACTTAAATCAAGTTCAATGTTAGCAAAAGTTTAAGGGCATAAATGGTACTTAAGGCTAAAAGCTGAAGTCAAGAATGTATTTCTCTATGACCCAGCAATCCCACTACTGGGCATATACCCTGAGAAAACCATAATTCAAAAAGAGTCATGTACCACAATGTTCATTGCAGCTCTATTTACAATAGCCAGGACATGGAAGTAACCTAAGTGTCCATCAACAGATGAATGGATAAAGAAGATGTGGCACACATATACAATGGAATATTACTCAGCCATGAAAAGAAACAAAATTGAGTTATTTGTAGTGAGGTGGATGGACCTAGAGTCTGTCATACAGAGTGAAGTAAGTCAGAAGGAGAAAAACAAATACCGTATGCTAACACATATATATGGAATCTAAGAAAAAAAAATGGTTCTGAAGAACCTAGGGGCAGGACAGGAATAAAGATGCAGATGTAGAGGATGGACTTGAGGACACGGGGAGGGGGAAGGGTAAGCTGGGACGAAGTGAGAGAGTGGCATGGACATATAGACACTACCAAAAGTAAACTAGGTAGCTAGTGGGAAGCAGCCGCGTAGCACAGGGAGATCAGCTCGGTGCTTTGTGACCACCTACCTAGAGGGGTGGGATAGGGAGGGTGGGAGGGAGGGAGACGCAAGAGGGAGGAGATACGGGGATATATGTACAGCTGATTCACTTTGTTATAAAGCAGAAACTAACTCAACATTGTAAAGCAATTATACTCCAATAAAGATGTTTAAAAAAAATTTTTTTAATAAAAAAAGAAGAATGTATTTCTACCCCAAGATTACCAAGTAATAATGTTTCATCTCAGGAACTGCAGTTAAAGAAAAGCACATATAATTAAGACACAGCCTCTTTTACAAACTGAATGTAACAATAATTGGATTTAATTTGGTTATGGTTATTGATTTCCATGTTTATTACAGAAACATCTCTGAGACCATAAATAATATTATAAAAAACGTATTCAAATTAAAAAAATAAATAAATCTATGTGTGTAGAATTAACGTGGCAGCTTTTCCTCTTCTCCTAAAAAGCTGCTGTTAAATGGATGACAGACACTCTAGGATAGAGTACATGTTGATTACATGTGCTAGATTACCAAAAAAAGGCACTGTGAACCCCATGTTTCTTTCGAGCCCAGGAGGCTTGCCTTTCTTTTAAATATATAAAGCTCTGGAGAAAGGAGTCTGCAGTGGACAAAAAGGAGCTCAGAATAGGTTTTCTGACAGCTCATCATACTTCTCTGGTCCCAGTAGCCTCGGCCTCATTTAATGGGGGTGATGTAATTACTTCGCCCAACTCCCCTCACAGTAGCAGAGAAGACCTTAGCCTACAATTCACACAAACCGAAGAAAGACTAAGAATCAAAAAAAAGTCATTTATTCTAGATTAACCCTTGTCAAAAATTTCCTTTAACTTATAAAAGACATAAAATTGAAAAGGTAAATCTGTAAGATGATGTACGTGCCAAGCTTATCTGGCGTTGGATTCTCCAAATAGAAACTGAAATTACATGAGCGAAGAAGCGGTCACTTATTCACCATCCATAACAAGCCAGGATGCTGGACAGCAGAAATGACAGCAGCTAGGGGGAGCGAAGCAGCCAGGCAGGCAGGCGCACTTTACATGCTTTTATCTCCTTTCCCATAAACGTTTCCTGGCACAAGCATTCTTTGACTGTGTTATACCTTTTTATGAACTATTTTCCTCTTGAAACCACTATCATATTTCATCAAAAATTACACATTCTAGGGTATACCAACCCTTCAAACACCTGGGCCGTCTGATCGGGATTCAGAATCAGACAACTGTGGTATCGCCTGAGAACAGCCACGATGCAGACACACAGGCCCGTTGTGTAACTTCCCGCCAGGCTGGAGGATTTCAGGAGCAGTTCGGCCTCCACAACACTCAGTTCGTTCAGGAGCTACAATGGGAGAAAAGATCGAAGAAAAATGTAGCTGCCAAAACAAATAGGAAAGACATTTATTTTTACAAACCACGGATATATTGAGTCATTCTACAACTACTTGATCTCCTTCCTTGTCCTGCCCCAGGAACACGCACATATACAACCACAGTCTCAGCACCCCAATGAATTAACTGGTTTTTATTTTTAATACTTTATCAAATTACAGAGTTTTCCTTCTGTCTGGGCATCCTGGTCCATGCAATCGAGAGGTACCCAATACTGAAACAGTTATCAAAATTTTACGGTGGTCCAAAGTTCTGGACTGGATAATTTCAGAGAAGAACATCCCCACCTCTGACTTTTTTTCCACTTTCCCCTCCTTTTCAAAAATGGAAGTTACTTATCATCATTTTCTTATTATTAACAAAGCTAACACCTCCAATAGAATAAGTAAAAGAAACCAAGTTTTATGTCTACTCACTAGTGACATGACAAATGAACTCAGGTATGTGTATAAGAAAAATAGTGGAACAAATTCATAATGTTTCATGTTGTTTGCTCTTCCCTAAAGTATACTCTATTATAAATAGCAAACAAACGTTCACCTTTCCCTAAGCAAAAAAAAAGAAAAAACAAACAAGAAATACCCTCAAAGCTCTCACGTTTTAAAATGACTATTACTATATTTTAGCACCAATTATAATTATTTAGTTGAAAATTATGAACACAGATGCAATTAAAATGCTAGTTGAATACTGTTGACTCAGAATGTTTCAACGATTCAAAAGTGCACTGGGTGGCTCGTTTTAAACTGTACAATGCCTAGTTAGGTTTGCCTTCTGAAAAAAGAGAGAAGCAGGATCCCTCTGACACCTGTATTGCAAAGTCAATGAGGCCATTGATATTCAGCGCTGGCTCCATGAGATCAAAGATGAGCTGAATATGGTGAGCCAGCGGGAGATGGTACGACATTCCTGATGCAAAGCTTGTGATTTGTTCCAGCACATTGTTAGAGATCTGTGCAAAGAAAATAAAATTTAAAAAGTGAAAGGAATCATAAGACCAACAGTCCACATGACTTTTATTTATTAAAGTACTTCAATTTTTTAGGTAAGGAACGTGAACTTATATGTGATTCTACTTAGAAGTTGAAACATATTTCTACAGAAAACAGGACCATGTACAAATGCAATAATATCCTTAAAACAACTATAATTTGAAGAAATAAGCCGAGTTGTCATTAAGATCTACACCCAACTCTCCTAAAGGTAGAACAACAATAAATGCTAGTTAATTTCCAGATGACATTTATTTGACTATCAGTGGATTTGTAAAACAAAATAGATTTGGTTTCTTCTCAATGGCATAGTAATTTTTCCTCAGTCATCAACAGCTTTCCCCCTTATCGATAGCAATGTAGGACTAAAATGTAATAATATAAGTACTGCATTATAGTTTATTTTATATAGTGTTGATTATTATCATACGGTAAAAATATTTCCACGATAAAAATTAATTCCTCTGAGGAAGGCAACCTGACGCTTAAAACTGAACTGCTTGATAGTTTAAGACGCTTCCAAATATGTTTTTAAAATGTACTTATAAAACAAGTAAAGCCAAAAACATATATTGCATGAAAGAGATTTTTAAGGAAATATCCCAAATGCGTAATAAAACAGGTTTAATGGCTACCTGAGATGTCACTTGATGTTGATCAAAATATGAAAGGAGTTGGAGTTTTGTGAACACAGTCTCCAGTGTTGGAAATGCCTCCTGTTTGCTCTTCCTGGCTTTCTGTCCTTCATCTCCAACTAAATAAACACACAGTAGGTACATTATTTTCCATTTAATTGAAGCTCTTGACTTTAATGGATACTTTTTATTGAAGTATAACATATGAATGGAAAATCGTACAAACTCACTGAATTTCTACAAAATAAATTTATGTAATGAAACTCAAATCACAAAATCACATACCAAAACTCCAGAAGCCCCCTCAGGTTCCCTGCTCAGAGAACCAAGATCCTGACCTCTAACGGCTTGGATTAGTATTGTTCACTTTGGAACTTTATACAAATGGAATCATATGATACGTACTTTTTACATCTGGCATCTTTCACTCAAAATTATGCTTCTGAGGTTGATTCATATTGTTGAGGTAATTTTATTTATTTTTCTAAAAATTAACGATTCTCAGGACTTCCCTGGTGGCGCAGTGGTTAAGAATCCACCTGCCAATGCAGGGGACGCGGGTTCGAGCCCTGGTCCGGGAAGATCCCACATGCCGCGGAGCAACTAAGCCCGTGCGCCACAACTACTGAGCCTGTGCGCTAGAGTCCAGGAGCCACAACTACTGAGCTCAAAGAGTAGCCCCACTCGGCGCAACTAGAGAAAACCCACACGCAGCAACGAAGACCCAACGCAGCCATACATACATACATACATACATAAAATTACCAAAAAAACCCCAAAAAACAAAAAAAAATTCTCATTTATGTACTATACCTAAACTTTTGGCTATTAATGAGAAGTACCTCTATAAACGCTTCTTACCCACTGACTTTTAAAATACGATATCAACAATGAATGGGGGGGGGGGAATCACCGAGGCTCACAATGATATAATAGGAAGCTTCACTGGCATTTTCTTAGGAGATTCCCAAACAGTTTAGTATGTAAAAGAGGAAATTTATACAATTCCTAACTTTTTTAGGGGTAGAAAGGAATTAAATCTCTCCACCTTAATGGAAAAATGCTACCTTTACCAATTTAGGATAAAGAAGTTTGAAGAAAATATCAATAAGAAATACTATAAACATTGTTTATTCCAGAGGGACTCTTGCTCTTAACAGCTCTAAGGATAAGATCCAGAAATAATTAGGTCCTATTTTAAAATATTTTTAATATATGTATTTACAAACACAAATCTAAAAACAAAAAGGAAATGCTGGATTATACGATCTCCACGAAAGATCATTTCCAACACTATGATTCTAAGCAGTCAAAGGCTACTGAGAAAAAACCCCTCTAACTCACATCATCTTATTTGGGAAAGTTTAATTTGGGGAGCAGAGTTCATTTTACTGATTTTTCTATTAAAGATACAAGAACGATTTCACTAAACTCAAAAGGCTTTGCTAATGGCAAATGTAACGGATTTAGAAAATAACAAGAAAGGAGACTTCTCTTTCAACAATAAGCAATTGTGGTTTACAGATTGGCAAAAGACAAGCAAGAAACCCAGGCTACTGTGTTTCCTAAAACAAACAAACTTAGAATTAAAAGGTGCTGAGTAACATAAGGTACAAGATTGTGTGTCACTTTTGTCAAATATCACCAAATGTAACGCAAATAACAAGAAAGAAGTTCATGAGAGCTACTTGTTTTCCAACATCTGTTCTCAAAGGTACAAGTGGCATTTTGCCTTCAATACAGCTGTTTGCATGTCATGAGCATGTAAAAAATATCCGAGTTTTGAATTTTTCATTTACTAACATCATTAGTCCAAGGCTGAAAACTTACGCCAATAGTCTTGGGTACCATGAGCTTTGGAAGTGAAGTTAGTGTATTTAATTCAGTCCTTCCTGGGACCAAAACCAAGTCTGTTACCAAGAAGAGTTAACAGACTGGAGGACGAGGACCCAGCACGAGAACGCACAAATACCTCTTTTTTTGGTCTGGCTATATTAATCGGCTCTGTTTACTTACACATAGCTAACTTCTCAAGACCTCAAATAAAAAAAGATGCAACTGACTCTTGGCAATTTACATTCACTTTGAGAGAAAAATTTAAGAAATTAGTGGTGGTTCTCAAAGGAATATTTTAATGACATTTACATAGATAACAATATAGTCATAATTCATAGATTTTCATCTGTTGTATGTTAATTTACTTTCATAATATATATTATTATTGCTCTCTTGTTGCTTAATTTTTATTTTCCTTTTTTTTTTAAAATTTCTAATCCTGGAAGTTCTGACTTTTATTGGTACTATAAAACTTCATTGATGTTTTGAAAACTTACCCCCAAAGGTGACTAGTCAATGTAAATGTAAAATGAGATTTGAACATGTTCAACTGGAGATGTCATTTCAGCTTTAGATTATAGATCTCACCCTGCCCCCAGGCAAGGTCTGGTTGATCTGCGAGCACCCCTAATGAGCCCCTCAAAATCATGTTTTTATGTGTAGCCAGAAACCAAATACATGCTAAGACAACTTCTGTTTTCCTGCCTCACCAGCCTCTTTATCAGAAGGCAGCTCACTGCATCCCAAATTAACAAACATATTTCTGGTTGAGGACTTTTACCTAAAACGTGGGAAAGACAAAAATGCCCACTGAAGATGACCCCCCCTCCTCAGGGGTGCCTCTAGTACTGTACCGGATATATCTCAAAAATTAGCGTGGAACAACAATGATTTTCTCCTGGTGAGTTCACAAGCAAGAACTGCCTATTTCAGAGACTGGTACGAAGATAGGACAGACAATAGTCTAGTGTTTTAAAAAGAACTCTTTATAAAGGAAGGAAGTAGACTCAGCAGAAAAAGATACCACGTTGCTTCCTTCCCCGTCCTACCCCTCTCAGCGTTCCAAAACCAAACATTCCACAGGACCTGAAACGACTCTCTAAAAGTAATTTAGGTAAAAGCCCATATTACTGAACCTTCTAAAGGAGACAGAGTCCATCCCATTCCCAAATATACAAAAAGTAGCTTCAAATATACTTTGCTAGCTAGTTGCAGGGCTTTGGGATTCAGCCCATTTCCTCTTTTCTCTAACAGAGAAAACAGCAAAACAACAGATCAACAGTTTTTTTTTTTAGAGCAGTTCTTCCCCCCTCCCCAATCTCAATAATAACAGGGTTTCATTTCCCTTCCACAACCTCGTGGCGCCTGTGTGGCACTAACTCTTTAAGAGGCCACAGAAGTAAGTTAGGGAATGTGATGCAAATAACACGAAGGTAGCCTTCCCCACTGTGTTCTAAGACATCAGACACCCCAAACACACATTCAGACTAAAAACACTTCGCCCTGCCCTCGTACCTTGTTTCCGCATCGGCACCCTTACTGATGGAGAGGAAAGAGAGCTATTTGCAATAGTTATATCTGTCCTTTTCTGTGGGAAAGATCTAGTGTGGACAAGCTCTAGGAATTCATCCAGTTAAAAGTCCTAAAGGCTGGATCCCCTGTGGAGAGGCTTGTAAAACAGTATTTATTTTGTACTGAACAAGAAAGCAGGGTTCCTAGAGGTGGTTTATGCCGTGTGTAGGAAGCGTGCCGTTTGCACAGGGAAAATCCAAACTTTTTTCCCCCGTTATATTATTTAAGTAACAGAGAGATAAATACCAGTGTGGTAGTGGAGTATGTACATAATGATAGCAAACTGTAAATCGTATGACTGTCTAATGAAATAAACAAACTGTGAAGAGTAAGTAGGCAAATGTGAAGTGGATAATTACAAAGTTCCAACTGTGTTATACGGTGACATATTACAAAGGCATAAGTTCACTGTAAGAACGATGGAAAAAGCCTGGTGACAGAGCATTCCAAGTAAAGGCATTAGGGAGTAAAGACCCAGTTATCCTTTTACTTGACATCATTTGGAGACGTGGGTAGCCTCCACTACCTACTGCAATTCTTCTTCCGAATGATGTAAGAAAAGATCAGCCACTACAACGTCATGATTTTGAATTATCACGTACATGTGAGTACGCAGAGCCGACTATAAGCTTGAAAAAGGATGGAACTGGGGGATTCCGGACCTCTTCCAGCCTAAGGGTTTCCCATCTTATTCTTCCATACTTTATGTCGGACTACTGTGGAAAATTTGGGAGATATGAAAAAAAAGAGGAGCAAACAAAACCACCTACATCTATCTATAGAAGGTGCTATTTTCATGCAAGCATATTACTATAAATGGAACCAAGGCCTTAACATTCCAATGTGCTTATTCATATTTCAACGGGACAGTCATTCGGGGGAGGAAACACTCCGCCGACAGTGCCACGTGTGACTCTGATAAGGGCTGTGCGGAGGGGAAGGCAAACGACAGCACAATGGGGGCATATGCATTAGGGCTCTTTACCCCCGGTCTCTGTGGTGCTGTTCTTATTTAGGATTTTCAAAATATCTTTGGTAATTTTCTTCAACTGATGCCTGGCTTCTTCACGCTCTTTGCCCACTCCATAAAGAAGGATTGTGCGTTGGTTATACTCATGACTTGAAGATTCATCCTGAAAAACAGAAAATGCATTTTGAAACCCCTGTTTAAAGGGTGGGGTCCATGGACATGATATGCGCTGACCACAGCATCTCCATGCTGGCTCGTGCGGTGGTGGCATCCCGCCCACCTTCCAATTCACCTCAACCTCCACTGGCATCACCCTTGTTTTTCCAGTTTGGAACTTGCTAAAGTTAAAAAAAAAGTGTCAACTGACCTGAAGTCTTAATAGAAGCAGTTGATGTGGGCGTACCTTACAGAGTAAGTTTTGACTCTTGATTGTTTAAAATGTAACATGGTATTAATTGCACATCCTATTACATACTATCTAGTTAAAATTTTTCCTTGTGGAAAATGTTATTTCTTAGCAAGCTCAGTTTTCTGCAGACATTAAACATCATTAAACATTTGATATTTAGAAAAAAAAAGAGGATCCTCAAGTACTTTTATTAAAAGAAAAAAAAAGTTCCATTTACTTCCACTATGACTGTGTAAGACACATGTATATCTCTCTCCAAATGGAAAAGGACAGACAGCATGGGTCTCATTAGGTGTGAGGAAAACAGCTGGAGATGCAAACACTGTTCTGACGCCACCTTCCTCTTCTGGACCACCTCCCCACACCTGCCCCACAGACACAGTGAATTCAAGCACTATTTTTCCCACATGGGAGAGGAAATTACTTAGTCACAGCATCACAAAAACATACACACCGCTAAACACATTCTTTAGCCAGAGTCAAATAGTCCAGGATGTGTCCTCTCTTACGCCTGGTTCTGAATTTTTCTATCTAAATTTCTCTCTTGGATCCTATACTCTTCCATTTTCTTAGTGAAATTCCTAGCTCTATCTTTCAGTTCGTCTCCTTTTCTTACCATTTGTACATGTTTGCCCAGGCGAGGTACTTACCCTCCCTGACAGCATCTATCCCTAAGGAGCTCACGTAAGGAAAGGTTTGCCCCAGAGAAAACAAACTGCACTGTGTACAGGTAAATCAGTAATGGCTGCAAGAAAAAGAGCAAAGTCCTTGTGACCTGGAGAACGCCAGTGTTCAGTCTGGAGTACTCCAGTGTGTACTCTGCACTAAGTAGCATTTTGCTCCTTTAGCCTTGAAGTAAGAGCCTGTTTCTTCTCGTTTTCTGTCACCGTTCTCTCAGTCTCTTTTTGCCATTCTGTCTTTCTCTCACCTGCCTGCATTCAAGGCACCACTTTTTGCACTGGTTCCTTTGTTATAACGTTCTATCAGAAATATACATTTGCATACTCTGCCAATCTATCTTGCTACCATGTCCCCAAATCATTAACATTTCAGGTTGTTCGAACCGAGTAAGTCTTTTCTAGAAGCTGTTATTTAATACCTTGAGTTTCAAAATCTCCTCCAAAGTTTTTTTCAAAAGGCAGAACTAACCACAGGATAAAGTCGACGTAGGTAGTGACTGCTATATCTCAGTGACCTGAGATACTTTGTCCATCTCCAATTTTTGCTGTCGTTACGCAGCATTACTGATATGCTTCCTGGCGGGATGTGTGCGCATAAGCAAGCCCTATAAAGGGGACAGAAGGGCGAGGAGGAAACTGCACAGAACTCAGGTGCCAATCATGTGCCCTGGGGACTGTTTTCAGTTAAGGCGCCTGTCACATGGTTCTAATGTAAGCCTGTGTGTGAGGGGTGATGGAAAGATGTTAGCGACAGCTGTTTAGAGAGTACCTACCTACTGCAAGACAAGGTACTAAGAACTCTGAGAAAAATGCAAGGATGAATGTTCCCTGATTTAAGGAGTACGGATTCAGTACTATAGAGATAGCATCTGCAGAGCTCGAACCCCAAACAGAGATGGGGAGGGAAGGTATCCTGGAAAGATCCATGTGTTCTATGAACACGGTGGTACATAGTAGCACCATGTCGGCCCAGTAACAGCCCAAGCTCAGGGTAAGAGAGAGCGGTGACTGCATCCAGGGTGTGTCACTTGCCAACGCCATGGTCCAAGATAATGAGTCTTTCTGAGCCTCAGATTCTGCCTCTGAAAAATGGTTAACACCACGTACCTTATAAGGTTTCGGTGAGAGTGGAGCTCTGTCTGTAAAATGCTTAGTGGCACATCGGACACTACACCCCCTGCTGTCCATTGATATTACTGCACCTCCAAGCCTCCCCTGCAGGCACCCCACAGCCGCGCTGTGCTGCACTGTTCAACATTTCCCAAAGGTGCCGGTGTGGGGAGGGTGGGGGGCGGGGAGCGCTTCCTTCCTTTGCTGGTCTCCTCCCACCACCTGAAATACTCTCAACAGCCTCAACTGCTCTTGTGCAAACGCTACGCACGACGACAGGTTCAGGTCCCTCTCTCTGTCAGCTCAGTTTAGCGAAAGCCCTCACTGCAGAGGGAGGGGTGGGGAGGAGCAACTTTGGAGCATTTATCACTGTGTAATTCACCTATTTTCTAGGTATCTGTTTAATGTCTGTCTTCCTCACTAGACCATTCACATTTATATTTTCCTTAATGGCACTGACTAGGCACTTAATATTTGTTGAAATCATGAAATCATGAATAAACAAGTGGATTAGTGAAGAAACATGTGACTAAAAGAATAGGGCAGGGGTGAAGATAAGAAAAAACAAAAACAAAAACAAAAACTAGTTTCATAGGGAACTTAACCTGATAACTAAGTGCTTAAAAAAACTGAAGAGGAAAAATGAGAGGCAGAGAGAAGTTTAGACCAAAAAAGTCTGTAGGGTGTAAACTAGGTCTCAGTGGTGGGAATAAAAACTAAGATGCAGAATCAAGAGGTATCTGAGGAAGTCAGGAAAGGATGAGGCATCTGAGTGAACGTGCATCTCACTGGATTTCAAGACGGACTCACCAGATAAAATGTGTTGGGGTCCGGGCGGGGAGCGGGAAGGGGTAGGTTATAAAGGGCAGGGAGCTCATGAATTCACCGTTCGGCGAGAGGAATTAAAGGGGTGGGTGGAAATATATTACAAATGTCTAGTAGGTGGTCTGACGGCAGGTCTAATGCAGAAGTGACAGCTTACGGTTAAGAGCGCTTATGTAACTGGAAGGGATTCAAAACCCCCATGTTCTCTTTGGGCCGGGGCTGGGAGGGAAATGAGCTGCGATAGTGAAGAGGGTAAATGAACCATCAAACGATGGACACACACTCTCCATAGTTAATAAATAATCAGACAAGTCAAGGTATAGTTAATAAATAATCAGACAAGTCAAGGTGACAAAAGCGAGGGAAGGGACAGTTAACAACGGGGGTCATCAGCAGTGTTGAACACAGTTAAGAAATCACAATGGATGCTGGCTTCTCTGACTTGTTTCTTTAAAAAAAAAAAAAAAAAAGAAAATGCACGTGTGAACCCCAAAAGAGAAGTTTCTCTAGAGTGCTAGGGCCACAAGGCAGGAAACAGGAGGTTGAAGTAAGAGGAGATGGTGAAATGGTGAGGGTGAGGGAAGTAAACCACACTTACTAGTAGTTGGGTATAGAGAACAATAGCTTGAGAGAAAAGTGATCATCGTATTAGGAGAACCAATGACAAACTGGTTGCAAAGCTATGTTTCAAATGAGCCTCCATAAAGGAAATCCGGACTGGAGGGCAGATAACTGACAAAGGAGATGGGCAACCGTGACCTCTTGTCTGGATTAACTTCAAAAGACCAGGACATCTTTTGACTTAACCGTAGACAAAAAAGAAAATTGGTGAAAATACAGGGAGATCTGGAGGTGAAGAACTGAGGAACTTGAAGACGCTTGTATTAGTTCATCGGCTCTGTTATGTTCAGGGAATTGGGCCAGAAGCAAAGCAAAGTCATGAGGTGAGAGTAAGGGGATGGAATTGAAAAGCAAGAGAAGCCTGCAGTTAGCTGGGCGGGGCGGTGGGGGGAACCACTGGTCAACCTCTATAAGGGGCGTGCAGACTGTGTCACTGGTAGCTAACATTTTCCAGGGAAACCACGAGAGCCGTTCCTAGTCTTCAAAGAGGAAAGGCAAACACACATTTTAAAAGCAACTCTTTTTTCAACAGCCTACAAGGATCGGTTTACATCCATTTTTGGTGCATGCAGACAATGCACAAATCTTTAAATAGCAACTTATACATGAGAATAAGGTCAATCTCAGAAAATGGACTAAAAATATCCAAAGGTATCGATGAGTTCTGCTCTTTAAACGAGGTATCAAATCACCCTCAAGCTGCATAGTTGTAAAAGATCAGTACCAAAGAATTACTCTCTTGTTGATACCCTGAAGGACACATTCGTGGGGTGGAGAAAGAACTCTCCATAGAGAGTCCGTGGAAGTCTAGCTAACCCCTTTCAGGCTAGCCCCCTGCTGTCC
Organism: Kogia breviceps; assembly: GCF_026419965.1. Classification (NCBI taxonomy): domain Eukaryota; kingdom Metazoa; phylum Chordata; class Mammalia; order Artiodactyla; family Physeteridae; genus Kogia; species Kogia breviceps. The sequence continues at coordinate 3,985,264 of NC_081314.1, forward strand.
TTGGGTTAAATAGGTCACCTCCCCTGTAAACTGGGTTCTGAAAATCTCATCCTCCAGATCAATCACTTTCTTTCTTCAGATAATATCTCACACTCACACTTAATTGATCTTTTAAAAAATTAGGAGGACGCACATCCAGAAACTCTGGAAGGACTGTTGTACTATAGAAATTAGAAGGCGTCTCTTGAGCCAAATGTCCTAAAAAGGGAAACCTTGGAGTTAACTGAAGCCTGATATTAGACACCTTCGTTTCTTTAAAATAAGTGATTAGAAACGTTGCCAAAACGTGTGTGTGTGTTCACAAGGATGTGATAATGGTGGTGAGATTATGAGAGCCGTGTACTCTCCTTTCACTTCCAATCATTATTTCTTTCAGCTGAAGCTTTCAATGTACCACGTTATTCTGTTTAGAATAAAATAAATTCAAATCAATGTTACAGCAGTAATGAGCCTTGGGCTGGTGGGGGGAGATGGGGGTGCCCGCTGTGGAGAGGCTGTGTGAAAGGAACAAGGAAATCAGCAGCTTCTCAGTATAACTACACCTGACGTGGAGTAACTCTTTCTAATTCAAGAAAATCGGAGACTCCTTTACTTAGATTTGTGAAGGAAAGCTTTGTTCAATAATAGCTTATAGTCCACAGTGTGGCCAAAATGAGGCCTTTATCCAACAAACTCAGAGCAACCTAGGAGCATAATGGCTGTCAAGCGGTTTGACGATATATACTAGTCCTCTACTTTCAAACAAAACACTCAAGGCAACGATGATAAGTAACTGGGTCACCAGAGACAGTATTCTTTTCTTGCTAAATACCGCAGTGCCCAAGACTCCTTACTTGTGGAATTTATCTTATATCTAACCTGAATTTGTACACTCTAACAGGTAAAGCCAAGCTAGATGACCTAAGAACTGCCTTAAAACACATGTGCTCCATCAAAACCTTCACTACTGTCAAAATGACTGCATCTCAAAACTGTAAGATGTTAGAACTAAAACAGCCTAAGAGCTCATCCAATGGCTTCATTACCTCTCCACCCTCCTGTCCCAACCCGTTTTTTCACAAGGACCACAGGGTCCCTTCCATTTCAGGGCATGGCCCTCTCTGTTCACAGTAATCCTATTTGAAGCAAATACATATTTTCAGATAAGCCAGACTCGAGAAAATAAAGAAACCAAGTAAACCACTTGCATGTAAAAATTCTGGGGATACAGAATTACTTCACTTTTCCAGTCATCCTCCACTGAATACATACTATTAGAGAAGGTTTACAGATAGGTGTGGCTGTGAGTTAAAATCAGAGGAAAGAGAAAGTTAATTTAGATCAAGAACCGGAGGCTTCCATTTGCCCCTCAAATCCCTAGTCATAGCCCCTTTAGGAATTTGGAAATATAAATGCTCCATAAAGTAGCATGAATTAGTGTTCCTTTAGTACGGCATATTAATTTGTTGAAAAATAGTCATGATTTTTCTTTTTCTTTCTTTCTTTTTTTTTTTCCAAAAGCCTTGTTTCATCCAAAGGTCTTAGAAACACTTCACCAACATCCTTTAAAGTTGACAGTCTGGTGTGAAGGCAAATGTGACTCCTGACCCCTATCTTCTTAAAAGTGTCGCCATTCCATTCACGGCATTGACCTCTTACTGTGGGGCCTCAGTGTAGGGGTGGGGCGTGTAGGGAGGGGCTGTGGAGACAGCGGGATGGGGAAGGTTTCTGTACACAGTGGTCACAGATGCAGGCTCTGGAATCAGACAGAATGAGTTGAACAGGATCTCTACCTTCGCTGCCCCGCTCCTTAGTTTCCATCATCCAGAGAATAGAAACAAGATGATTATCTCCTCCCCAGGAACAGCTGAGATCATAAAATGAGTTAATTCATGACAATATGAGGAATCACAAGATGGCTGTTACTATTCTGAAGTGTATGTAGCATAAAAGCTTTCTCAAAAAAGTATGCTGTCTCTCTAAACCAACAAATAAGTTAATTTTCTAAAAGTATAGCATCAAACTGACACCTCCAGATGACTAGGGATCCTCACGTGACTGACGTTTCCAACTGAAATAACCCAAACTCATAGCTCGATTTCAAATCCATAATGCCGGCAAAATGCTCAGGCAGTTTAAATCGGTGGTCTTCAACCTTGGGTGTGTATGGGCATCACTTGGAAGGCTCAGGACACTACAGGTGAGGGGTGCGTTCCCGAGCTTCTGATCCACTGGGGCTAGGTTGGCGCCCAAGAAAGTGCATTTCTCCTGATTCCCCAGGTGGCGCTGAGCTGCTGTTCCGTACTTTAAAAACCATCCTTGGGGCTTCCCTGGTGGCGCAGTGGTTGAGAATCCGCCTGCCGACGCAGGGGACGCGGGTTCGTGCCCCGGTCCGGGAAGATCCCACGTGCCGCGGAGCGGCTGGGCCCGTGAGCCGTGGCCGCTGCGCCTGCGCGTCCGGAGCCTGCGCTCCGCGACGGGAGAGGCCGCAGCAGTGAGAGGCGCGCGTACCGCAAAAAACCAACCAACCAAACAAACAAAACCATCCTTGAAGATTATCTAACCTACACAGAGACAGACACACTCAAAACTCAGAAGAAAGAAATAACCAAAACATATGTTCACAGCAAAGATACCTACCCAACTGGATCTGCTGGCAACAGAAGGGCACTTCAGTTTGAAACATTGTACGAGTGTGTACACATGCGTGAGTGCCCAGTATTTACATAAAGACAATAGTGATACCACAGTCCCTTCATTTAATGATATATTTCCTCCCGAAAACAAAAGCAAAGTCAAAAGAAAAGTAATAATAATTTGTTTATATTTAAATTCTACTCAACAACAGCATGAAAGACACTATATAATAAGCCTGGCAATGGATACAACTGTTTCTCTTTCTTAATGTAATCTTAGAATCTTAAACTGGGAGGAAACTGTGTCACCTACAAAGAGTTGCTCAAACACAGATTTAAAATAATGGCATTATTAACCAGGAAAAAAACCAAAGAGCAAGAAACCTAGCCTCCCTAACAAGCACACATTACTAGTTAAAATGTGATTACTTGTTAAAAGGCAATAATATATCACCCAGTGTTGAGCACATATGTTTCCAGGTAAATAAACATCTGAGAAAGCAAGTCTGCAACCTCCTCCAGGAAGCAGACGTTGATAGGCTTGATCGCCACTTGGATTGATCATTTTCATGGGAAATAACCCAAAGAACTCACAAAGCTGAATCAACTCTATGGCAGGTTTCAGTAAAAAGCCACAAGATTTTAAATTGCTTTTTAAAAGAGGACTTCTCACCCACCCTGCCCCATTATTTCCCAAGGAAATAAAAGCAGAAGTCCTAAAAGCAGCCAGACGGAAATACAGTGTCTGCGTAGCTTTGAGTCCACGGTGTCTGAAGGTAAATTCTGATTGTGAAGTCCTCCCCCTGTCTCCCTCTATTTCTCTCCAGAACACTCAAGACCTTACTGATGAAAGCTCAGAAGACTGTCTGTCATAAAGAGTGTAAACAGCTAAACTAAGACATTAAAAGGAAAATAACCAGGTGCCACTCTGCAGGTTTTATTAACTACCACATACTGGATACATTCAAAACCTTCAGAATCAACAGAGTAACCAGGTAACTTTATCTCTAGAAGTATTTGACAAGTATATGTATTTGCACTATGATGTGTGTGTAAATTTTTTCAAGTTTTCTTAAAGTTGGAAAACTTTAACAGCAATATCAATGCAGGTACTTATATCGGATATAAATTAAAATACAAGCTGCACTAATGATGTTAGAGAGAGAACCACTAACTTCTTCACTTAAAAAAAAAAAAAATTTATACAGAACATGGAAACAAACTTCAAATGGTCTTCCTTATTTTACCTTGAGTGTAAAATGAAATTTAGTATAGATAGAGGGAGCCAACATTCTCAATACCAAGAATACTTATTAAATAAGTTACCGTCTATGCAAAATGAGCATTCCCAAAGTAGAATTTCCAAAACCATCAGGGCGTAAACAAAGGCAAGTAGCAGTAGCAAGGAAGGTTAAATCAGTGATCTGTGTCAAATACTAGGGTTTATTTAGGTTTTGTCTGTTTGTTTAAGTTAAACAGGTGAGGAGGTATTGACAATTGAAGCCATATTGTGACATGTATCTTAACTTGTTCTACTTTCAGTAATTAAAGGATGGAAAAAAGAATTCCGCTGACATTTGGGGGAACTTAGTGCTGCCTTTGTTATATTTAAATTTTTAAATGGAAGCATTTTTTTTTTTAAATTTAGATATTTGTACTTTAACATTACCGTGTCTTATATTTAGGAATAATATTTTATATAGAATCAATTCCATTTGTTTTTGATGAATTAAAATTTTACAAATTTCATTTTAAATTTCAAAACTTAGATGCCAAATAATGTATTCAAGTCAAGTGTTAATTTCCTTTTATAGCTGCCTGTTGTGGTAGAACAACCTACGGAACCAGACAAGGACATGATTTTGGGATTTTATTTTAATTACCGTTACATACACTCTATAAATCTAGAAAGTATGCCCAGGCTCTTTTGCGGAATGCCACCTGATGACTACATACAGAAGCCATTTCCTTATTTTTCTTTTTAGCATTTAAAAATTTGCACTGAATGATATTCAAGAAAACGTATATAAAACCTTAAAATTTACTGAGCAAAGTTGGAAAAGAGATACACATGGGTTAAAATGTTTGGAGCTAAAGAACAGTCTCTATGAGGCTGATGTTCGAATGGATGACTGAGCAATAAAGAAGCAGATATACCTTCCAATTATAAAAGAAAAAAAGTTTCTGCTTTTTATTTATTTAACAATAATTTTTCCACAAGTGATGTTACACAAATTTCTTTTCACTTTTTACTTCTAAAATTCTACTCAGCAATTATCAGTCATTTCTCCTTAGAACCCTTTGAAGGTACTAGAGGAAACGAAGTCCAGGAACAAGGATGGTGTAGGAGAAGTGACTGAGAATAGAAACAGAAAAGTCAGAAGGCGTGGAAATGAAGCTGCAGAAGAAAAAAGCACAGCCCGAATATTTCTCTTCTAGGTTTTATGTATGTGCACTTTTGCCCAAGATCAAAAATGTCGCGTAAGAGGCAAACATTCAAAAAATAAGAAATGCGAAGTAGCCATACCTTCACACGATGTTCTTCAGGCTATTTTATTTTGCTACAGATAAAATAGTTGTCGCCACGAAATATTTTGAGATTGAATTTTCTGTGTTCTTACTGTCCCCGTGAGGCTCAGACACCTCAATTTTTGTCCGAAAGTGTTACCCAAAGAGATGAGAGTGAAATCAAATATCTGGGGCTGAAAATAATAATAAAAAAAATCATCCCCTCTGTCCCCCCTCTAGGTAGCAAAGAAGAGACACAAGCCATGGACAACGTCACCGCCGCGGCTGGGAATGGCAGCCTGTGCGCCAGAGATTACAACATCACCCAGGTCCTCTTCCCCCTCCTCTATACCGTGCTGTTTTTCGTTGGGCTCATCACAAACAGCCTGGCAATGAGGATTTTCTTTCAAATCCACAGTAAATCCAACTTTATCATTTTCCTTAAGAACACAGTCATTTCTGATCTTCTCATGATTCTGACTTTTCCATTCAAAATCCTCAGCGATGCCAAACTGGGAACAGGACCGCTGAGAGCCTTTGTGTGCCAAGTGACCTCCGTTGTATTTTACTTCACCATGTATATCAGCATCTCATTTCTAGGACTGATAACTATCGATCGCTACCAGAAGACCACCAGGCCCTTTAAAACATCCAACACCAACAACCTCTTGGGGGCTAAGATTCTCTCTGTCGTCATCTGGGCGTTCATGTTCTTACTCTCCTTGCCTAACATGATTCTGACCAACAGGAGGCCAAGTGACAAGAACGTGAAGAAATGCTCCTTCCTGAAATCAGAGTTTGGTCTGGTCTGGCATGAAATAGTCAATTACGTCTGTCAAGTCATTTTCTGGATTAATTTTCTAATTGTCATCGTGTGCTACACGCTCATTACCAAAGAACTGTACAAGTCATACGTGAGAACAAGGGGCGTCGGCAAAGTCCCCAAGAAAAAGGTAAACATCAAAGTTTTCATTATCATTGCTGTGTTTTTTATTTGTTTCGTTCCTTTCCATTTCGCCCGAATCCCCTACACCCTGAGTCAGACCCGGGACGTCTTTGACTGCTCTGCCGAGAACACTCTGTTCTACGTCAAGGAGAGCACGCTCTGGTTAACTTCCTTAAACGCGTGCCTGGACCCATTCATCTACTTCTTCCTTTGCAAATCCTTCAGAAAGTCCCTGATGAGTATGCTGAGATGCTCCAGTTCTGCATCATCTCCATCCCATGAACACAGGAGAAAGGGACAGCATGGTGGTGACCCAAGTGAAGAGACCCCAGTATAAACAAACTGAGGCAATATTTCAGTCTAGGAGTGTTTGCAAGTCCAAAAAAGGCAGGCACTCTGTGAAAATATTAACACTGACTAAGAAGTAGCTGCGTTAGTAACCATCACGCTTGGGACAAGTAATAGAAGGTGACAAAAGCAATTTTCGTTTACTTGTCCGGTACTGAAAGCGATCTTAAAGTGCAGAAGAGTAACTGAACATGTAGCTGTGTAACAAAACAAACTGCACCCAGTCACCATGCCACGTGCAACAACTACACAGAAGTCAGACGTGTAGAGTTTTGGCAAAATGGGTAACCATGTGATGACATTTACAGTCATTTAAAAAATATAGTACTGATCACAATGCTAGTATCAACTTATTATAATCAACTAAGAATGATAAATCTGATAAAAATCTTCTGACCAAATATTATACTTATATATGTATATATACTTATGCGTACTTACATACGTATATATATCCCAGTCCCTTAACCAAATACTGACCTATTGTGATACTCATAAGTAACTGGGACATGCAAAGAACAGTAACTACTAACTTTTAATTATAAGCAAAAACTTAAGGGATTTAAACTAATTGGAATGGTAATTGATGAGACTAAACTTTTTTTTTCATTAAGAAGACAGAGGTTTTAAAACTACCTTCTCAAGAAAAAGAGCAAAAGTAGCAAAGTTATTAAAGTCATATTAAGTCATAGTTGCTCTATGACATTCTAATACCAAAAACTTAGGAATATATCCTTAACACCAGAGAAACCAGTCTGCTACTATTTTGACAACTTTAGTAAATACAATACCGTCATTGATACTTATTATTAACTAGCTTCTAGAAACTGCCTGCGATTCGGGTTAATGAACATTTCCCTTATGAGAAAAACAAGTTAAATATGATTATGCAGTTGAACAGTATAACTATTAGCAGGAAAGTGATGAAAATGTCTGGAATTACCTGTTTGTGTAGATAATAAAAAATTTACATTCAACTCTAAAACATACTTTGTGGGAATTTCTTTGTTCAAAGATACTAGATACTATGACTCATCTTTCACATACGCCTACATCACACAAACCCCTTTAAGAGAAGATGGCTGCCAACACAATCCTTTTTATTACACACTATTGGGCAAAAATCTCTTCTGAAGGTGACATCGCACATCAATTAGTTCCTATGTAAATGAAAAAAATAGGTCAAACTTATAACGTAGTCTGATTCCCCACAAGCCATATTATTTTTTACTATAAAAAAATACGTCACACGCTTGGAAGTGAACACGATTTATCTCAATTATTTAGGATCCTCAGAGGTGATTCCCAAATACAAGCACAGAAACCAATATCTAAATATAATGTGAGAAGAAATAAAAATGGTGAGTTGTAGGAAAAGGAAGTTCACTGAACTCCAATAACAATCTATTCTATTCTGCTGAGTTAAATTTCAGTACACAGTTGAACGCATTTAACTCTCTAGATGGTATCTATTCTTGAGCGGCCACACTGCCTTCTCTGGTACTTCTGCAAGCAAGCACCGGATGTCAGCGGAGACGCACACAGAGGCACACATCAAAAAAGATGCATAGTCGACCTGCTGCTGGGGCAAAGGCAGGAGCCACTTCTGCCAGGCAAACCAATGCAATTCACTCTAATGTCATATGAGGAAGCACGTTCGGTAAGAATACCAGGACATTGGAGCTGGAAGAGAACCTAAGGATGAACTAATCTGACCATCTTACTTTGTACGTGGGAAAAGTGAACGGCAGGTTTACTCCTCAATCCAGTCAAGTCAGGGGTAGAGAGTGGATGAAAGCTGGCCGCCTCACGGTGCCGGGATCTCGTGAGGTGTCGGGAGACTACAGGCTGGGCAGAGAGTTCCTGAACAATCTTTCATTTTGGATTCAACTCATTCACTGAGATGACAACTCCCACAAGAGAAAGAAAGAAAAAAAAAACAAAAAAAACCAGAAAAGCTAATGGTATTACAATACTTTTGTGGAAAACAATTGTAAAATGTTTGGAATTATCTATGTTTTTAGATATAACATGAAAAATTTCCATTAAACTCGAAATCACACTTTGTTGATACTTCTCTATCAAACATCAAACTGATTCCAATCAAGACAGACTGAGAGATCAATATTTATGGAACACTCATTATGCACAGAAAATGTCACTATCTCTAGCTTTAATAATTTTAATATACACAATACATGTCACATTTCACAGTAACTTCGAGAGACAGAAAGAGAGAGGGAGAGGGAGAGAGGGAGGGAGGGAGGGAGGGAGATGCCAAATTTTGTAGACGCAGGTTCAGAAGGTGAGACAAACAAAATGTAGTCTTGCCCACAGCCTTGGTGGCTAACAAGTCCTAAGGATGCTGGTTACTGGAAGTTTCTCTCAGTGGTTTCTTATATAAAGAGTCTAAGGCAGGTGTGACAAACTAGCCTACAAGCCAAATCTAGCCTAGCACCTGTTTTGTACAGCCTCTGTGACTTAAGAATGGTTTTTACATTTGCAAATGTTGGCAGGAGGAAAATCAGGAGGAGGAATAAAACTTTACGTTGCATTAAAGTATGAAATTCAAGTTCTGGTGTCCGTAAGGTTTTATGAGCACACAAGCCACACACACTCAGGTTTTATCTATAGCTGGTTTCCTGCTACAACAACAGGGCCCAGTAGTTGTGACAGACTGCAGGGTCACAAAACCTAAATATTTACTAACTGGCTAATTAGAAGATTGACAGCCCCTGGACTAGAACTCTAAAGACAGGGAGAAAAGCTCTATGTAGAGAAAGAACCCCCTCTTCATGCATCGCGATGTTTCAGCAGCTTTGCACTGAAACACCGACAGGTTCCTGCGGCTGACCTAGACGATCTGGTAACACCCAAAGCGGAGAACTAGGATTACAATGAGGCCGGTGGGAACGCAAGCCCATAAGTAAGGAGAAACAGCCTGACTTTTTTTTTTTTTAGAAAATGGGAAAAGGGCAAGAAAAACATCAATTTCCAGGAGAAATACAAATAGGCAAGGAAAATATGAAAAGATATATATACCCTCGCTAATAAATAAATTTATATTTACATGACATGGCTTTTTTCACCTGTAAGTTTAGAATTGATTTAAAAGATTTTTCATAATAGTGCTGGATAATCCTGCTTGGTGAGACTACAAATGGGTACAGTCTTTCTGGAAAGCTTTTGGAAAATATCATTCAACACTGCAATGCATAGCTTTTGATCTAGTAATGCCACTTCTAGGAAACTTCCTATAAATATATGTTAGAACAAGATACAAAAATACATGGAGAGGTATTTGCTCTACAGCATGTTTTCAATAGAGGAAAAATGGGGAAAAAAGAAAAACTAAACGTGCATCAGTAACAGCTTAACTAAACGATGGTACCTTTATATAGTAACTTAAAAAAAGAAAACTTGTTAGCAAATCTTCATGTACTAACATGGAATGAAACAAAGATCTAGTATGTCAATACATAAATATATATATATATATATATTTGCACACACACTGGTATGTATATGTAAAGAGAATTAACTTTCACTTTCTCCTATATGTCTATATTTGAATTCTTTAAACTGGTTTTCCTTTTGTAATAAAATTATGAAACTGGATATTAATATATGTGTTTCAGATAATAGTGTGAATTTATTGCCTGTTTCCAGTTATATGTAGAGGTTTTCTAATATTAAATTTGTTTATACACAGACCACTACAGTTAATGTTAAACTGCATAATTTATTTTAGATCATTACCACCTTGGGTTAATTCGTTGTGGGATTTTAAACACTTTCATATAATCAGAGAAAGTACCGTGGTATCCTTTGATGGGAAGTGAAAGGCTCCTCTATGAGTACAGGAGTTCCCACTTTGACTTTCATTCCAAATGAAAGCAAATACTTCCACATCTTTTCAATTGTTATTTATATGGTAGTGGTTACACCAACATGAACATTATATTGTTAACTCTGATCCAAAAGACAATCCCTAAGGAGACAGCAAGTGCAAAAAGTAGTTTATTCCCATTTGGCAGGCTTCTAATTTCTATGACTTTTCCTTACATATCTGATTCTCTCCTGATCCTATTGCTATGAACCAATTTATGTTTTCAACCTGGCACCTCACTTTGAGACTAAGAGTTTCACAAGTCCCTGAAACTTTATAGTGGATAGATTGTATCTCCTCACTCATCAATCAGTAATACCCAGCTCAAAAACTCCAGAATTTGGTAAACAATCCCACATTCACCCTGCCTCTGGCTTCTGGCAGACAGGAGAGAGAGAGAGGCTGGTTCCAAGCGGGGGCTCTGAAACCAGACCATGAGGGTTTACAGTGGGCTTTGGTGGCAGGACTTCGGGCAAACAGCTTAACGTCTGCGCTTCCATTTTCTAATCTGTAAAATGGGACGGATCTCTGAGACTGCTGTAAGAATTAAATAAGACCAGAAAATCACTTGGTAAGTATACCTAGTGTGAGTTAATTAGTTTTGGCTAAATTCCCTTTGAGCTTGATAGGATTTTAAATGTTTAGTTTAGGAGCTTGCCAAATGGGAATAATTTCTAGGACCCTTCATCATCTGTTATCTTCTATGATTCACTCCCGTCTTTTGTGTACTATCCCCACAGGTACACACAGTATTCTTTTTTTCTTTTAATTTCATTTAACAAGAAACTTACTAACACGTACCATTTGACGGACATTATTCAAAGCACCTGGCAAACGTTCGCTCATTTTATCCCCTTAACAACCCTATAAAGCAAATACTGTTACTTATTTTCATTGTTAAGAGGGGGCACTGGTTTCATAGAGAGCGCAAGTGACTTGACCAAAGTCACAAGTAAAGGTGGAGTAAGGAAATGAACCCAGGCCCTCTGGCTCCTGAGGCAGTGCTCCTGTCCCATCACAGCCTCTAAGATATGGCATCAAGGGTGAAGGACCCTCCCTCAGGAGGCACCAGCGCCACTGTGAACTAAGAGACTGTTGGCTAATACGTTTGAAGCACGTGGACATAAAGGAGTGAGTGATTTGTTGGATACTTACTACAGTGAAACATTTTGAAACCTACTACATTTAAGAGAAGATACTTCTGTAACTCTAGAAATGCCACCGTAAATCAGTTCCTCCTCTTAGGTTTGCCACATTTTGGCATTTTGAAATTTGACCAAAAAGTAATTTCCAGTTTTCATATTATGAAACTATCTTGCACAGCATTTCCCTTGTTTAAACTGAAACTATTTCAAACCCTGCATCTAAATAATGGATTTGGAGTCATCAGGAAATTTATACTTAATTGACATAGGTCTAATCCCTCTACTTAAATTTTTTTTAAGTTTGCTTTTATTCTCTACTGAAGCAAATAAAAGGATATATGTTTCAATTATATTACATTAATAAAAATCCAGAATCTGTTATTTTCCAAGAATCAATTTATTTGAATCAAACACCAATTTTTCAGACTGTGCCACCACACTGGGTAGTTCCAACCAAAATTATCAAGCATTCTAGTCCCTCATAAAAATGTCCGGTGGGATATGTAATTTTATTCTCAGAATTCCAAGCTAAGTCACCCAAAATGCTCGATCAAGCCAACGTGACAGTCTGGTCCAATTCCGTGGTAAAACTCATAGCAAGAAACATGAAGTGCAACTCACCATGGAGAACTCCACATTCCCTCATAGGATCTTCTGATTTCCTCTTTCCCTTTACCTATCTGGCAAGCAAACATTTCTTCACAGACAACAGCTTTCTCTATACAAAAGCAGCAATTACATACTTCCAAAAATTTTATAGAACTTGACCCAAGGTTGACTGATGAAACTCCTGAAGTCTTCAGCACTTTGCATACAATCACAAACACAGAAGAGACTTCCAAAAATGGCTTTCTAATAAGTGAAATATTATACCTCCATTTAAATCTGCAATTCACTCACCAGAGCAGCGAGTGGCTGACATTTTTTTTCATGCCTCATATATAGCCAGCACTATTCTAGGCACTCATCTCACCTCTCAGCACTGAGGTATGTACTATTATTAAACCCATTATACAGATGGGGGAAATGAGGCACAGAGCTACTAAATGGTTTGTCTATTATCTACTACCCAGTAATTGGTGAATCTGGAATCCTAACCCCCCAAAATTTGGGTCGTATAGCCCTTAACTCTTAGACAATATATCCTTTTATCTCTCAGAGATTGGAAGACCAAAAGACTGAGATACATGTCTACAGAAATAATCAGGTCATACCTAAAGAACACACATTTCTGAAAAGAGCAGGCTACAAGGATGCAGATGACCATGCCGTCTGATTTTAGAGTCAACTCTTACTCTCCTACAATTTGGGGCTGTTTTCTTTACATTTCTCCCTATTATTATATACACAAGTCACTAAAAATTCCACTGAACATGTAGAGAAGGTAAACTGCAGGAGAGTTATGAGATGAGAAAATATAAAAACAACTGCAACTAAACCGACTTACTCAAACCAGAGTAGATTAACAGTGTATAAAGTTTAAAGTGAGAGAGCTTCCTTATTAGAAAATCCCCCAAAGGTTTGCATATGGAGAGGTTCTAATGGATCACAGTGCACACGTGAAAATGAGGAAGGAAACTGGGTATAAGAAAGCAGAACGACATTTGCTTCACATGCCCTTCATGGGCTGAACTAATGACTGCCTCCATCGGAAGACGCTGAGCTGGGTATCCTCCGGAACAAAGGTGAATTTCAACTGTTATTATGAGTGGCTTGCTTATAAATGATGGAACATGTTCAAGGGGAAAAAAAAAAAATGCTTTAAGGTTAACATGCTACAGACCTTAGCTTATAAGCCTAGGAAATTACATAATGTACAGCAATCCGACATGAATAACTTTAGCTCTTAGCCAGCTTTTGTTTTGCTGCCATGCCAAAAGGCGAACTTGTGAATGGGGTAGAACCGGTTATCTGGATTTCATAAGGGTGTGAAAGTGATGGTACTGTCACAGGTACCAAAACTGTACTATGTGCTTTAAAGATTCTGGCCAGAAACAAACATGGGACTTCTCGAGTGGTCTGTCAAGTGTGACGAATACATGGGAGGCGCTCATATGCTGCAAACCTGAAGTCTGCTTTCCACGAGCAGTGTTTTGAAATCACGAGACGCTTCTTGTTTTACTGTGTGTGTAGGCTTACGCGTGACCGCTGACACTGGAAACCATGAACGACACCGTGATGAAGGACTTCAACGGGTCGGAGAGGTGCCCCAGGGACGCGCGGGCGGCACACCTGGTGTTCCCCGCCAGCTACACCGTCGTCTTCTTCGCGGGCGTCCTGCTCAACACCTTGGCCCTGTGGGTGTTCGTTCACACCCCCAGCTCCTCCACCTTCATTGTCTACCTCAAAAACACTCTGGTGGCCGACCTGATCATGACGCTCACGCTTCCGTTTAAGATCCTCTCAGACGCGCGCCTCGGACCCTGGCAGCTCAGAGGCTTTGTGTGCCGTTTCTCTGCCGTCGTCTTTTATGAGGCCATGTACGTGGGCATCACATTGCTGGGGCTCATAGCCTTCGACAGGTTCCTCAAGATCATCAGACCTTTCGGGAAATTTTTCGTCCAAAAACCTGCTTTCGCCAAGGTGGTCTCAACCCTCATCTGGCTCTTTCTCTTCTTCCTCTCCCTGCCAAACATGATCTTAAGCAACAAGGAAGCGACACCGTCATCGGTGAAAAAGTGTGCCTCCTTAAAGGGTCCTCTTGGGCTGAAATGGCATGCGGCGGTGAGCTACGTTTCCCAGTTCATTTTCTGGACTGTTTTTGTCCTAATGCTTCTGTTCTATATGGTGATTGCAAAAAAGGTATACGATTCTTACAGAAAGTCCAAGAGTAAGGGCAGCAAAAACAGCAAGAGGCTAGAAGGTAAAGTGTTTGTTGTCGTGGCTGTCTTCTTTGTGTGTTTCGCTCCATTTCATTTCGCCAGGGTCCCGTATACTCACAGTCAAACCAACAGTAAGACTGACTGTCGATTGCAAAATCAACTGTTTCTAGCTAAAGAAACAACCCTTTTTTTGGCAGCAACTAACATTTGCATGGATCCCTTAATATATATATTCTTATGTAAAAAATTCACAGAGAGGCTACCATGTATGAAAGGGAGAAAGACTGCAGCATCCACGTGGGAAAATCATATGAGTCAGTCAGACAATATAACCCTAAGCTGATAACTTTATCATGGTTAATGACTGACTGACAAGACTTCAAAAGACAATTTACTTGGAAATCAAATGTAAGCAGTGAAAGAAAAGATGGCTCCGAGCAAATGCTTTCTTACATTTTACTATCCTCGCGTACAGAAAGGATTATATAAACTTTAATTCCACGTAGATCTATTCATAAGCTGAATGAAGTATCCGTAAGAGAATGCAACAGGAAGCAAACAGCCACTAGAAGTCACCTTTTCAAGAGCGTTCACTTACACTTTGGAAAAGATTTATCATGGGGAAATGTATGGTCCTAAAAATACGTATTTTCTAATTATAAAAAATATATTCCTCCACACTCTAAAACACCTCCTCACATTCTTCTGCACATGTAATTCAAACAACACTACTGCTTTTGTATCCCACCTGCTGATTTAAAAAGAAAAAAAAAAAAAAAAAAAAAACCCACCTTGCGAGTCCTTTGGTGAAAACTGAGGCTAGAGGTTGAAAGGGATGCTAGATGTAAAGCGTCTGGGAAGCGCAGATACCTGTTGAAGGCGCTTCTCCTTACAAACAGCCTCCTCCCCAGTATGCAGCTACACCATAGGAGGCACAAGCAGCATTATTAAGCCACATAAAACATTGTACTGTAATACTTCGCTTACCTCCTGAGTGTGTACAAATTCAAGGGCAAGAATACTGTATTCTTATTCTTTGGAACGCCCCCTCTGCCCAGCAAAGACTCTAACGGGGGTTGACTATCCCACCTACTCAGCAAAGCCTTCCTGGGCCAGCACCTCCATGCTCCTTCCTCATGTCTCTGGTTGAAAATAATTACCTCTCCCACTGTTTGGGTATGTGTTAGGGCCCTCAATGCCGAGTTCCTTTTATTAGCTTGCTGTATTCTTTTTTTAAAAAAAAATAGATTTATTTATTTATCTTTGGCTGCATTGGGTCTTCGTTGCTGAGAGCGGGCTTTCTCTAGGTGCGGCGAGCGGAAGCTACTCTTCGTTGTGGTGCGGGGGCTTCTCACTGCGGTGGCGTCTCTTATTGCGGCGCACGGGCTCTAGGCACGCGGGCTTCAGTAGTTGTGGCTCACGGGCTCAGTAGTTGTGGCCCGTGGGCTGTGGAGCGCAGGCTCAGTAGTTGCGGCGCACGGGCTTAGTTGCTCCGCGGCATGTGGGATCTTCCCGGTCCAGGGCTCGAACCCGTGCCCCCTGCATTGGCAGGCGGATTCTTATCCACTGTGCCACCAGGGAAGTCCCTAGAGCTTGCTGTATTCCTGACTACATCCCCCAGAGGTGGTTAGGATTTTTAAAGAAAGACAACATATTTTGAAGACAGAAAATATGTCATGTTTTCTTGGTATCTCCCACAATACTTCCCACAGAGGATAAATTACAAATGTTTTAAATAGAATATGTCATCGTTATGCCATTCTTGGTACATATATAGATAGAACTGCTGACCCACGATCAGTAACATCTATATTGGGAAATTTTTAGAGGATGGTGATCTACTTGTACTTATTTACCTCCATATGTTTTCCTGAATCCCTCTGTGGTTCAAAAAAGAGCTGCTAAAGTATGGTTATCTGGAACTGTAGATGCTGATTTGCACCTTCTAGATAAAATGTACAAAGGAATAGTTGTGCTCTGTAGATGTGCCACTAGTTCCAATACAACCATCAGACTGTGAATCCCAGGCCTCTTTCCATGGCTTCCTAAGCGTTCTTCCATCTTGGAAACTCACACTCTTGTATAAGTTCATAATTATCAGAAAATGCCATGCTCCTTTTTTGCCCCCATGTCATTGCACTTGAAAATTTCCCTCTGACTCACCAAGGAAACTCTTATCCATCCGTGGAACCCTAAGTTGCCATCACTTAAACCATGAAATCTCATCTGGCTAAATGCCCACCGCCACCTCAAACCCAACCACTCCATCATCTGTATGTTGTCACACCTCAATTATTATAAAGATCACACTGCTTTGTAATTACTGGCTCATACATGTATCTACTCTTTTAATACCCTATGTGTACTTCTGAGAGCGGAGATTGAGTCTCATTGTGCAATCAATAAATATTTGATAAAATACCAAACTGGCTTTATTTTTACATACTAGAGAAGCAAAACGGAAGCCAAGTTTCACTGAAGTTTTTCTTATCAAATGATAATATAAACTTCTTGAAAGCTCAAGCTCTTTTTAGTTGGTCTCCTGTGCATGTACTCAGGGGCCTGGGAAGTGTGGGTGTTCTTGGGTTCACTAGTAAATGACCGGGAAGGAAGCAGGATTACTAGACAGTACATGTATAGCTTGGGGGCTAACGTCTTATCAGCACTTCGGTTTTAAAGCTATTGACAAAATGCTTTCGCTATGTATTGTTGGTTTCGGTTAAGTAAAATTTGTAACTGTAGCATATTACCATCACCCAAACTCTTAGAAAGTACTTTGACATCTGATTTTCATTTGCTAAAATAAAAGAATTGAGTTATAATAACTATTAGAGATGTCACTAAATCCATGTTACCTTTACTGAGTACATTATACAATCATGAGCAGACTCTAATAATGTATTATGAGTAACTGCATCTGAGCCACATTTCAAACTATGCTTGGGAATATAACCTGTGTATTTCAGCTCTGATAATATTTTCAAAATATACTGAATGGATATAGGTAATGAATATAATTTTTTAGAAAGATCTTTCAAGGTAAAATTTCAATAGGAAATGTGTCCACCATAAATGCAAATATTTCATTCCATTATAATTAATATTACAGTCAAAAGCAGAGTTCCTGATGTGTAGAATGAAATAATCTACCAAGAACTTAGAGAAGAGTCAGCTTAAAATCACATTCACAAAATGAAATATCTGAGGAGAGCTTCCCAGACTAGCAATCACAAATACTAAAATCTAGAATACTTACAGGATGGGGAACTATACCATAGCCATTAATGAGACACAGAAGAGAGGAAAAAGGGGGAAAAAAACCATTGGTAGCTTTGGTAAAGTCTGTGAGCTTAGAGCACAATTAAGGGCTTCTGTCAAAATCTAAACTGTCATCATTTTTACTGGATAAGGCCTTCCAAATACCCCTGATGCAGGGGAAGTGGGAGAGGATATTGTCCCATGCAGAATTAGTCTTCAGAAACCAAGAGAAATTACTGTAAAAGGGGAAGGAATTCCGCCCATTGTTTGATTGGATTGTTTGCTGTGACGGTATTAAGCTGCATGAACTGTTTGTAAATTTTGGAGACTAATCCCTTGTCAGTCACATCAGTTGCAAATATTTTCTCCCAATCTGTGGGCTGTCTTTTCATTTTGTTTATGGTTTCCTTTGTTGTGCAAAAGCTTTTGAGTTTAATTAGGTCCCATTTGTTTATTTTTGCTTTTATTTCCATTACTCTGGGAGACGGATCAAAAAGCATTGCTGCAGGGCTTCCCTGGTGGTGCAGTGGTTGAGAATACGCCTGCTGACGCAGGGGACACGGGTCCGAGCCCTGGTCTGGGAGGATCCCACATGCTGTGGAGCAACTGGGCCCGTGCGCCACAACTACTGAGCCTGTGCGTCTGGAGCCTGTGCTCCGCAACAAGAGAGGCTGCGATAGTGAGCCTTCATCGCGCAGCGCGATGAAGAGTGGCACCCGCTCGCCACAACTGGAGAAAGCCCTCGCACAGAAACGAGGACCCAACACAGCAAAGAAAAAAAAAAATTAATTAATTAATAAATTAATAAACTCCTACCCCCAACATCTTCTTCTTCAAAAAAAAAACTACAATAAGATATCACCTCACACCAGTCAAAATAGCTACCAACAAAAAAAAAATCCACAAATAATAAATGCTGGAGAGGGTGTGAAGAGAGGGGAACCCTCCTACACTGTTGGTGGGAATATACATTGGTAGAGCCACTATGAAGAACAGTATGAGGGTTCCTTAAAAAACTAAAAGTAGAGCTACCACATGATCCAGCAATCCCACTCCTGGGCGTATATCCAGACAAAAACATGGTCTGAAAGGATACATGCACCCCAATGTTCACTGCAGCACTGTTTACAATAGCCAAGACATGGAAGCAACCTAAATGTCCATCGACAGATGACTGGATAAAGAAGATGTGATACATATATACGATGGAATATTACTCAGCCATTAAAAAGAATGTAATAATGCCATTTGCAGCAACATGGATGGACCCTAAAGATTGTCATACTGAGTGAAGTCAGACAGGGAAAGAGAAATAGTGAATAATATCACTTATATGCAGAATCTAAAAAGAAATGATACAAATGAACTTATTTACGAAACAGACTCACACACTTAGAGAACTAACTTATGGTTACCAGGGGGGAATGGGTGGGTAGGCGGGAGGGATAGATTGGGAGTTTGGAATTGACATGTACACACTGCTATATATAAAATGGATAAACAACAGGGAGCTATTGTATAGCAGAGGGAACTCTGCTCAGTATTATGTAACAAGCTAAATGGGAAAAGAATTTGAAAAAGGATAGATACATATATATGCATAACTGTACCACTTCGCTGTACACCTGAAACTATCACAACATTGTTAATCAACTATACTCAAATATAAGATAAAAAGTTAAAAAAAAAAATGAAAGAAAAAAAAAGGCAGGGGCTGGGGAGGAAGAGGCAGGGAAGCAGTGTGAATTCCCAACTCAAAGAAGTTAGATGGCTGATAAAGTGATCATGATATCAGAATATAATTATTCAATCTCATTAATCTCATCATTTCATATATTCCATATGCATTTAAAAGCAGCTCGTTCCATAACTTTCTAAAGTCTTTATCTTAAAAGTGCCTGACCATCACCTCAGGTAAACTGTACTCTTCCAGTAAGTTAATAGATCAAAGCTCACGTAGATTCGATCTTAACAGAACAAAGGCACCACAGCAGAGGAACCCACACCCAGCTGTGTTTAATAGCTAAGGGAGTACACACTGAAAAGACAGCAGCCCTTACAAGTCAATTGAAGTGCCTGGAAACCCAACTCCACATTTTAAATTTTACACAGAAACCAAATGTAGGTAATATGAATACAGGACACATGTGTTAAATTAGTAGTTTTCAAACTTTAGCAGATACCAGAACCAGCTGGAAGGATTCTTAAAACACAGATTGCAAGGCCCACCTCCAGAGTTTCTGGTTCAGTAGGTCTGGGGTGAAGTCTGAGAATAAGTTTCCAGGAGATAAGGATGCTATCGACTTGGGCCACATGCTAAGAACCACTGTGCTATAAGTTCCTTGAGGTTCATACATCCATAAGGACTGCTTCACAACACAGCACTGCACTCCTGGACATGAATGCCCAGGGGTGAGATCTGTCAACAGGAGACAAACAACATTGTTACAAAGAGAGCAGGACAGATATAAGGTGACAGGCGGTGGCATGAACTACAGCTACTAGGAAAGTTCATGTCCCACTTAGGGGAGCCTCTACTACTTAGTGCCACCTGTTGGCATGGGAGGGAATTGGGGCCCAGGGTCGCTAGCTGGTAGCCACAGCAGTAGTAAAACCAGCATCAGCAACAACAAAAAACAGTACACATCACTTACTATTTACTATGTACCAGGCAAGCACGCCAAGAGCTTTAAATATACGGTTCCATTTAATAATCCCAGGAAGCCTATCAAGTGCTATTGTTATTTCCGTTTTAGAGATAAAGAAGTTGAGAAACAGAGAAGTTAAGCAACTTGCACGGGGTCGGTCACACGACTTATAAGTAGCAAGGCTAGGCCTCTTAATTCAGACTCTGGCTTCTGAACTCATATTCTTTTTTTCTTTTTTGCGGTACGCGGGCCTTTCACCGTTGTGGCCTCTCCCGTTGCGGAGCACAGGCTCCGGACGCGCAGGCTCAGCGGCCACGGCTCACGGGCCCAGCCGCTCCGCGGCACGTGGGATCCTCCCGGACCGGGGCACGAACCCGCGTCCCCTGCATCGGCAGGCGGACTCTCAACCACTGCGCCACCAGGGAAGCCCGAGTTCATATTCTTAACCACTATATTGACAATCGCAGGTCTTCTAATATTTTCAAGAGAAATCGCCATATTGCCTGTTATTTTCAAAGCTTCCATAGTCACCCCTCACACTCCCTGAACCCCACAAAACTGTACCTTCACGTGTGGACCATAGGCACCTCCCAGGACCTCACACTCCTTTACTGAACGCTCACTATGTGCCATGCACCATGCTATGTATGCACCTTACAAGGGGTTATCACCTTCCTATTTCTCACTGTTACCCCCGGAGACAGATACTACAGGGCTCCCTGTTGGGGAGAAAAAAATAAAAGAAAACTGAGGCACCAAGTGAACAGATACCTTGACCCTGGTGCCCATGACCCCAGCAGCAAGCAGAGGCAGAGCTGGGACAGACACCCAGGAAGGGGGCCGGCAAGACCACACCCCAGTGGCTCTGCTGCACTGCCTCTCTGACGGTCGGGATAAGCCTCATTCCTCACGGGGTGACCTCAAGCCCCAGCTGTGAGAATGGTGAGGAGGAGGGGGCTTCTGAAGAGGGAGGGAGAGGTGTCAACACAGAAGAAGTTTCACCAGCTCAGGGGTATGAACAGTCCAACCACGGACCTTCTGAGCCCTTTGGGGGCCCCTCTGGTTCTCAAGAGGGGTAACAGCCCAAAGAGTGGGTTGGCTCGCTCCTTTAGCCCACCATTCCTTCCTCGTGCGCGTCGTGCAGGGCCCTTGGCCTCCCTGGCAGCCGCACACAGACCGTACTGAATCCAAACATGGTTCATGGAATAAGAGACTTAAGAGCTCACCGAAGAAGCTCGGAGGCGAAGGCAGCTAATGCCAAATGGAGAAACTGAGCAAGGGCTCACAGGAGACGGAAGTGTGCACCGGAGCCCGGGGGGAAAAACGGCGGCTTCGAAGGGGAACCCTGCGGTGCTCCGAGCGGTTCGGAGGAAGGCTGGGGGGGGGGGGGAGGGGCACTGCGCTCCGGCCGAGCGAGAGGGGCCATGGAGGGCCCGGGACCTCGCTGCGCAGCACAGTTCAGGGTTGCTGGGGCGTCCGGAGTTCCCCGCGAGCCACGGAAGGCGGCTGGAGCGAAGACTAGTCTTCTCGACGCCGTGCTTCAGCAAAATCGACCTGCCGGCGACAGGCGGCTCTGAATTAACGGAGCCACGGAGGCCGAGAGAGCAGTTAAAGAAGTCTTCCGTCTCTGCAGGCCGGAGCCCAGGGGAGGGAAGTCTGACATGGAACGTAGAGGCCTTCTCAAAGAGAGACAAAGGTCTGGAGTCCAAGATCACTGGAGAGTATGGGTTTACGTGTAAAACGTACGTGACTGATGTGCAGCGTGCATTCTCCATGGGGTCCATAATCCCCATCACCCCCCCCCCCCCCCGCAATCGAGATTCACCGCTTTGAAGAGCATTAGCTTGGGCGATGTGCTTGACTGTGACGGGCGCGTCGAATATGAAGTGTCAGTGAGAGCGCTGCGTCAGGGAGTCTAGCCGGTAGGGGCCAAATATGGACCCAGGGCTCTGAAGACAGGGCTAGATCAGAAGCCGAGGGAATCGCCTTTTCTAAGAAAGGGAGAGAACAAGCAATGAGCTAAGCACCTCGGAAGCCATGCTGCACCAGTCTCGTGGACAGACGGGACAGGAAAGGAGGAACGATGCCTGGGACTGGGGGGGGAGCGATTATTAGCTAAACCAGCACCAAGACGTTCTTTGGGAACAAGAGAGATTCGGGGAGGAAGTGAGTCAACAGAACCCCACACTTTGGGAAGGTCAGAGGTGACGACTCTACGCCTGTGAGGTCAGCGGTCACTCCGAGGAGGAGGGGGCATAGAGCCCCAGTTCGCAACAGGAAGGGCGGGACGCCAGTGCAGTGTGAAGGCGCTCGATGCGAAACGGCCCACAGGGCGGAGGCGCAAATCACATGGTGAGGGGAACCGTACGACCGAGAGAACCAGCTGCAGTCAGAAAATGGGTGTGCCGCGCTTCCCTGGTGGCGCAGCGGTTCAGAGTCCGCCTGCCGATGCGGGGGACGCGGGTTCGAGCCCCGGTCCGGGAAGATCCCACGTGCCGCGGAGCGGCTGGGCCCGTGAGCCGTGGCCGCTGCGCCTGCGCGTCCGGAGCCTGTGCTCCGCAACGGGAGAGGCCGCAGCGCTGAGAGGCCCGCGTAACGCAAAAAAAAAAAAAAAAGAAGCATTCAGGCTTCCCTGGTGGCGCAGTGGTTGAGAGCCCGCCTGCCGATGCAGGGGACGTGGGTTCGTGCCCCGGTCCGGGAAGATCCCACGTGCCGCGGAGTGGCTGGGCCCGTGAGCCATGGCCGCTGCGCCTGCGCGTCCGGAGCCTGTGCTCCGCAACGGGAGAGGCCACAGCAGTGAGAGACCCGCGTACCGGGGGGGAAAAAAAAAAAAGAAAGAAAGAAAATGGGTGTGCCAACACCCATGTGTCAGACATCCACGTTACCTGGGTTACCTAAGGGCAATCAAAATATTATGAACTTAACCTTGACTTTCTAGTTGTGGAATGTTTCCTAATTTTTAATTGTTCCAACTTTAAAAACACCCCCATTCATATTCATTTACTTACTCTCCGTCTGCCCTCTGACAAAAAAAAAAAAAAAAAGCTACTGTTCACTAAGTACCAACCAAGTTTCAAACACTGTAGGAATTATCCTATAGTATATTATCTCATTTAAACTTTACAAGCTTACAAGGTAGCCATTTTTCAGAAGAAGAAATTGAAGCTCAGATATAATAATGACTTGCCCAAACTAAGAAAGCTCCTAAGTAGAGAGGCTGAAATCCACATGGGAAACTATATGACACCAGTTACTGAGCTCTTATCAAGGCTGGCACCGCCCCTCACAAGATTTCCAAAGTGAGGAACTGGCCGAGTACAGAAGAGAGTATCAGTATGAGGGCAGGGGTCAGATGCAGGCACATCTCCAGAGTCAATCGCCAAACCATCCCTCCCCTTTAACTGACCATCACACATGAAGTTCTCATACCAGAAAAAGGTAACTGCTTTATTTAAAGCAGACCTAATAGATACAAATCATTTCCAATGACAGATTAAACACAGTAATTCAAGCATAGGGACCTAAAGATACCAATCTCGGCGAGGAAACGTTAAAGGGTTTGTAATAATTATACTCAGCACAAATTCTCAGCAACTGGATGGTGAGCCCCAGTTAGAACGACTTTTGTGTACAGAGAGATGGAACAGGAAGATCTGGAGAGGATTTTACTACAGTCCTTGTTGTATGTTCTGGCTACGTGCAAAAGACAAGGGCATCCCAGGCAGATCATTTGAGCTATGTCTCAATTAGATCCCTGCTCATCTTTGTCTTGTAATCATGAGTTCATGTACTGGGAAGGACTAGGAGGCCCTTCGTGTGTGCATTTTCCTTTCAGAAAAAAATGGATACATCAGAGATTATAGTGACAGAGAAAATTAGACTGCAGTACCAATTCTCTGCCTAGCAGCGTTGGAGGATGCAACACTGTGCCCAGGTCCAGGCCAATGCAGCCAAGCCAAATAAAGGGAAGAGAGAGCAGGCAGTCAGTCCTAGGCAAGGCAGAAATGACTAGAAGACCAAGGTAATGTAAGCCTTAGCAATGCATTTGCCAATGCCTCACACTAAAAAGGGCGGAGGTAGGAATAGGGTTAAAAAAGTTTATTCTGGGATTTAGGAAGACTTATCAACACCATTACCTATTTTCATTCCTTTAAAGGGATGAAACATTAGAAACATTCTCTCCTTGAGTGCTTCTGTCTCTTTAAGAATATATTTCGAAAGATTATAGAAATTCTCATCTAAGATTCTGTGATTAAACCAGAATCTTAGTTTTACAGAAAACTGAAGCCAGGAAAAGTTGAATGAGTTTGTCCAGTATCCCGAAGAAAAAGTGAGTTTGGATCCATGAACCAGGTCTCTGTCCAAAACAAGAGTACAGATATCCCCATTTGATTTCAAAGCTCCAAACCCCAAGGTAGACTTCAGGTTAATATATTCAAACTGCCTCAGAAACATTTGAAAGCATCTCCTTACTAAGTGACCCACAGGATGGACCTAGCAAATACAGAGCAAACCAACTTTCAAAAGCCAAGGAGATTTGTTTTTTTTTGTGTGTGTGTGTGTGTGGTATGCGGGCCTCACTGTTGTGGCCTCTCCCGTTGCGGAGCACAGGCTCCGGACGCGCAGGCTCAGCGGCCATGGCTCACGGGCCCAGCCGCTCCGCGGCATGTGGGATCCTCCCAGACCGGGGCACGAACCCGTGTCCCCTGCATTGACAGGCGGACTCTCAACCACTGCGCCACCAGGGAAGCCCAGGAGATTTGTTTTTAAAAAGCAGAAAGATTATCCTAAAGAATAAAAGAGTAAACTAGAAAACTACAATGTGTGACCACTGATTAGTTCTGCCTCAAAAAATCATAAAGAATGTTACTGGGAAAGAGCAAAATTCAGACTGAATATTGTGAGTAGGTAGGACAAAATCTCTTTTTTTGTTTTTTTTTGTTTTTTTTTTGCTGGGGGGGGGGGGCTGTGCTGTGTGGCTTGCAGGATCTTACTTCCCATACCAGGTACTGAACCCACGCCCTTGGCAGCGAAAACATGGAGTCCTAACCACTGGACCACCAGGGAATTTCCAGGTAGGAGAATACCTGGCGAAGTAGTTAGGGGTGGGACGTCTGTCACAATGACTGCAACTTCAAACAGGTCTCCCCACAAATATGTGTGTTGAGGGGGAGGGTAGGGGGAGGGCATGAAAAATGTCAATGGGAAAATTGAGATGAAATCTGCTTGAACTATAATTTCCACTTGTCTGTAGGTTTAACATCTTTAAAAGTAACATTATTATAAAAGGAAAAAAAATCACCTGTAATAAAAAATGAAACAAAAAAAATTTTTTTAAACATTGTGGTGGTAGAGAAACACAAACACATATCCTAGGACATCGTCCTATATTCAAAATAAATTTGGGGTTTGTAATAGCTAAACAATATTATTAAAATAGCTTCCTTGCATTTAATAGGATCTTCCATTGAAGCAGCAAGATAATTACTGTTATAAAGTCTCCTGTGGCTTTTATGAAATGTGAGACTTGCTATAAAAATCGGCAGAAAAAAAAATATGCAGGTTAAACTTTTGGTGATTTGAACAATAATAATAAAGTTATGGACTGGGTTCTTAGCTGCTCTTTTCATCAAAGCATTACACTCTTCTCTGACTAAACCTGTACTACTTCCCTTTTTGAATGTTATGTAAGACCAGCTTTAACAAGTCCCAACTTGAGATCGGCATAACGTGCTTTAAGACAAATGCATAAAGGGTGCCTCATGTTAGCTTTCTCACTACTAGACTTTGCATCGCCAGCCAAAGAGGCTTTTAAATACACAATCGCACTGTGACTAAGGCCAGGAAAAGGCCAGTCCATGCCCAGCCCACCCTCAGGAGGAGAAAAAGAGGGCCACCTACTGCACTGACACCAGCTCCTTCCCTCCTCCTTGTGGAAATCTTAATACAAAACCAACACATACAAAGTCAAGGTGTATAACCCTGAATTATCAAAACATTTCCCTTCAAATTCAAAACAGAACAGTATATGAAAAATATTATCAGCAGCGATGTAACAAAGGAAAGGTATTTCCTTTAACATTAAAAAAAAAACAAAACCATATTAAGTTACTTGCCAGTAATCGGATGAAGTCAACCCAGATAACAAATGTATTAAAATTTAAGGTAGGGCTTCCCTGGTGGCGCAGTGGTTGAGAGTCCGCCTGCCGATGCGGGGGACGCGGGTTCGTGCCCCGGTCCGGGAGGATCCCACGTGCCGCGGAGCGGCTGGGCCCGTGAGCCGTGGCCGCTGAGCCTGCGCGTCCGGAGCCTGTGCTCCGCAACGGGAGAGGCCACAGCAGTGAGAGGCCCGCGTACCGCAAAAAAAAAAAAAAAAAAAAAAAAAAAAAAAAAATTTAAGGTAGTTAACAGAACTGCCTTTATTCCCTCAACAGGAGCTTGTGAAAGATTTGTCCACACAAGCTCCTCCACATGAATTCATGCCCACCACTGGAACTGTGGGGTGATAATCCTCAGAACTTGCAGAGAAGGTCTTTGCCCAACATACTTCTAAGGAGGCTAAACGGGATGTGCTCCTTGGAATTGATGCTTTAAAGACCGGCAGTTGGTGATTCTGGCAGTTAGAGTTCCCATTTTGAGCAGTAGTACATCATTTACTGTTTATGGATCATAGTGGCAAATGGCAAGAAGTGCAACCAGCAAAAAGACAAGACTCTGAAACTCAGGCCTGCATGGCATCGCTTCCCCCGCTCAAGATGCAGGGGACTGGCTTTAAATGTTCAAAGAGAAATCCCTGGAGAAGAAGTACCAAATGGCACAAAGCAGAGTCCAACCTAAATGAAGGATGGTTTAGTAAATAGTGCAATTTCTTATACGCCTGAGCCACTATTCAGTTGGCTAATTTTTGTTCAGAGACTTTCCCTAGGGCTAGCGACTCATCCACAACATACTTAATCCACCCTAAATAGAATGGAATGGGAAACCATTAAATATTAGTTGTCTGTTTTTGTTTGTTCAGGAAAAGGCAATAGAAGAAACAAACTTTTGATATTCAACTACTGGTATTTAAATTAAATACATTTGTTTTTCTGTATAAACACAGGAAAAAAACCCAACTAGTACATATACATTATTTCCTTAAGGCATAAGTAAACACTAAGTAATACCTATTATTTATTTAGTAACTTCAAAAAATGTTCCACCTTAATTATTTTCATTTATCCTTCTCTTCATCCATGACAGTAACAAGTTTTGATTTCATTTGGTGACATTTTCTTCATCTCTTTTACTTGTTTGAATGTTGCATTCAAGAAAATCTTGGAGTCCCTGGGAAATTTTTTGGAAGTTCTAAAATTAGTTACAATTAATTACAAATAGGAACAAGTGATTCAGTTATATAAATTTATCATTGTGGGAAGATTTTTTAAAAGAATAAAAGTTGTCTTGTGGAATTCAAGAGATTAGGTAAACTCGCCCCCTAAAGAACTTTATTTAAAATATTTTTGTGTAGGTGAAAGCCAGGTATATGGAATTCAGCAGATTCTTGAATAAGACAACAGGTTTCCCAAGCTATCAATCACCAGTATAAACACATATTAAGTCTTTAATATATAGAATAATACCATGAAAGACCTGTCTTTTATAAAAGATATTCTGGTTCCTTTTAATCCAAAAATTTAATTAGCAGGAAGGTCTGTAAATGCATATTTTCTAATTAGTAATAGGGAGTTCCCCTCCCACCCCCCAAAAAAACCCTCAACACTGGGTCTGATTTAGCAGGGCCCAACGTGAGACTTGATGCCTTCCTCCTCCTTAAAGAGCCCTCTGGCATTGTGGGTTCCAGCCCTCTGTGTTCCCTTCTGGTGAATCACCATCTGATTCCTGCAGGTTCAGGAAATGTTCTTCGCCAGTCTACAAATCTCACCTCCTCTCAGGTGTGAGTCATTTCTATTAGCAAGAGAGCAAGTTGCTCCAGTTGTTCCCGAGTAGGAGAGTTTGAAACGGTGCCCCAAAGGACAATCTCAAGGTGGGAAGGGGATCACCTACCTTCTCTGGCAGGGGGTGGGGAAAAATGCTCCTTTTTTTTACGCTTTAACAAAAAAGCAACTTCCCTGACAACCTTAGTTTCGAGGTTTATTCTTAATTAGAGTTGAGAAGCCTGTTTCGACTTGAAGACACCCGTATCAGGTGAATGGAGAGCCAGCTACCGCAATGAAAGGTAAATGAAGTCGTTTTCTTTTTTAAATTTTTCTTAAAAGCCATGGTTGGTAGGGCGCAGCAGTGATTAAGACTATAATTGTACCTCTGCTTAAATCTGAGGTCTGAAGAAAAAGTGGGGGTTAGAATGCTAAGTGAATGAGATCCACAAGTTCTCTTTGGGAGGAACCACTTTCCGAAAGGAGAGTCATCGTACTTCATGGAACTTCACGGTTTCCAGCTCAGGCAGGCAGGTAATGCAAACCGTGCGCTGTGCCTTCAAACGTGGAAACGATATTTTGGAAATCACTTCTACTAAGTGGATTTTTAAATCACATTTGCTTTATTAGTTGAGTAAAATCCAAAGTCCCTTATAATTGTGTCCCAAGACCCCAAACTGAAATTTGTTTCATAACCTTTCATTCACTTTTCTTTTAAAAAGAGATCAAAAGAAAAAAAGATGATTTTCTCTCCTAACTGCCTCATTTTGATAAAAGAATCTCAATCGTTTCATTGTAACACAAAGAACATGGCAATCGTCTCTCTGATTCCTTAAGAGATCATGTTAAAACATGTCAGGAAAGTCACTGAGAAAACTGCCTAACTAGTGACGAACAGCTTAGGAACAGCTTAGGTCTGGTTCACATTCAAAGTCGTGGGGAAGCTTTTACTTCACTGAGGGAATCGAGAAGCCAGCAAGGAGATCTGAACTCTTCTAAGTTACAATAAGGATTTTGAAAGATAGGTGAGCCTAAGGTAGGGTGACTTTTCGATTTACTAGGGTAAGATTTATCTGCCTACGGAATTTTCTATCGTATTCTCTAAGTAAATCTGCTTTCAAGTTAGGCAGATTACCATGTTTAACAAGGACTTTCTTTCCTAATTCTGATTAGAGGCTCCGATTTACTAGCAAAATGAACAACAAAAACTTTGGTTCCATATTGCGAAACAGAGCCAGACACTTTTTCTTTTATACTGTTATCTTATTTATACTGTATTGTTATTTCTGCCAGTTCAAGGTTAACAGTCTTTTCCTCCTTGAAGCCAGGGATCCAGGGGACGTGTTATCTTAGTCCTTCAGCAAAATCCTATCCTAAGACTCCTGTTTCCAACACCTATTCAAAAAGTGTTCCAGGTATATGTGGGTTAAGAAGAAGGGGCTGGAGGAGAGCAGTTAGACTGCTGAATACCATATTTAAGGAAGTAGCCTAGAAAAGAAAAAGCGATTAGTCAGAAACTCCTGACTATTTCACGAAGAGACCGAGGCAAAAATTTCCTGGCTAGAGACAGGATGTTGAGAGGGCTTATCACACTCGGGGATATGGGTGGGAGATGGAAAACTAAATTAGAATGGATGTTTTTATTTAGGTTAGTGGTATCTGTGGCCCCCTTCAGAGTCTGTCTACTTTCCTTCCTTCCTTGATATCTCAGGGTTTCGCTTCCTTTAAGAACAAGAAACCTTTCACCCTTAGCCCTCTGAAAAAATGCCACCAAAACTTAAGACAGAAGAGACGCGAACGGCCATTTGCTCTCTGCACTCCTATAAGCCGAGGAAAAACTAGAAAAACCCATGAAATGCCCTCAGAGCCCAATTAAAGGAATGGCGGTGAAGGCGGGATAGAAGGGAGGTGAAATTTAGGCGAAATCACCCAGGAGCATCCCACACTCTCCAGGGGGCTGCTGTGTGCACAGGATATGGGACGGGACTGTGGTTTAGAGCAGAAAGGCCAGCCGGGGTTTGGGCGTTGACAGTGTCAAAAGTTGTGTGCGACTTGAGCCTCTTACTTCCTCAGGAGCTCACTGACGCCTCTCGCAGTCAAATGAGGGGATTCGATCGGACGCTTGTTAGAGGCCCCTTGGGTGGCTAGATCCCCACGATCCAGGTGATGTGCTGAAGCACTAGGGTTGCTTTGACGAGAACCCAAGGCTCGAACCAAATGCAGATGCTGGAGGGGACACTGTAGAGTCAGCCACGAGGAGGAAGACTGGCCCTCCCCTTTTCTGTCCCAGCCAGCTACGTGATGCTAATCAAATCTCAACCCCTTTGGGGGCCCCCGATTCTTCCCTCTGCAAGACAGAGATAAAGACAGTCTGCTCCTGCTTCCTCGGGTGGGAAGTTCTGCATTAGTACAAGTGGAAGGGCCAACTGCAGCTCCTACAGCTGCTGACTATCCGAAGCCGACAGGAGACAGCAGAGGCAGCAAAGACCCTGTGGTTTAAAACTCGATGAGATGAACCACGGGGAAAACATCAAGGTGAGCTAGAAACGAGAGGCAGGCCTTCCGCTTCAGGCCACTGATTAAAGCCAAGCCCCTATCCAACCTGGCAACCATTTCCAAACTTTCTAACCCTCCTCATATGTGGGCAGAACAGAACATTTATTCTTCATCTCGTACGTAATGAGCACATCTTAAGTTTCACTGACATTCTTATCATCCAAATGTGAAAAGACTTACACTAAAAATGCATTTGAAGGCGAGCACTGATAAAGTTTCGCTTGGTATAAGCCATCACATTAAGTCATACGTTATCAGTCATTCCATAATTTCTCTTATAAGGCAATTTCTAATCATAATTTCCGACATTTTGGAAGAAGATAACTCCTTAAATGACTTTTTCTAATGTATTAGATGGAACCCGTACGACGCAAACTGTCCTTCTAAACCTTATTATTGAAACCACAATCACTAACATGCCCTGATACCTTAATATATGTCCAAGACTACTTCACATTTTCACATAGATTATTTTTTTTAAGAAAACCTCACACCACCTGAAGACGTAGGCTGCTGTTACCTCCGTGTTACAGCTGAGCCAACTGAGGCTTAAGTGGTATGCAAGTACGCAGCAGAGCTCTGACCTGGAACCATGTCTACCTGCAGTCAACCACGCTCTCAGTCACTACTTTTTAGCCTTCTAAGCAAACTCGGTATTTGCTATTTGGGACCTTTTTTTTTTTTTTTTTTTTGGTCAGTAACTTAACAGGTAAAATTGTACCGATTTGTGATTTACTTACTGTACTACTTGACTGAAGTAGATTAAGTGCCTGTCTTGGGCACATCATGCCCTACAAGCAAGTTGGAGCTACCTGATGACCTAGTCTGCCCAAAGGAGGGACAGCAGATTATAATCAACCCATGAACCTCCCCCAGGTTGCTCAGAAGTAGGAGCAAAAGAGTAGTTAAGAGCCCAGCACTTGGACCGACCTGGGTTCAAATCCAGGTTGTGCCCTCACCAGGTGGGCTGGCCTGGGTGAGCTCCAGCGGCACATGTCTGCTGAAAGAGCCTCTGCAAGCCTCTGTCTCCTCATTTGAAAAATGGGCGTACTATTCTTACTACCACGCAGGAAGCATCTATACAGTGAGTTTTTCCAAGATGCCAAGCTCCAATAAAAGATCTGTTAGGCTTGAATGACATAATACTGTGGGGTAACACCTCATTCAATCCTCAAATCAATCCTATATGAGTGTTTTACAGAAGAGGAAACTGAGGCACAGTGGGGTTAGATGACCTGCCTAAGTAAGTGGCAGATCTGCAATTTGATTCCAACGTCTTTTGGGTCAATTAAAATTTATCTTAATAATTTAGAACAGTCCTAGGCACAAAATAATATTAGCCAGCATTTGCTGAACCCATACTCTTTTTAACTTCGCTGCTGCTGCTGCTGTTGTTGTTGCGACTAGCAAGTCAGAAACACAGACTTTTCAGCTACCGGAGGAGGGTTTGCCTGTAGTCTGGACATGCTCTCAGGTTAGGGATAGTACTGGCTCTCAAACTGTCTTCTGAAACTCCACTTTTCAAGTCCCTGAGTCTAAAGAGAACCCTTAGTTAAAAATATCAAGATTCTGGCTGCTTCCAAAGTGGAAGCCAGTATAATAGGGGGCTGCAGAAACAAAATATTCTAAGGTCCCTGCACTAAAGGAGCTTATGATCTAGTTGAAGAAAGAAAAAAATCATAACAGAAAAACACTTGGGCTGCTAGCACTCAGCTGTGTGGCTCTCGGGCTGAGAGCTGACAGAAGAGACCCAAGAAAGTAATTCATGGATATGAGTTGCCTCGAGATTGCAGGCATTTTAGGGCCTGCCACACTCCTTTTGGGGTGGAAGAGCTGCCTGTCCAAACCTGTTCCTCCTCCTAACTGCCAAACTCAAAGGTTAGACATGAAACGGAAAACAAATCATCAATGAGCTTCTCAAAGCTCATTGCAAATTAGATAAAACTGACTAAAGGACAAGTTGGAACAGCTGCAAAATTAATTGTTTACTGGTTGTATTTATAAAGAGGCCGGTCCTTCATATCGTGACTGGGTACCCTGTGGCTGCTCACGGCGCACAGTAACATGCAGGCCTCGAATAATAACAGCTACGTTATTTTTCTGGTTGTTTCAACCAAGCACATTAAAGTCCTGGAAAATGAAAACTTTTTTAAACAAAGTCTCGCACTGTGTCAAAACTGTCAATGTAGCACCCATATGATACATAGCAGTATGAACAAATAAAAGGACGGTTGATGCCGTCAAAAAGGTAACCACTGTAACAGTGTTATCAGTGATCGATGTAATTATGATCACTGTTCAACAAATATTATGGTTTCACCTCTTCATCATCAATAGTCTCTTTTCCCTTTAGCCCCAAAACATTCTAATTTCCTGTTGCAAAGATGAAACGAAATATCTATGTATATTTTGTGGTATGAAAAAAAAGTATCCACACACTGCCTACAGGCACCAGTACGACAATGGAAAGGGGCGACCGCATGGAGATAGCAGATCAAAGCTCAGTCGAAGCCATCCTACGGAGGCAGGTGGT
Organism: Kogia breviceps; assembly: GCF_026419965.1. Taxonomy (NCBI): domain Eukaryota; kingdom Metazoa; phylum Chordata; class Mammalia; order Artiodactyla; family Physeteridae; genus Kogia; species Kogia breviceps. The sequence continues at coordinate 4,018,448 of NC_081314.1, forward strand.
AGAACATACTTTTACCACATTGCTCTTTCTTCATAATTAATCGAGCAGAATCTCTCTGCCCCCTTCCTTCTCCCCAGCATACCTGATTCCAATTACCAAAATTTCCCAAGTGCTAGACGTATTAAGTTAGACCATATGAAAATGCCATCTATAAAAACATTTCCATTTCAGTTCAACCTAGTGCATCACCACCAAGGAAGAAGAAACCTTAGAGCTTTTGAGAAAGTATGCATCCCAAAGTAAATACAATGCCATTAAGTTCTAAAATCCTATAGTGGACTCTCTTGTCTTACAAGCCCATCAATTTCAGGTGAAAAGGATAATATTAAGTGAGGGGGGAATTACTAAAAATGAGGGGCAGGTTTGGAGCTGGCACTGGGTGACAAGGCTCTAGGTCCCCCGGGGTACTGGTAGAGACCCCACGGAGAGACCTGGGGCAGCCCCACCGTGAAGTTAGATGTCACAAACTGTAACCCACAAAACAAGCTTTATTGGGTCTGTTTTAATAAACTTAAGCCAAAATTTTTTTTTAATTTAAATTTTTAAAATTCATGCAATTTTACATAAAAATCCATTTTTTATAGTCTCATGGCAGGTGACCCACACACTCCCAGAGCCTGGGAGTGGGGCAACACTCCCCAGTTCACCGCAGCCCCGAGCCTTCCTGATCATTTTTCCTGACACTGAAGCTGTTAGCTGTATTTCACGGGCCTGATGGTGCTGCTGATTATTTCTTCTCATACCTGGCTCACTTTCCTCACTGACATTAGATCTGGGGCTCTATGGAATTTGCAATCCGTCGCTTTAGACCCCTCACTTCACAGTGAGCTGTTTAGAAACATCAGAGGACCAGTGTTTGATCAGCTTTTCTCCTGGTCTTTGGCCATGCCTTACAGGAGATCACCTGCCAATTCCTATTCTCTCTGCCCTTCCTGGGTTGTACTGTTTCACTTCGTTCATAAAGAAAAAAAAAAAGATAATTAATGCCAGTGAAGTTGACAGCAGTGAAGTTGACATCTGTGATGCCAGATCCTTTTACTACCTTGGGGTGGGGGTGGGGGTGGGGGGAATTATTTATTTATAAATTGAAGTACTGTTGATTTACAACGTTTCAGGTGTACAGCAAAGTAATTCGGTTATAGACAGACATTTTTTTCAGATTCTTTTCCGTCATAGGCTATTATAAGATACTGAATATAGTTCCCTGCGCTACACAGCAGGTCCTTGTTGTTTATCTATTTTATATATAGCAGTGTGTATCTGTTAATCCCCCAAATTCCTATTTCTTGCTCTTACGAGAGGGAACAGATGAGACGCAGTGAGGGTTTGATGCCGATAAAAACTGTACAGTATCCACTAGCATTCAAGACCTCACAAAAAAATCTTTACCATTGATGGTAGGGGTCGAAACTGAAGGAAGACTTGTCTCTTGGGTACCTGTCTTAATTCATTAATTTAAATAAAAAGCATTCCAGTGTCATTAAACTGTGATGCGAAAAATTAGGGTAGCTAACTTGACGCCCAATTCTATTGAGAGTGGCCTTGAGGACACCCACCCACTCATCCACACCCAGATAACCATAGTGATGACCTTAGCAGAATGGTGACCATGACAACCACCATCATCACCGTGAAGAATAATTAGGACCCTTAAGTATAAGGCTTAAGCCATATGGAATGACCCTTCGAAAACAGGGAACAACATCTCCATAAGCCTGTGAAAAGTACTCTCCTTGCTTAATAGGTTGGTAAATGGTAATCAAACAACCAAAGACTTTACCTGGGGTCTTAGATTCCGAGAATTTTTTTTAAGGGACCAGAAGTCACTTGAAATTCCTTTGGGTTAGAACGTATTCATTCAAAACCACTGCTCTGGCTATTGGGACTATAGCCTGTAACCTCTCTGACCAGCTAACTCTGTATTAATAGTCCAGAATTTCACTGTGTATACATTAGACTCTCCCTAAACAGAACATAAAAATATACATTTCAATTAAGGAAACGATAAAATTTGACTATATGAGTAATAAGATTTTTATTGTTAAGTAGAAAAGATTTGCCATAAATTTATATTGCTGTAGCACTTACAATATAAAATGGACTTGCACATATTATCTCTCCAGATTCTCACAGTGCCTTTGGGAGCCAGGCCAGGTATTTATTATTTTCCTCATTTCACAGATAGGCAAGCTCAAGCTCCGAGAGCTAAAATGCTTTGCCCAGGGTCAGAGTCAAAGACTCAGTCAAAAACGTAACACCTGCCAATTGCACTGAGGTCCAGGACTCCATCCAGGCTACTTCTGAGGTGCCAACTGATCAAGCCAAGTAGCACAGCAGAGAGGCAGCCTGTTCCGGGCCCACAAAAGCTGGAGCTCATCTCCCGGCTTTGCTTCTCACTGTCCGTGTGACGTCGGGCAAGTTGCTGAAGCTCGCCGAGGCTCCTCGCCTGCACAATGACCAGGTCTGGGGTGTGGTTATAAGGAAGCATTAGACACAAGCCTTGCCTTCAAGGGGTTTACGACCCAGTTCACACCACCCTCCCACCCTCCCTCCCTCCCTCCCGACATCAGTGAGTGAGTGAGTGAGTGAGTAAGTAATCAGAGGTCACCCGGAAAAAAAATGTTAAATCCAAATGTGAATCAAAATATGCTTAGTTGTAAGCTACAGATGTCAAGCATAACTTTGCAAAGAGAACTTCAGGGCAGCACCTGAAAAACCAGAATGAAGGCTGTGTGCTTGGCATTCCAACACCTCTGGGTCAGTGACTCCAAGCCTGCATTAATGAAGCGCCTTATGGATACAGTGAGCTGATTCTATCAGAGAAAGAAGCCAGTTACACCCAGCGAGGTAACTCGTTTCTTTCCCAAGGCTTTCAGCAGAGCTGTATCTTAGCAGCATTGGAAGACACACGCACACACACACACACACACACACACATGCACACACATACACACACGCGCGCGCGCGCACACACACACACACACTCCTCTCTCTCTCTCTCTCTCTCTCTCTCTCTCTCTCTCTCTCTCTCTCTCACTCTCACTCTCTCTCTCTCTCTCAGGCTTAAATTGGGGAAGATTCTTACATTACAGGTGATTCCAAAATGCAAGAAAGGCTGCACCTTTCACCAGAAGCTCTGCATTAGGTGGTTCTTGTGAACATTACATCTCTCCACTGAACTTTAGGGACTACAGCAGTCTTCCCATACGCCCTACTGGCTTAGTATAGCTTTTCTACAAGAAAGTGACCCCTCGCCACCCTCCCGCCAAAAAAAGACACCCCTCGGATCTGCAATTCTTGCAGTTCCAGATGTGAGCTTCTTAGGAACACGTTGAAAAGTGGAGGACAAATGAGAGAGATAATTATACTACAACTCTGTCATTGGAGAACCACCGTCAGTCACCAAGTAATCAGTCCCGAGAACCATGAGCAGCAAGCTCTACGGAGCAAGCATTTAACTGGCGTTTATCCTTCAAATCTTGACCAGAAAGGCTATATAATGAGGCCCTGGGAAGCCGGGGAGAATGAAGGATCGCTTGGCCCGCTGCGCCCACCTTCCGGCTCTGCCCGCTGAGGAGGGGGTTCCCCGGCCCGGCGCAGCAGCTGCCCGCCCGTGTGGAGCCCTGGCCCGGGAACGGTGACAACCAAGCTGTGTGCCCGCCTCAGCAGGTCCGGAGCCCCGGAGCGGACGCTCCCCCGGCCTTCCCCCCGCCCTTCCAGGGTACAGCGGAGGTTTGTGCATCCGGCGCGCCTGGGTTCAGTCAAGCCTCTGCTCCACCGTTAATAGACCTTTCCTTCCTTCCTTGAGACACAGAATCTCCATTTCTTCCAACCGTAAAAGCAGTTTAACGATACGAGCCGTTAGGGTTTTCACCTAAAGGCCGCAGCAGAGGGCTGGGCACAGAGAAAAGTTCAACTGTGACAATTAATTAATTCTCGGATGTGCACTAAACAACAAGATCTCCCGCCACTTATTCTTTCTGGGTTGCTAAGAGGTCCCAGGAAAGTCATTTTTTTTAAGAATGCTAAGTGTTGGTCACTGAAGCAAGAAAAATCAGGAGTTGGTGGAGAGGGAGGAAGAAAGGCATGTTTACAGTCAACGTAGAACATTTGATGATCCGTATAGGTAAAATGTCGTCACAGAAGATTAAACGATAAACGCACTAAGAGTTGCAAAATCGAGCGTCTACGGGATCTGGTGAGCGAAGCTCCCGCGTGAGGAGGCCCAGGGACGTCAGCAGAGGATGCCGTGAGCTGGTGACCCAGACAGCATATTCTCCAAAGGGAAGAGGCCGCTAGCACTGCTGGACTGGTCATGCTCACTGTGGGCAGACCTTCTCTTTCGAGATAGCATCCAAATCTGCATTCTTAAGTGAAAGTTCCCGCTGTTTTCCACATGGTTCAGGCCAAGCCGAACTACATCTCCAGTTTAGAAGACCAGCAGTTCCCTCACGAGCTTGACAGGGAAAACATCCCACCGCTGCCCTATCCTCGCCCTCCCGTTTCCGGCCCTCCAATCAGCCCCAGAACTGCTCTGCGTGTGGACTCCAGGGCAGGATAATGGGAAAAACTGCAGACACGGTTTCGGTCAGATCTGATGGGAATCCTGATCCTACCCATTCCTGGCTGTGTGAGTCAGGGCAAGTTAATTAACATGTCTAAACCTCAGATCTTCCCAGCTGGGGAAGAAAGTGGGAATAAAACACACCGAGGGCACGCGCTGCTGTGAGGGTTGCAGGAGAAATCAAGCACCAAGTTCAAGGCCTACGATAAAAGAGACACTGAGGACATGTTCATCCTTTTCTACCACTTCATTTCACTCATTTAAAAAGCCAGCTGACGGGCTTCCCTGGTGGCGCAGTGGTCGAGAGTCCGCCTGCCGACGCAGGGGACGCGGGTTCGAGCCCCGGTCCGGGAGGATCCCACGTGCCGCGGAGCAACTGGGCCCGTGAGCCACAACTACTGAGCCTGCGCGTCTGGAGCTCGTGCTCCGCAACAAGAGAGGCCGCGATAGTGAGAGGCCCGCGCACCGCGATGAAGAGTGGCCCCCGCTCGCTGCAACTAGAGAAAAGCCCTCGCGCAGAAATGAAGACCCAATACAGCCAATCAATCAATCAATCAATCAATCAATCAATAAAAAGGTCCCCTCTCCCACCCCACACCCAAGGCCTGCAACACCTGCTGTCCACCCTGCAGCCCCCACTCTCCAGGGACTCTGAGGCCCCAAGGGGCTGTGGGTGATGTAAAAAAAAAAAAAAAGGCAGCTGACAACTAACAACATCGCAACACAGCTAATAGTCAAAGGATCATGTCAGTGGTTGGCTGGAAAAAACCTAGAAGGTCTCCTCTTAAGCATCAGTGCTATCTAACCTCAGGAATGGCTGTGAAACCCAGGACTGCCACAGACATCACTCTCGAGAGGTTTCGTCAGCTCTCAGCTAGGGGAGCAGGAGGTGGCAGGACAGGGCTCCCGCCCATCCGTGAGGTCCTGGGCCCAAGCCCATGACTACGGGGGAAGCAATGCTCGTTCCAACACCCTGCAGGCGCAGGGACGCGCAGAGTAAGCACAGCGGCTCTGCTGCAAACTGCACGGGGGGCCCGGGGGCTTCGGTGCTGCTGCTGGAGAAAGAGCAGCCAGATGAGGCTCCGAGGCAACTGGAGCGAAGCTCTCGGAGCAAAAAGATCAAATGGCTCCTCACGGCGCGTCTGAAACCACCAACCACGCGACAGTTCTCAGCTGGTGAGAAATGGGTTTCACCCTGTGTCCAACCCATCAGTCGCTAAATGCATTCTACTGTGTACCTACAACACGCCACAGGGGCTTGTAAGACTCAGCCCATGCCCTGTGCAGCTGTGCCAGACGCTTCATAAACATTCTCACTTCAGCCTCCCCCCCTCCCCCATAATGGATATATCGTCACACGCGCTGTACACGCGAGGAGACGGAGGCTCAGGAAGCTGAAAGGCGACAGATCTGGGGTCGGCACCACACCGCCACCATATCGGCTGGCGGCAGGAGCAAGGCTTTTTTTGCTCGTTTGTTTCGTTTTTTTAAGCCAGTATATTAAAATGTAAGACATGAAATGAGAAGCGTAGCAGAATCTTCCAGCAGTACTATATCTACCTCTATCCCCCACCCTCTCTCTCTTTTTCCCATGGTAAGCATAGTGTTTTGTTCTTGTTTTTTTTTTTTTTTGAAAGAGTTGTCTGAAATCATTCCCTTACTTCCTCTCACCTCACAAGCATTACCCAACCCTCTGTCATCAGTGCTCTGCTCCGCCCCTACTTTCCCCCCCCTCCCCAGCCCCTGCACGCGGGGCAGCGCGACACATGCAGCCCCTGCAAAGACCAACAATGACCTTCTCCGTTACTAAATCCCATCCAGTGGCGCTTCGCTGTCCTAGGTCCCTTGACTTCCCTGCAGGATAAAACTAGTTACAACTTCTCATTTCGCAAACTCCCATCTTGGTTCGCGGGACATCAATCTGTTCCGATACTCCTGCCAATTCTCTGAGCGCTGCTTCAGGCACTTCACTTTCCCGAGAACTGCTCCTGGAACACTAGGAGGTCAGCCTTCTCCTGTTCTCACGCTGCTGGGCGGGTTCATCCTGGGCAACCTCAGCCACTCCCACCGCTTTTTCTATCACAGATCTTAAATGTACCTCACCAGCCAGGAGCACCTCCCCAGGCTCCAGACCTCGATCTCCAACCCCTCAGTAGACATCTCCACACGGATGCTACAAGGGCATCCTGAAATCAACAAATCTAAACCTGAACTCCACCCATCCTTTCATGCGGGGCCCTAACATCAGTGAAAGAGACCGACACCCACTGCCAAACACTGGGAGGACACAACACTCCTCTTCCCTTTGCACCAGCATCAGTCAGCCGCTCTCGGCTCAATATGCCTCAAATCGGTCACATCTCTCCACCACTCAGGGCCATCGTCATCTCCCCAGCAGACTCCTGCATGTCGCCTTGGGCCATGCTCAGCATTTCCACGCGCTCCTTTCCCATCGGACCTTCAGCAAACCTGCCACAACCCAGGCATCGGAGCCGCCGTGGAACCTCCCTGGTCCCTGCTTCCCCTCCTCAGGGGACACCTCTACCTCTGGATTTCTATAGCATCCCAACCTCTCACTCTGTATTTTGTGGTCTGTTTACGTCTGGATCCTCAAGTAGATTCTAAATTCCTTGAGGGCAGCAACTTACGCTCCCCTTTACCCTCTTTATAATCCCGGAGCGTGGCACATGAGTAGACTTTGAGAAAATGACCTCACAGCAAAGGTCAGGTTCTGGTTGACACTGAAGCGGAGGTAGAGATTCCCAAGGGAAGGGAAAGAGGGGGAGAAAGGAGGTCATTCAGGAGCAGGAATGGGTACGGAGAAAAATCAGGGGCTCAACACCAGGCATGCCCCTGACAGGCAACAGTTAGGTTAACGGAGAGAATTCCTGATCAGATGAAAATGATCTTGAATTTCATGTAGGCAAGGATTAGTGGAAATAACACAAGCAAACACCTACGTTCACAAAGCACATAATTCATAAACCTATATTCTAATTTAACCTCATAATGATTCTATAGAGTATTATTGTCATCTGATTCAGAGGATTTATTATGGGACAAGAAGATTTCTCCCAAAGTTGAGTGCCAACTTTTAATTAGCAGAACTCAGCATCTTTTGGTTTCTACACTCCATGATCTCCAACAGTAAAAAAAAAAAAAAAAAACCAAAAAACTCCTTATATTTCATTAGTAACTGTAATTCAAGAAGTTCCCTGCCTTATCGTACTCAGGGTTAGAGAACATGGGTAATTCAAAAAGAAGAATCTAGCGACGAGAAGCAGGACAGCTTCAAGAGGAGAGAAGCAAGAGGCAGGAAGACCAGAGAGGAGGTCAGTACAGGGCCACACATGATACTAGGAGGGCCTGGATCTGGAAGATGACTGGGAGTAGCGAGGCGAGGACAGAAACAAAGGAATGATATTGTAACAGAAGAAGTAGGAGACTAGATAAGTGACTGACTAGATGGGGGCAAGGAAGAGAGAAAGATCCAATCCAGTACTGAGGTCTTAAACTCTCTCGACTAAGAGATGAACCAAGTGTTCATAAACAGGGATGAAAGGAAAATGATTTGGGCCAAAGAAAGGAAAGACAGTTAAAGTTTAGGAATGCTGAGTTTGAAGAACACAGACAGACGACGACACAGTCCAATGTACACCGTGGACTGAAGTCTGGGGAAGGGAATATTGTAGAAGAGACGTGATGGCCGACCGTCCAAGGAGACATGAACACTCGTGAGAAAAAGAAAATGCAAAAATGAGGAGCCGTGGCCTAAATTAGAGGAAGCATTTCATCTAGAGAAGGTAGTGTAAGAGACGAAGGAGGCAAGAGGATACTCTCATAAGCCAGTTGAGGAGAATAAAACATCTCATTTCCCAAACCTGGAAAACAAATTTGACTCCAGAAAAATCCAAATATCATGTCTGAACTAATTAAAACCCAACTCTCTCATATAGTTTCAATAGGAATTAAGAAAATGGCAGTATGGACGCCCCCCAAAGTACAAATAATCACCCATAGCCAGGGTCTCTGGATTTTGAACCAAATTCCAAAAGAAGAAACTCATAAATGAATCATCCAGATCACTGAGCAGTGCCCCTCACCTACTTAAAGGGGTGGAAACTCTTGCTACACGTATTTTGCATTTCACTATCTTCTTCAAGAGGTCATAGGGAATGTGCTTATTAGGTACTTTTCCCTGGCCTTGAAAACTCACCCATTATTGCACAGTGAGTTGCCAGCTTGTATCTATTCCTTTCCTTTTCTGTATACTATCTGTTCCTTTTTAACTTCATTCAAATATAATTTACATACCATAATTTTCATCCATTTTAAATGTACAATTCAATGATTTTTAATTAATTTATAGAGCTGTACAACCATCATCATAATCCAGTTTTTATCACCCTAATAAAGCCCCTCATACCCTTACAGTTAGTCTCCACTTCCACGCCTAGCCCTAATCTACTTTCCACCACTATAGATTTGCCTCTTCTAGACATTTCATCTCAATGGTATTTTGTATCTGGCTTCTTTCCTTAGCAAAACGTTTTTGAATTCATCCATATTATAGGTGTATTTCACTCCTTTTTATTGGTGGGTAGTATTCCATTATGTGACTTTACTACCTCTGGTTTATCCATTCATCAGTTGACATTTGGGTTGATTCAACTCTTAGCTATTATGAATAATGCTACTAAAAACTTATAAGCTACTTGCATATAAGTCTTTGCATAGGTCTATGTTTCCATTTCTCTTGAGTAGATACCTATGAGTGGAATCGTTGGGTCATAAGATAAATTTAGGTTAAACTTTTTAAGAAACTACCAAACTGTTTTCAAAGTGGCCATATGATTTTAAATTCCCACCAGCGGTGTACAAGGGTTCCTATCTCTCCATATCCTCGGTGACATTTCTAATTGTCTTTTTTATTTAGAGCCATTCTGGTTGATGTGAAATAGTATCTCACTGTTTTTTTATTTGAATTCCCCTAATGACTAATGATACTGAGCATTTTTTCATGTGTTTCTGGTAAAACGTCTATACAAATCTTTAGACCACTTTTTAGTTGGGCTGTTTTCTTCATATTAGGAAGTTGTAAACGTTCTCTGTATGTTCTGAATTTAATCCTTCATCAGAAACATGACATGCAAATATTTTCTCACAGACTCTTTTCCGTGTCCTCCTTAATGGCTGTCTGCTATCTCTTACTGCTGCTGTGGGTCACCCACTTCTAGACACTGCTTTTTTCCTCCAGTGTGGACAAGCCATACTGGATTTCCTGTTGTCAAGTAAGGCGTAAGTGAAGCCAAAAAGATGGACAACCACATAACTTGCCCACAGAGGAACAGAAAACTAGAGATGTCTTTCATGTAGACTCCTTGAAATGTTTCCATGAGAAGTTGGATTCAAGAAAATAAGGTTTGCTGAAATCCAAGGGTCATTATTACGAAGTTTAGAAAACTGCCTCAATCCCAGTCAACTTTAATAAGTGGGAAAAAAAAAAAAAGTAGGGTTTTACCTCCTTGCCTTGCTTTGAAAACACTGCAACACTGACACTCAAAAAGGCGGGAGTCTAAGAGCCCTACTCGTTGCCTGTGATCCATTAACCAATGGATACCTTTTGACCACCCACTATATACCAGCTACCGTAGCGATTCAAGGCGAGAGGCATGGGCAGGGCTTCTAAACTCCCAAAAGAGATGACTGGTGGAGGGGAGGAAATCACTGAACCTTCGGACACCACTTTTTCCATCTACTACCAAGTCCGGCACCCGAACTTCACGTGTCACTGGGGAGCAGAAGAGAAGGACAAGGTAACAGTGAGAGGAACAAGTGTCTCTCCACCTGCGGCCCAATCTCCCTGCTGACCCAGCAGGTGCAAGTGCTCGTGCGCCCAGAAGACGGCCTCGTACTTGGAGGGGACGGGCTTACTTGGGGGCTCTCTGCAGCTGCGTGGTACAGAGGCAGTATCAGTGAGGGGACACGAAGGCCTCACGTGGTTTCATTTCACGAGAAACAGTGCGACTTCCCTACAGTGAACCGTTCCTGAAACACGTCTGACCTCAGCAGCACACTTATGGAAACAGTTCCCAGGATTTCTTCTCTCTTTGATCAACGGCTGAGGGAAGTCAGAAAACGGGGACTAGACACAGAGAAGGGCGCTCAAGGAGAACTGGGGGGAACCGTCCCGTAGCATTCAAAGCAACGCCACGTGCACCTACGGTCTCAGGTAATCCCGATAAAAAGGTTGTGAGGAATCTGAAGCCCACAAACCTTAGGGTACTTAGCCAAAATCTCACACCAGGCACTCAGAGCTAATTTAATTATTCACTCCTGGCCAAACTCTGAGGTTGGATGGAATACAGTTATCACAGAGAAATACAGGAACTTACAAGACAAACGTTCAGATGATAATAGAGTCTTCATGGGAACCTATGTTGGAGGAAAACAAAGAAGCCCGCATAAATCTGAGTCCTGAAAGGGATTTTTTTTTTTAGGGCCTTCAGTCCGAAATTCCAAAAAGGTCAGGTGCCAAAACTAGAACCCTAGAGATTCCAGGAATGATTGGATGCTGAATGTATTTGAGCTTATAAAACACTCTTTACATATATCAGTGCTAGATCTCTTAATTTATATACAATTGGAGATTGTTAAAACGTCTCCTCAGACACGTATGTAAGTACATGTGCTGAGGTTAGGGGCTGGGGCGTGCACCTTGCAGGATGGCAAGGTATAGGCTGATACGTCCTGAGAGCAGTCTTGGACCTAGGTTCTGACAGGCGCCTTACGGACTATGTCACCTAATCCTTATCACAATCCTACTGTATGATTGCTATTATTCTCACTTCAGAGATGAGGGCACTGAGTGAGTCGCAGAGATGTTAAGTAACTTCCCCAGGGCCACGCGGTGGCATTCAGATGGAGAGAGCATACACAGAAATGGTCCACGCTTCCGGGCACACTGAAAGCTGAAAGAGCACAGAAAAACAGACAATTCTTATGTGGCACAGTTGTTCCTATCCAAAGAATAAGCCTTTTCTATCCAAAGAATAAGCCTTTTCTGAATCGTGGGGATATCTTTTTTTTTTTTTTTTTTTCCTTTTTTAAAAGTTCAGATCGAAATACTGTGTGTTCAAATTCCTGCCTAACTGTTTCTCTCCCCCCCAACCCCGGTCCCCAGAAATCAAACCAGGAATAACCTATGCTGAGCCCTTGCCTCAATCGTCCACGAGTGTTTCCTGACACGTATTTTTGCTTGCAGTCCCTCAGAACTAAAGAATGGGGCTCAACTTGACACTTGCAAAATTACCAGGTAAGCTGTAGGGAAAAATGCAAAGAAAATCTTACTTGATCAATAACTGTTATTTACACTATGTGGCCACTTAGGGATTTTCGCGGTCACCAACCACCTAACAAAATAAACCAGCATTTATCTTTGCCTTTCATTAAATGTAAGACAGCAAACACGCAGGGTGGCACCACCGAGAGACATTTAACTTGCCATCACTTTGTTTGTAAGCTTTGTTTCATCTAGAGACCATCTCTAAAAGAACAAGAAAGATTAAACTAATAACTGGGGAAGTTTTTCGTACCCAAACTCAAGTACATATTACTTTTCAGATGTAAACAGTCTAGATCAAGGTTCACTGAGATTCCCCAAGAGGTCAAGACAACATCTACCTACACTCCTGGGTAGCTAGAAAATGATCACGCAAGGGCGGCTGTGCCAGGGGAGTGACACCCTGCAATTGGCGTGACTTTGGTGTTTCATTCCCACCCGGCAGGCAGAGCAGTGATATACCGTTGATACTTTCACACTTTGTGCCAAAGTGTGACATGCCCCAGCGAGCAGCGATGCAGCTTCACCCAAAGCAAAAGGACCAAGGTTCTTCACCACATATCGTTCACAATGTGACTGCTATTAATGACCCAAAAGTCAGAGAGGGAACATCTACTGAGTACCAGACACTGTGCTTGAAACGTACGCAGAGCATTTAACTCTCCGAAGATCCGGCAAAATGGCCGCTACTTATTCCATCTTAAGACAAAGTCATGAAGCGACTGAACCAGCACTGTTAAAGAGGGGACTGTCTGCAAGGCCCTCTTTCTGCCGTGTCCAATACAGGAGGCACACGTGGCTGGTGCGGTACCTGGCTACAAAGGCCACGCGTCTCTCCAGCACGTACAGGCGTACACACAATCCCCCTTACACGCAAACCCAGGCAGCCACAGCCGCAACACACAGACCGCAAAACCACTCCCACAAACCCACTGGCAACAAAACGATGATTTACTGTGGAACCAGCGATCTTATGTCATTGCCTCCGCTAATTTAATTTAAGAGGAGTTGCAGGAAGGGGAGCGGAGCGGAGAACAAGAAAGGGATTTTTACCCTCAATTATCACTCTGTGATCAAGCTCTGCGCTACACAAACTGGGAATAACATCCTGGGAGACAAGGAGGGTGTGGGCTGTGAGAAAACAGCCTTTACACTGTAGAAACAGCTCCCAGTTTTGCTTAATTGAATCACCAAACCACTTGTCATTAAAAATGTTCCCTAACCTGGCCAAGCTCTTTACTGACAGCAAAGAACGACACGATAAAACCTCCCGGGGAAAGAAAGCCACTCACTTTTAACGGTCTTTGTTCCTGAGTGGGAACATTGCAGAGAAACGCTTCTGGGCATAGCCACAGGCTTTGGAAAAATTGGGGCAATGACACAGAAGAGAAGAAAGGCTGGCAGGAAAGAATATACCACAGACTTAATTCTAAAAAAAAAAAAAAAAAAAAAAAAAATCTATGTCACACAGAACTCTCTATATTAAGTTCTGAACCTTCCAGAGCAACACCCACAGATGGTTATTCCTGCTTCTCAGGAACCGTTTTTCTCTCTACGACCACATTATTGCAGAGGATAACCCATAACAGGCTTTAACCACTAATTTGTTTAAGCTGCCTCATAAATGTAGAATCTGTAAATGAAGGAATAAACAAGCCCAAGCCTATTCCATTGAATTAAGAAGTCCTATATTCTAAAACGTTAATCCCATACATAAACTAAAGAAGTAGAACTGTGAGGTGACATGATCAGCGGACTGTCTCAGAGCCATGAAATGGTTCAATAATCACTGTGGAACAAGGTTACTCGTACCTGATATTATTTATGACTCAGAGTATCTTTAAGGACTCTTTCTGACATGCTGATTTAAGACTGTGTTTGATAATCAACATAACTGAGCAGTAAATCGTCATTTAGTAAGAGCGCTTGTTCATACAATTAACACTTTAAAGTATATAATAAACAGACACAAAATCCCTACCCATCCCTGGGAAGTATGGGTCCTTCCGTTCCCCCATGGATAAGCACAGCACATCCAGGGAGCCAACAGTAAGGGTGGAAATAACTCCATGCCTATTGTGCTGTGGTTCGTGAACCATTCTACTTGCATTTACAATGGTTTTGAAAATCATTCGTTAGTCACTGTTACAAGGTATAACCCGTGTTTCAGCAGATGATGTCGCTGCCCCTTTTCAGGCTGGGTCCCTCCACTAGACCACTTATCCTGATCAAAAGTTGCTTGTCCTCTCTCTACTTCCCCTAGGGCTCTATTCTGGGTTAGACGAAGGTAACTGCTAATAGTTTAATTGGCGAAATTAAGTCAAGCAGATATCTTAACCCAGGTAAAGCTGCACATCTTAAGAAGCTTCTAAGGGCATGGATGCTACTGTAGATCTGGTGGAAAAGCAGCAGCCAAGACTGAGACATTTCATTACGTCAAAAATAGGCTTGAACCATACTGTTCCAAGACAATATTTGAAACTGGCAACAGTAGTACAGACGCCAGCTGAATCGGGCATTTTAAACGTGTAAAGCTTAATAATACTGTGGGTCTCATCGTAACAGGCTGGTCCAGGTATAAATTACCAGCCTGTGTAAGGACGTTTAAGCCAGGAAAACCAGTTTTTAAAAACACTTGTAGCAGAGAATAAAAGGGAAAGAATCGGAAAGAGGACAAGGTTACTCGGGAAGAGCCTACACTTAAATTTCAGGCAGCAATTTAAGAACCTGGTTTTGGATTATAATCATCAAAACTATCTTCCTTGGTTCACTTCTTCAAAGAAAGGAAACAAAATATATACTTTGCTGCCCGTCATGTAGGGAAATGAGGGCTAAATTCATGCTGTTAGCTCTAAAACAAAGTCATTCCAAAACTTAATTGTAATTATAGTAAACATTATTAGTGAGACGTGAAAATTCAGAAAGGACCTTCCTTGTAAACTTATCTCCAAACAGTTCATTTGTAAATTGTTAGTTCCAGCTTAAAAAAAAAAAAAAAAAAAAAAAAAGACAAAATGTAACTGGATGGCCAAGAGATTTATGGGGGGGGGATGCCGAGGGACTGCTGACAGCTGTGCAGGTCTGACCTCTGTGGAGGACAGAGGGAAGCAAAGAGGCGGAGCAGGAAGATTCAGACTTCAGTGTAGTTTGAAGAAAGTTTGGACCAGACCGATGAAAAGTCCTCCAGCCAAAGTCACTCGTCAGAGAAACCCCTACTGTTCCAGGAACAGGCCTGTCTTAGTATCATGTGCTCAGTTAATGGCTGGGAGCCATCCATGGGAAGCGCAAATCCAATGTTCATAAACCATCTCGTTGATTGTACGAGAGAGCGGTATGGTACAGGTCTTTAACAACATGAACTCAAAGTTCCAAAATAGCAAAAGGTTTACAATTTTCATATTCTCAGCACAATAGGTGTAATCTAGGCTCGTAAATTAAAATAGGTACCAGACTGCAATTATTTTTAATAACTGTCCTCCTTGATAATGAACCTAAATATTAACGACAATTGTTCCTTTTCATTTCTCTTCCTAACGATGGTCCCTAAAGTTTCTGAAGTATTATTTTTAAAAAGTCACAGGCAAAAAAATTCAAAATGACCTGCTAGTTTTACTCTTTCCCAATTCTTGATGATTAAATAGCTTAAAACTAAGAGAGAGAAAAAGATATTTCAAAGACCCTGCCAAAAACTGCACTAAAAGAATAACCACATGCTACCATTCTGTTATGTAAAATTCTAATTTTCTGCTCCCAAATTTTGTTGATTCTATTTGTAAGGATATCAAACACTGAATTAAAAATCTAATCAAGATAATTTTCACTAGTATATTTATTTTCATTTTCAAACAGCTAGCATAGAGAACCAGAAATTCACATTTTACTCAAGGGACTTGGGGGTTGGGGGATTTAGGGGTGAGGTCACCAGTTCTTTTTATGTTTTAAAAATTTAATTTTTTTTTTTTTTTTTTTGCGGTGCGCGGGCCTCTCACCGTTGTGGCCTCTCCCGTTGCGGAGCACAGGCTCCGGACGCGCAGGCGCAGCGGCCACGGCTCACGGGCCCAGCCGCTCCGCGGCACGTGGGATCCTCCCGGACCGGGGCGCGAACCCGCGTCCCCTGCATCGGCAGGCGGACTCTCAACCGCTGCGCCGCCAGGGAAGCCCTTTAATGTTTTTTTGTCTGTTTATTAAAGTATAGTTGATTTACAATGTTGTGTTAGTTTCGGGTGTACAGCAAAGTCATTCAGTTTTATATATATATATATATACACACACACACACACACACACACATATATTCTTTTTCATATTCTTTTCCATTATGGTTTATTACAGGAAATTAAGCATAGTTCCCTGTACCACACAGTAGGACCTCGTTGTGTGAGGCCACCGATTCTTTAGGCGCTCAAAATATTCACAGTGCAATAAACTGGGTCTCTAAAGTACTAAAGACATCTTTAAACTAGCCCGAAACGGCAAGAGCTCAGCCTGTGGGGAAGCCCAGCTGTCTGCAGGGCACGCATGCAAAGCACTGAAGTGATGTCTCCCCGCTTCTCCTACAGATAACGAGCTGCACGGCCCCGGGAATCACACCCCAAGTAACACAAGCGATGGGCCCGGAAAGAACACCACCACTAACAACGAATTTGACGCTGTCGTCCTGCCTGGGCTTTACCTCGTGATATTTGTGGCGAGCATCTTGCTGAACGGTCTAGCGGTGTGGATCTTCTTCCACATCAGGAATAAAACCAGCTTCATATTTTATCTCAAGAACATAGTGGTCGCCGACCTCATCATGACGCTGACGTTTCCATTTCGAATAGTCCACGACGCAGGGTTCGGACCCTGGTACTTCAAGTTTATCCTCTGCAGATACACGTCGGTCTTATTCTATGCCAACATGTATGCTTCCATCGTGTTTCTCGGGCTCATCAGCATCGATCGCTACCTGAAGGTGGTAAAGCCGTTTGGCGACTCCCGCATGTACAGCGTAACCTTTACAAAGATTTTATCTACTGGCGTCTGGGTGCTCATGGCTATTCTGTCCCTGCCAAACGTCATCCTAACAAATGGTCAGCCAACTAGGGAAAACGTCCATGAGTGCGTGAAGCTTAAGAGTCCTCTGGGAGTGAGATGGCATAAGGCCGTCGTCTACGTCAACAGCTGCTTGTTTGTGGTTGTGCTAGTGATGCTGATAGGGTGTTACATAGCCATATCCAGGTACATCCACAGATCCAGCAGGCAATTCATAAGCCAGTCAAGCCGAAAGCGAAAACACAACCAGAGCATTCGGGTGGTTGTGGCTGTGTTTTTCACCTGTTTTCTACCCTATCACTTGTGCAGGATTCCTTTTACTTTCAGTCACTTGGACAGACTCTTAGATGAATCGGCACACAAAATCCTGTATTACTGCAAAGAAATGACACTTTTCTTGTCTGCCTGCAACGTGTGCCTGGATCCGATAATTTACTTTTTTATGTGCCGCTCATTTTCAAGAAGGCTGTTCAGGAAGTCAAATATCAGAACAAGGAGTGAAAGCATCCGATCACTGCAAAGTGTCAGAAGATCAGAGGTCCGCATATACTATGATTATACTGATGTGTAGGAGTTAAAGGCCACCAGGCCTTCTCTTGTTTGTCAAAGTCAATATGTACGAAGTGTAAATAAATTTGTCTTTTGATTACCCTCGCCTGAGCCCACAGAAATATGGATGAAAAGAGAACTGAAATGATACGAAATTGGGGTATAATTCGGAACTGAGAAAAACATTAAGGCATAGCAAAACGTGAAATTAGCAAGAGATGGTGTGTCGCTCAGTGGCAGCGATCACGGCTGGAGGTTGAAGAGCACATTACAGGTGCAGAAAAGGCCACAGCAGTGCCAGCGCACTGCAGGAAATGCTTCCAGGAAATGCTGGTGGCTCTGAAGCCACTTCTGAGAGAAGAGGAAGTAGCGAGAACTCTATCTAACCTTGATCCCTAAGATTTGGGAAAGAAAATGCTGTTTTCAACACAGCTCATTCACTGCAGATGTAACTGAGTAAATATGGATTGCTAGGTCTTTCTGTCATTGTATCTATGGCCCATACACAACCTTTAGCCATTATCCCCTGTCTGTGTTTATTTATGTCTTATGCACATGAGAAAAACTTGCACAGTGTAGGGGGTAGGCAAGAAAGTTCAACTGTGGTTTTTTTTTTAAGCAATGCATTTGAAAGACTTAAGTCAATTAACTGATTTTAAACTTAGGTTATTTCAGAGAAAAAAAAAAAGTGTGATGACCAAAAAAAAAAAAAAAAAAAAAAAAAAGTATTAAGACAAGTAGATTTTGGATAAAACACTCTGAACTTACGTCTGCCATTATTATACCCTATGGCGCATTTGAATCCTCACGTACTAAGGGTAGGGAAGAGAATGTGAAGGCCTGGTTAATAATCAAGTATATACAGTTTATTCAAAAGCCACTTAACAGTCCTTACTTTAGAAAAACTAGAGTTTTAAAATAGTCTTCCTTTTGAGCTATATCCCATCATTAATAGGGATATCATTCGTTTAAAAGTAACACCTTCAGTTGAAGAACAGAGCTCAATAAATCAAGTCAAAAAAGATTGAGTCGCTTTTAAAATCTTAGAATAGTTTCTCCTTCGATATAAACCTTTGAGCCTTCATTCTTTTTCAAAGCGTTCAGCTGCTTGACCACTGACTAGATGCCCGATTTGTTCCTAACACTCAACAAGGAACCAGGGGAGCATTAAAAGAACAGGAGTGAAGGCATGTTTGCTGAAGAAAAGGGAACATTACCGGTTAACGGAGACAACGCAGACATACACATGCAAAACAGTACGATATTTTATTTAGACTCTTGTAAACGATCTGCGAAATTCTAAAAAGCTAAAGTGAGCAAAAAAGAAATATCCCACTCAAAAGTGATACTACCCACTTCCCTGTGTGTGTGTGTGTGTATTCTGTTAAAGGCATGTTCACCTTAGAACCTAAAAACTAAGAACCTACCATTTTAATAGCATCAAATGGCTCCATTTGGTGCTCTGAAATTTATGAAACCCCAGACATCATTTAATCCTCTAAAATTCAGGCCTCAGTCTAAGAGGTCCTTAAACTATTTCAATCCCGGCCTTCCCTGGTGGCGCAGCGGTTGAGAGTCCGCCTGCCGATGCAGGGGACACGGGTTCGTGCCCCGGTCCGGGAGGATCCCACGTGCCGCGGAGCGGCTGGGCCCGTGAGCCGTGGCTGCTGAGCCTGAGCTCCGCAACGGGAGAGGCCACATCAGTGAGAGGCCCGCGTACCGCAAAAAAAAAAAAAAAAAAAAATTCAATCCCACTTTCATGTTCCTAAAATTGGATTGCTGTAGAGTTAGTGGGTACATTTTATGTAAGGGTGGCTTTATTCTCTGAAATTACATGATTAAATCAATGGGACATCTTAAAACAATGACTTAGGAAAAAAATAGAAAGGATTATCCCTATTTTTTTAAAGCCATATTACAAAAACATCAGAATCATACTGCTTGTTTTTCACACCAATGCTCACATTGTGGTCACAAAAACTACTTATCCAGGCCAACCAAGAATGAATCATTTATATGACTAACATAATATCAACAGGAATAGCATAAAATATTGTGCTGGTGTCATAAGTTAATACAGAATGCTGCATTAATATTGAAGAAAACAAGAATTCTATTTGACTGGTTTTCAATTAATTGATAATTTGGAAACAATCTTAAACTTGAAATCTAAAATTTCTTACATGGAGCCTTTGGATTATATTCAATATTTCAGGACCCTCTTAAGGCAGCAATAAATAACAAAGTTATTCTTTATTTTATGCAAATGAGAAACATATTGAGATACTTTCAAAAAGAAATTTTTCTATTCCTCATCAAACTTACATGCAGAGAAACTGACCTAATACAAAATCTTCAGTGGATTACTAACTCTGTTATATTCATTATACCATTCATACCATTTTATTCTCATTTCCAAACAGTATACCAGAATTTTGTTTCTCAACTAAAGCTTCAAGGGAATGGAAACAAGGAAAATCCATAAATTTAGGTAAAAATAGCTAAGCCAAAATTGTCCATAGAGACAGTACAACCTAAAACACAAATTTTACAATCACTTTGGAGAAATGTGATATACAAGAAAAAAATAAACAAAAAAAAAACAAGGGCAAAATAAAGTTTGGGGGTCACTTAAATCTCATAAATAAGAGATTTTACTCCCAGACAGAACACGGCAAGAAGACAGCTATCAAATCAATAAATACTTACTAGGCACATACCATGTAAAAATAATATATATGTCTTTAACATTATATTTACAGTAATCTTTGGCTACATCTAAGTGAATTATAAAAGTAAATATTTCTTGAGATCAAACATTTTCAAATTTCAACATAAATATCTGGTAGATGCTGACTTAGCTCCCGTCCCCAGCCCTCTAGCACCATCTAGTGGTAAAATTCATGAAACAACTGAAGAAAACGACTCCTGTCTGTCTTACTGCTTGCGACTGACTAGACAATAACACCGCCTAACCCTTCCCCCGCCACCCTGAGTCTTCCTTCGGTCATCTTTAATGCTAATGTACACAGAAAACAGTCCTGGAGCTGCCTAGACAAATGTATGATGGAAATGTTTAAAAAAATAATTATTACCTATAAGAAATTATCTTACAGATGTTAAAAAAACTAAAAAGGCTGCAACATACATGGATTTCACAGGGAAAATGGAACAAATACTGACTGTTCTTTCTTGACATACAAAAAAATTTTAATTAAATATAAAATGATTTATTAGAGTTGAAGAAGGAGGAATAAGACTGTCAAGAGTTAAAAATTTTAAGGTATCAAGAAATGCATAGGATTCAAATGGCAACTTTTATTTTGAATATTCTAAAGTTTTCCTTATAAGCTACAATAACAAGAAATCATCTAAAATAATCTTTATAATGGTGTAATGTGGCTATTAGACCACAATCTTTTCTTCTCCTCATTTGAAAAGGCAAGATATGGAACTAAACTGGAAATTCCTTTCTTTCAAACAGCTTCACTGGCAAGCGTTCTTGACAAAGTGGCCGATTTCTCTTTGAATAATTATGCCAGAGAATATCCACTGGTTGCTGCAGTTCTCAGAAATGAGCCACACATCTGATTAAGACAGCCTAGCTTATGAACGAGAAGCTAGAATAGTCACCAGATTGCCCAAAGCTTCCATGTCGAAGTTTAGGTTTAAATGTTTGAAACAAGACTTTCCAACAACACTCTAGACATGTTTACCTGGACACACATACAAACACACAGCATGTATAACTAGGGCTAATAGATTTAGTATAACAAACGTGACTCAGCTCCTTAACCCATGATGGCTTTCAAATAGTCCTCAGAAACAAACAGACCTTACACATCACATCCCATGCTTGTTACTACCAGCCCAAACCAAAATACTTTCAGTAACAGTGAAGCCATCTGTCAAGTATCAAAAATAAATATCTCTGTGTTTCTTCAAAAAGCCTGAACGATATCACCAGTGTCTTTAGATTTTAATGTGCTGTTCTATGCAGCTAGAGAAATGCCACCATTAAACACAATGGAAAAATGAATAAATATATAAGGACATGAATACTGGGCAGAACACTTACTTGAAATAAATTTGGGAGCATCTAGATCAGGGCTTCTCAATCCCAACAAACCCAATGCACTCTTTCTGTGAGATATTTCAACCTATTTTTAGTACAGTGATATGAAAGCCCCACACAACATGACCTATCTACACACACAGACCTCACTTTGCATGCTAGCGTGGGACCATAAAAAGATGGACTGCATCGCTTTCTCCACCTCATCCAAGGAAGCTCCTTAACCTCTGAACTTGATTAACAGCATCACCATCCACCCAGGCTCCTGAACTGGAAATTCTGAGTCATCCTATGACCCCTCTTTCCTCCTTCACCCCTACTAGCAGCCCTGCACCTAATCTTGCAGATTCGCCCTCAGATACAGTGGGCAAAGCTAGGCCTCCAGCGGGCCTGGCCCCGCATTGGGCCGGGCGAGGCTGCATCTCTCGTCTCACGGACCAGCAAGGACCTGGGAGCACAGCAAACCTGGCTCCCACCTTCCACCTCCCACCGTACGCCCAGGCGAGAGGAGAAAACGAGCCCACCGCGCCATGATTCTAAACTGCCGGCACTGCTGCTAGAGGCCTCAAGTTCTCCCTTCTGTCCCAGGCCCTCACATACTCTTCTTGCCTGGTACTTTTAACCCTCAGTGGTTATTTTCTAAGGAAATAAAAGCAGCTAACTTTTATTGGGCACTCCCGACACAGCACACATCGTTCTCAGCACCTGACCTGCATCAGCTACCTTCACGCCCTTGATAAACCCCTGGGGAAGCGCCAGCACTACCCCCACAAAGGTCACACAGGTCAGAAAAGCCGTTGCTGGGATCCAGACTCGGGCCATCTGGCTCCAGGAGTCCTGGTTTTAACCGTGGCTCAATACTGAACCGATGCGACCAAAAGGCCTTGCAAATTATTTACGTTACCGAATCCTGGGAACATCAACTGTCTCACCACTGCAGATAAGGCTGGGGTTGCAGTTGAGAAGCACTCCTAAGCAAAGCCTCAATAAACTTCTCCACTGAATAGGAAAGATTATACTCCCTATGAAGAGAACATTAAGTTAAGCCTATCAATCACACATATTTGGTCATTTTATTCCCTCATAATTCAGATGAGCATATAGTTCATGATCAAAACCTAGGTAACCTTTGAGAGTGAAAGTGTCCCTTGCTGAGCCGGCGACGGGTGTGCACTGAGACCCTGTGGGCAAACCTGTGGGCGTAGCACGTCCGAAAATGCGTGTCTACCTTAGGATTGCGTTACCCCGTTAAACAAGCAGCTTAGGACCAGGAAATCAGGGAATCAGGGAATCCAGCCATTTCATCAGCGAGAGGCCCCACGGTGAAGCTTCTTCCATCCAGTTTACTAAACACAAACTGGGAAGCCCTGGGTGCTGGAGGAGCAGCTATTCAACAAAAAGCTCTAAAGGAGGTTTCCTGGGTGGGTGGATAATGGTTTCTAGGTTACTGCTCGCTGCTAGCAGCTTTGTTCAACCCCACAGGAAAGAACCCAGCTCACCCAAATTGAGTATTTTTTTTATTGGCCTTGGCTTCCTGAAGGAACACATAAGCTAAATTCTAATTTAAATTCTCTCTCTCCTCTACAGCAAAACCATCACAAATCTTTTGTCACACTATTAACGACTAAGTACAAAATTTAAGAGTGCTATGATTTCAACAGGATCTTAGAGAGGGAGGCTGCATTTGTCCTTCCAACACACAGCCCTCCATGGAGACAACTCAACAAACAGGCTGGTCAGGAGGCTGGGCCACTGAGGGCACTGACGTCACCCACGAAGCACAACTCGGGTTAGATAAACACCCCCTACAGGAAGCCTGCCAGGCTCCCGGAGGAGGAGTAGAACGTGGGATCCGAACGAGCCTTCCGGTCATGATGAAGTCACACAAGCGGAACCGCACGTCCTCACTCAACCCACCTTGTGATCCCTGGGAAAAGACAAGGGCAACACGCACAGCTGCTCCCTGAACAGCTCACGTGAGGACTAAACACAGCAACTTGGCCTCACTGAGTCTTCATTCTGCTGACGCCAACTGGTCCGTGCAAAACAGCCTAAGAATCACTGCTGTGCTCCAAATGTTAACTAAACAGGTACGTAGCTCTCTACAGCATTAATGGCCTAAAACCACAGAAAAACTTCTCAGTCACGCTGCCAAGGAAACTAAATTGCCAAGGACGACCACACAACACTCACACAACGCAGAAGCACATACAAGTGTGCTTCAGCTAACAGCAGTTTGCTGGACGGAGAAGAAGACTGAGTCTACAAATTTCAGGTGTGCTTAGCCTTTGGGGGGGGCGGGGGGGACACGGGACACACAACAACAACAACATGAAAAACCTGCATGAGCTCACCCACAGCATTCAGTTAACCTCAGGCAAGTTCCCTGAAGTCTCCCCACCGCAAAACCTTCCCCTAAACATGCTAGCGCCTGCTCTTCACACATCACCGCAGCCTGAACAGGTGACATCTATTTATCAGAACAACTCTGGGAAAGTTTATCTAACTGATATCGAGGCATGGGGAAGGCATTCTGCCTTGTACACGAGTTGACTTGAATTTCGTGCTAACAGAACAGCCTGTCTGTGGCCTATCGAACACACACTGTACATCTGCTTCAGTTATTAAAGAAAAGGGTGCACAGACCAGAAGTCAAGAAGGCCCTTGTTAAAAATAAGGATTAAATCCTTCCCTTGCTGGGGTGGCAATGTTGGTCCTCCTTCCAGGACAAGACTCCCTTCCCAGGTGCCAAGGCCACACTGACTCGCTGTGTTATGTGCTGAACTTTTTCTGGAAACCATGAAGGAACGTATCCCTGACTTGTTTGATGTTCTTTGTTCTGAGAAGACATAAAACTGCACTGAAAACCATGTTTCTCCAGAGCAGTTCCTCAATTATCTGAGAGGCTGTCTCCTGGGCTTTCGTCCTCATTTTGGCTCAAATAAAACATTTTTCTATTCCTATTACAGACTGTTTATTGATTATTTTCATCGACATAATAAAAATGAAGTATTCATTCTCTATGAGTCTTATCCTGCCCGAAGATTCTCATTCTAGCCTAAGCTTCTCTCAGTGACTTCTGAAGGCTCATTTTCCTAACTTGTTCTAACGATTTACTAAAAAAGCTGAGCAGTCAGACTGCGAAGCAAATAAACCGTCTTATAGAGCAGCACGCGATCCTCTGAGGGACCCATCCTAGGATGAATCATTATGCAGGTCGGGGGTCCAGAAACCTAGGGAAGGAACTCAAAAGTGGGCAGATACAAATGAGTAGATGATTTGATGCCACTGGGATAACAGTATTTAAAAATATTCACAGTCCTTGTTTTCAGATTAATTCCATCGTCTCTCTTATCTTTACCTATAGGACCAGAGCATACAGTTGCAGGATATTCCCTGCCTCTCCCCTGTGTGTTTTGCTAACACACATTCACTCAACAAACATTTCTGAGAGCCTGCTATAGGAGCGGGCACTGGTGAGACCAAGACAAGCCAACCAAGGCAGCCACTGCCCACTCCAGCAGAGACTGATATAAAAACATAGGCCATGCGGGAAGTATATGAACAATGCCAAGATAACAGGGACACGCCCAGAGACAGTGACAGGTGAAGTGAGTCTTAAGAGCAGAATGGAAATAATGAGAAGGGATACATTTTGGAGACTCCGAGGGATAAAAGAAAATGCCCTCTTTGGCTTTATGAGCACCTTTCCAAAAATCCATACACAAAAGAGGAAATACATGCACTGAGATTTTATTTTTGTGACTATGAGTTCTCAATTTTGACTCTTTGCTAATATCATCAACTGAAATTCATTCCTTCTGATTCTTAAGGTTAAACCCAATCTAATATTAGCAACACAGAAAACCTGTTTGAGCAATTCAGCTAATTGAGACTATGTATTCAACTCATGACTCAACGTCAGTGCCTATTTCAAAGTGAGCTTTTTGTTAGCCGTCTACAAAATATGTAAATATTGCACATATCCATTCTTTTTATGAACTGTTACTGGTGCCCATCTTCCAGAAGGTGGAGATATTGTACCAGAAATTTGTTTCTCCAATTGTAACTCTCAGATAAAGGTAAGCACACAACTGCCAATGAATTTCCCTGCCTGTCGCTCATTTCAAGAGGTTAAAAAAAAAAAACAAAAAAGCACTGTTTCACAATATAGTGACTAATTTTGTTTTAAAGACATAATTTCTGCCACCCTCTTCCACTACCCTAAATCAAGGCACTGACTTTGGCAGGATTTGATGCTTCACATAGAGAAACACAAAAAGGCATGTCTGCATTCCATGTTTTTCTACCAGATCACACTTTTTAAATCACATCTTCAATTATTTTATCACAAAGCTCGAAAGCGTCGTGGCACAGTGAATTATGAACGTCTCACCACGACCATCAAGATCCTCACATTATGGCCTACCCACCTCTGCTGACTTTCCTTCCCTGATGCCTTAGCTTACACCGTTCTTTTCGTCCCAGATTGACTTTCACCCCATTCTAGGCATAAAAGAGCCATCATTTCAGACACCAGCTCCTTCACAGATCCTTTTAGAGGGCAACTTCCAAACTCACTTCCTTTCTTCTTCTTTTTTTTTTTTGGCCATGAGGATTGAACTCTGGGCCTCATAAGTGGAAGCGCTGAGTCCTAACCACTGGACCTCCAGGGAATTCCCTAAGTTCATTTCCTTTAAATTTCTCTGCACTTTCCTATGTTTCTATTGAGCCTTCTACTAAAATCCTCTGTATCCTTAACCCAGTATATTTCTCAATGTCCAGTGGAATCCTGTCTGCAAACATAACCCCCTCTACACACACACACACACACACACACACACACACACACACACACACACACACTCTAAATCACTTGTCAGCAAAGCTTTATTTTAACTTTTTAAAAACGATGTAACCCAGCAAATAGCTCCTGCAGTTAAAATAGATTCATTGAAAATGTTCATATCTATCTAAATGTCCATCAGTAGGGACTGACTAAATAAATTATGGGATACTACAAAGCTATGGGGAAAAAATGGTATAATTATATAGGGCTAACATGAGTAAGTCCCCAAGACAGCAAGTGGGAAAAAGCAAATTGCTCTACTGTGGCTAACCGGCCAGTGAAGCAAGTGGGAAAAACTGGGGATAAGGCAATAACAATAAAGTTGTTTTTGTACCTGAAGAGAAGATTTTGGAGTGAGGAACAAAATAAGACATTTACAGAAGTAAGTAAACCAGCTTTTAAGGCAGTCGTTGCCAGGCTGGGTGGAAACCGACTGGAAACGATAACAGACCTTGGAGGATTCCCTGTATTAGACTCACTCTATTTGCAGGACAAATACACAAGGGATGTTTATATATAACCAGTCTTGTAACTGACGAGGCAGAGTCCCCTGGAAACAATGCTGGGGAAAGGAAACGTGTGCATGCGTGAACATACGGGGTGGGCTGGGTTGTGTGGAGGGTTCTGAGATTAATCAGGATGAAGCCCCGTGGTATTTTAATCCTAGGGTTCCACAAAGGGAAACGGTAATAAATTGAGGGAACATAGAACTATTCGGCATAAATTAAAGCATCGGAGACAAAAGGAAAACAAAACATCGATTATGTTGTCTTTTTTCCTGAAAGCAGGAAATATGTCTTTTTTCATTATTTCCTGGAAGTAGGAAATATGCCCTCTACCTATTATTACCATCATCATTATTTTATTCATTTTGTACTGAAACTGGTGTCTAGTGTTGAATAAAGCCACGTTATGTGCGTAGTTAATCATCAGAACAAAATACATATTTTTTAAAATACACAGAATAGGATGAAGAGTTTGTCAAGATAAAATATTTTTGCAAACATTAATAAGATACTTATTTCCATTTCTAATAGAGAAAAAAATGTGCACAAGCTAATCTTTACATTTACGCATATCCACAAAATGCTCAGCGTAAACCTCAAGGAAATACAAAATGGTTGCAGGGCCAGTTTTACATCCTGCATTGAAATATGTCTGAGTCTTTCACAAATATGCCCAGGTTTCCACAAGCTCCACACTCTGGGACACCCGAGGGCAGTTTTCAAAATCTGGGTGACGGGGTGAGGTGCATAAATAAAGGAAAACTCCACTCCTAAAACTTCCCCGCTAAAAAGGAGGAGTAACAACAGACAGTGTAAGGACAGATTTATATCATTCATTGACATCCAACCGGGAAAAAAAAAATGGTAAGAGAAGACAGGCTGAAATATAAAACTCAAGGCCCCAGGAGAAGTCAGACATTACTGTTTTTGCTACATAAGCCCCTGATGATATTCTTACTTCCTCCTTGGGTTTCACCTAATCTGTGGATGTTCTAGCCCTATTCTCTGTCTCAAGGTCTCCCTATGAATCTCTCCTCTCACTAATACCACCCAACTAGTCCTCTGATCATCACAATTTCTGCTCTCAGGACACAGGTCTGCACAGTCGGGCGTCCAAAGCTATGGCAGTAACCGATAAGAGCCAGGCAGTTGGAGGGAGCTAGACCAAACAGGAGGCAGGACATCTGCCCGGAGGATAGAAGTTCCTCCAAGGGCTGTAAGATCAGAGGCTCCAAAACAGCAAGGCAGGGAGGCTCACACCTGGCCACATTTCTGACTTACCCAGACACTTTTGGAAATGTAGAATCCTGAGCCAAAAACAAGGATTCTGACTGGTTCATTTGAAGTAGGGTCTTGGAATCTACATTATTAAATAAAGCTCCCCAGCTGGTGTCAATGGCCAGTCAAGTATATAAACAATGACCTTAAAAGAGTCAGAATTGCTTCAGAGTCCCCAGGTGAGCAGAGGGCAAGGAGGACCAGCCAGGGGCCCAGGGGTGAAGAGGTGGTAGCCCCAGGTTTTTTCGTAAATGTCTCCCAGGCTTCCCTGGTGGCGCAGTGGTTGAGAGTCCGCCTGCCGATGCAGGGGACACGGGTTCGTGCCCCGGTCCGGGAGGATCCCACGTGCCGCGGAGCGGCTGGGCCCGTGAGCCATGGCCACTGAGCCTGCGCGTCCGGAGCCTGTGGTCCGCAATGGGAGGGGCCACAGCAGTGAGAGAACAGCGTACCGCAAAAAAATAAATAAATAGGGCTTCCCTGGTGGCGCAGTGGTTGAGAATCCGCCTGCCGACGCAGGGGACGCGGGTTCGTGCCCCGGTCCGGGAGGATCCCACATGCCGCGGAGCAGCTGGGCCCGTGAGCCATGGCCGCTGAGCCTGCGCGTCCGGAGCCTGTGCTCCGCAACGGGAGAGGCCACGGCGGTGAGAGGCCCGCGCACCAAAAAAAAAAAAAAAAAAAAAAAAGTCTCCCAAACATTTTAAGAGAAACCACAAGACATGGCCTTGCCCTGCTGGCAGTAAGCTCCTATAGCCAAAAACTCCACTAAGGCAGACACTCTGTCTTGAAACATGCAATCCTGAGAAGACAAGATGAACAGACAACTCACCAAGCTCCTCCTGGATCCTCCTGCTTTCGTCTTCCCCAGTTCCAAGGCAAGCACAGCCTTAACCACTAGCTCGACCGCTCGCCTCGGTATCTATCATCATTATCACCCTCACCACTTACTTGCTGCCATCCCTCTCTTAACCTCAGATTAAAATGTCACGCATGCGTACAACCAGCATTTCCTGATGAGAAAATACACTTCTCCTGTGTTCCCAGCAAGGCCTGTCCTGCCTAGAGGAGCCGGCCGTCAGGTGCTTGATGAAGTAACGAACCAGCGTTCACCGTTCATGTGGCTGTAGAAAAGAGCCCCTGAACCGGGGGAAGGAATCCTAAACTCTGAATCTCAACTCTGGCTGCAAAGTCTAGCCCCCAGCTACCTCCTCGCTTGAGCAAGTTCCTTACATTCTCCCAAGTTCTACTGTCTCCTCCGTAAAAATATAAAGAGCTGTTCCTCAAATGGTTCCTGTGTAAATTGGCTGTGAAAGGATCTAATACGAAGAAAAAGCGCTGCTCCGTCAAGCGTGGGGAAGGATGTGCGCCTGTTGCTTGGATCCAGTCCCCGCAGACAAGCGTTGATCTGAGTCCCGCCGCTACCTGCCCATGCAACCGCTATAAAGCAGAGGCCACGCACCGGCTCCCCACGAGGCAAACAGTCACAGTCAGGTTCCGTTTCGGCCCACAAGACACCAGGCCTACGCAATTTGAAAAGTGTCTGACTCAGACGGCATGTGAAACCAGAAGAGACATAACAGTGCAGTTGAGAGCACAAGATCCAGGCGCGGCTCTGCCAGGGTCCAAATCCCAACTCTAGGGGCTGTGGGACACCTCTGTGCCTCCGTTTCCTCACCCATTAAGAAAGAGGTGGGGGCTTCCCTGGTGGCGCAGTGGTTAAGAATCCGCCTGCCGATGCAGGGGACACGGGTTCGTGCCCTGGTCCGGGAAGATCCCACATGCCGCGGAGCAAGTAAGCCCGTGAGCCATGGCCGCTAGGCCTGCGTGTCCGGAGCCTGTGCTCCGCAACGGGAGAGGCCACAGCAGTGAGAGGCCCGCATACCGCAAAAAAAAAAAAAAAAAAAAAAAAAAAAGAAAGAGGTGGAACCCACCCAGCTCATGGAGCTGTTGTGAGAACCCAACGAGTTACAACATGCAAACACAAAGAAGTGTTTAAAACGGGGCGATCACCACTTGAGGTTCTGACCACACTGGCCCATCCACAGAGGAGGCAACACTGGACCCTGACAAGGTCCAGCTGAGCAGCTGCCCCCCCCCCCGGGTGGGCCACGAGCTCTCCTCTTCTCCACCATTCCTCAGTCCCCAAGGGTCTCACACCTGGTCTACTTCACTTCTCTGGACTACCTGCCATCAGGTGACCACCCGGAGGGCTATCTATCCCTTTGGCCTTGGACTTGGCAACTCCTGGTATCAAGAGGAAAACACGCAGATCCAGTGAATTTAATTTAATGATGATTTCCACCTGAGTCATGCTGCATACAGACATGGAGCAGCCCACGGAGAAGGCAAGAAGCACAAGAGAGCACGGGGACAGATAACGGGTGTTTCTGAGACCGTCGGAATAAACAGAGCCTCCTGCAATAAGTCGGGGAAGTCTTGAGAGCCGCAGTTTAGACTGCTAGTGCCAAATCGTCCATTTAATCAGCATAATGTTTACATCTGAAGGCCTCTGCAATGTGCCCCGGTAATGGTCCTTATGTCTCTTTGTCCTTACATGTATTTGCCCACCAGATCTCCTTGCAAGCTGAAGCTAGCAAGCCTCTGTAGGCAAAGGGGCGCTCTGAGCCCCCTGGGTCAGTGCAGCAGCCGGGACTCTATGGGGCACTGGGGAGGGAGGGAGAATGGGTGCGCCCAGGCAGAGCCAAGTGGGAAGCTCCCCTAATCCAGCTCTGGGTCCCTCGGGGCCTCTGCTGTGTCTGTTAAGGATCAGTAGTGACTACTGGGATTGTAAGACTCAAAATAAGCAAATATGCTTCGTGAGGGAAGGGACCTGGGTCTGGTTTAGTCACTACTTCATCCCCAGTGCCTGGAACCCAGCCCACTACACAGGAGGTGCACGTAAAGTACCTAGAACAGCACCTGGCCTATCATAAGCACAGAAATAAGTACCACTGACTATTGTGACTGCAAATGTACGTTATGTTTTTAAGTCAAGTTGAACCTGACACGTTAAACTGTGAGCCCACAATTCGGCCATGGAAACACCTGAGAGAACACACCTGCAATGTAGCAGCCTGATTAAGAGCCTTCCAGGGCAGAAGTTCTTATCTGGTTCTGAGTCACACACTCTGGTGAGGGATTTGCAGCCAAATTCTGAGTACTTCCATCTCTAACTGCACACGATTTTTCAGTGGGAAAGACCCTGGAGCGCTCCTTGGAACATTACAAATTATATAATACAACCTGAAAGAAACCGAAAATACAGAGATTTCCTGCCTCTCACTTTCAAAACAGTAACATTAGCAGCTCACACTTAGCAAAAGATTAACGCATGATGAGTGTATCTGAAGTCCTACTCCTGACCTGTTGGGTTGCCCAAAGGGTTCGTTTGGGTTCTTTCGTAACATCTTACAGAAAAACCGAAACGAGCTTTTTGGCCAACCCAAGATTTGTCAGTAATGCTTAAATATGGAAAAATTAGTGTGGAAAAAAATAACAATAACAGCACCTCTTATCTAACAGATGGGGTCATGGATGCCAGAATGCTTCTTTACTCAAATACTAATTCCACATTTGGGGGGAGCCCCACTCACCACCTGTTTGTTACACCGTGGGGCCGCCGACAAGGAACGGGGAGCAAAACCTGCCCCCCACAAAATGTGTCTCTTAGGACTGCTAATTATTTTGAGCTGGAAACAATCTAGGCCCCAAAGACTCAGGAACCTTTGGCCTGTCCCCCTAACTGCCTAAAAGAATTTAGGTAGAGGACCTGTTCCAGGGAGGGAGCTACCACTACAGATACCTACAGGGTAATAGGAATTAAGTGTGTAGACAGGGAGGAACCTAGCAGAATTTGTTTGTTAAAATGCCTCTCGGGGCCCCGCTGTCTCTGTACGGTGCAGCAAATGTTTGTTTACCAAACACCAGCTCTTCTTTCATCCTCCTGTGAATTGCCTTCCTCCCCTTTGAATTCCCAGACCACCAACCTCAACATCTTCTCTCGTCTCTGGCTGCAGATGGAGTCTGAGGTGGTGGCTTCTGCCATTTTGGTGAGTTACTCAGTTCTCCTGGGTCCCTCCCATGTACACATGTTCTTAAACTTTTTAGTCGGTCTCGTGTCAATGTAATTCTAAGGCCAGCCCCAGGAACCTACCAGGGTAGAGGGGAGTTCTTTCCTCCCCCATGAGAGCTTCCTCTTAGGAGGGTGTGGTAGCTATAGTCATGTCTTCCTACCTCAGTGACCCCACCAGCTCTCCACCTCTTACCACGTGTTGACTTTGGCAATGGCGAAGTTTAAAAAGAAAACCTGCTTAGGTTGTCGCCTGGCTGTTCATTTGCCAGATGACGTGGCGACGTCGGGGGGAGGCGGGGTGGGGTGGGGGGAGTAGAAAAAAGTTCAAGAAGGAAAAAAAAACAAACAAACGAACAAAAAACGACCACAGTTTTTCATGGATCACTGAAGGAAAGGAACTAGCACGGAGGCCAGCCCGAAAGCCACGGAGATACAAACATCTCTCTTCCTCCTTGTTTCCATTTCCCAACCTTGAGTGAGTTCTAACTGACCAATTCAGCAGAGTGACAGTCGACCTACTATCTCATGGTTTCTGTCAAGTTCCTGATTTTCATCTGTTCCTGAAGATGAGCAAGAACTCTGTGTAGAACAGTCTCAATTTGGAGCGTCCGCTGAGACACACTCTGAAACGAATGCCGTCTGACTCACAGATGAAGGGCTACAAACAGGTAAGGAAACGGCTTTTCCATGAAGGAACATCGGTGCGTGTGAAGGGGGCGTGGGAATGGGAGAGGAGCATTCTGGGCTGGGCAGCAGAGACGCTGAGCACCGCTGGGCCGGGTCCTCATTCTCAGTAAGTTTACTTCGGTTCTGAGAGCTATTAATTGGTTGATATAGTAATGTATCTGCTCATGCTGCTTTGGGGATCCAGGTCTGAAATTGTATCATTGATGATTATTGAGGATTTCCAACTGTGGCTGTCAAAATACAGCTGTGATGAGGAGATATCAGAGAAAATGCTTAAAAGGTATTCACCCAGGACAAACATTTCAAAAGCTTGTAGATATGTATCAAAATCGCCTCTAAAAACTGCCAACTCAATTATGACAATAATACCTGTAAGTCACTGTGCGTATGTTTTGGTTTGACAGTTCGTGTAGGCATAGATAGACAGTTAGGATCTATTTGTACATATATTTATACAGGTAAAAGCTTTTATCTTTGTTGTTATTGGGATAAGTTAACCCTATTAATACCTCGTAAAGTATGTATTTACCTTTAAAGTGAATCACAAACATCTATCCTATGCATACCAAAGCTTTAAGTTCACATGTTAACTTATTATGGTCTAGGACTAACCAGGTACATTATTTATTTATTTATTTATTTTTATTTATTTTTTTTTTTTTGCGGTACGCGGGCCTCTCACTGTTGTGGCCTCTCCCGTTGCGGAGCACAGGCTCCGGATGCGCAGGCCCAGCGGCCATGGCTCACGGGCCCAGCCGCTCCGCGGCATGTGGGATCTTCCCGGACCGGGGCACGAACCCGTATCCCCTGCATTGGCAGGCGGATTCTCAACCACTGCGCCACCAGGGAAGCCCCAGGTACATTATTTAAAACACTTTACACATTATAAATTTACATTACACGCAGGGGAATGAGCACAGACCCACACTGTCAGCAGAGACAACCTATCTCATGCAATCCATCCAGCCCAGAAATATTTTTTTCAAGCAAGGCCGACTAATTCTATGGAGAAAGTGAACCAAAGGTCACACTGGTAAAACAGAAAATACTCTATAGCTTGCATATACATCTGCCTAAAACATACAGACTTGAAAACAGCTTTGGCACTAAAAAAGAAAACCTAGATAAATTTTTTAAAAAAAAATAAATAAAACAATGTATTCACTCTAAAATATCAAAATAACCCTTTATGATCTGTGAACATAACAAATAAATTTTATACTTCAATAAAATCTATAAATTCACACATATAAGTATGTACTACATTGTATACGCACTACACACTGGTAATATACACATAAACGATAGACTGTCGTGTCTGTTACAGCTTAGTAAGGAAGACATGAGGGGACACCACGATACTCAAGGCGTGAAAACCCAGGAAGGGAGAGTGGGCAGGGCGTGGGGAGGAAACTACTGTTTGCTGAGATGCGAAAGTGCCTATTTCACACGGGAGGAAGCAGGCAGACAGGAGGTGACCCCACTGACCATGGTTACCCAGCTGATGTCACAGTGAGCCTGAGCCCCTGGGCACCAGGAAGGTACCTGCACCCCACAGGGTTTCAGTCAGCCCAGCCCTCCCGGCCCTGCCACGCTGCCCCACCAATCGCCAACTGGCATGTCCTTCAGTCCTCCTCAACTACTTGCGTCCTCACTCATGCATGTGTAGGATGGTATCTCTAACCCCCTGGTGAGAAGAATGTTCAATCTAGTGTCACACACATATACTGGGCAGAAAAATTACTCTAAAAACATAAAATTACAATTGTCCTTGACATATTTAAACGGGATACAAAAGGGGGAAGGAGACGGGAGTAGAAAAAGACAGTCTCTCAAAATCAGGAGAATTGGGGGGTGGGTGTGGGGTGGTAGAGGGGAGACGCATTAAAACAGCTAATGGGTACACCAGGCAGCAAAATACTAAGAAACCACCCTCTAAGAGGCCTGTCTACCAAGCTCCCGAGTCCCATTCCCTTATTTGTAAAACAGTGATGATATTAGCACAAGACTACTCTAAGATTAAATTAGATATTATTTGTAAAATCTTTAACACAGTAATGTAGAACGTGTTCAGTAAACGTTGGCTAACATCATCACTGCTTTCACTATTATTACAAAGACTCATTTAATCGAAGCAGATGTGTAGGAAATTACACATCAGACCACTGGAAAGCATAATTCAGACATTTCAATACCTCTGTAGACCAAAACAGACAGATAAGATATAACATAAAGCCATTTACAACAGTGCCTGTCAAACTTTGCTACACGTCAGAATTACCTGGGGGGCTTGTTGAAACGCATATCCCTGGGCCCTACTCCCCAAAGTTTCTGATTCAGTAAGTTGGGGCCAAAGAATCTGCATTTCTAACAAAGCCCCAGGCGATACTAATACTGCTGATCTGGGGGTCCACCCTTTAAAAACCAGTGATCTACCGGGAATCCCGCATTCACATCTGCCTGACTAATAAATCTATCTGTGTGTTTCTCATTCAGTCTAAGTCGGTTAACGAGAGGGCAAAATAATGAATAAATGCTTAAAAAGCAAAAGCACCCCCCATTATTTCCGACTTAAAAAGAAAGAGAAACAAACAGATATTTCCCATTAGAGCTACGATGTTTCTGAAGTCAACTGCTGAATTGAGAAATATTGGAGGTTTGGGGTTTTTTTTTTTTTTTTTCCCAACGCACAAAGAGCGGGCATTGTTCCTGCAGTTAGGTAGGAGTCCTGCGTGACGCAAGGACTGGGAAGTTCACTTAGTCCAATGTGACAAAGCCTGCAGGGTACTGAGGCCCAGCACTGGTGGCACATGGTGAAGCTGCGTTTCCGGGTCAGACTGTGCCAGTCTGAGCAGACACACCAAGAGCAGGAACCCTGGCCAGCTTTTCTCAGATGGCTCCAGGAGAGCTGCTGGAGACCCTCCTTGCTTTTTCAGATGCAAAAGGAAAGGGCAGACGAACACTGTTGCCCGTAACCATGTTCGTTCTATAAAATGCCTCTGGAGCGAAGGCAGGTGCTGAGGCTTCCCCAAGCCAAAGTCTCTATGGTAAGAGCCCAGAAGTCAAGTTTCTTCCATTTGGTTTCAACATTTCTTTGAAAGTTAGCTTGGTACCCGTGAGCTGTCTCTGGAATACCAAGAATAGACCAGTCCACAGAGACACAGGTCAAAGCTGACGCAAGTTTTTTCTGCCGTCTCCTTCACGGGTATCCTCATCTGCAGAAGGCTGTCTAGCGGAGGAGGATTGAACACTAAGGAGAGTTTCTTTCAGCTGAAAATTACATCATCAGCGTAAGAGCGCCACGCCTGTCTTGGCAGAGCAGCAGTTCTCAAAGTGCAGTCCCCAGACAAGCTGCACCAAAGTCACCGGTGAACTTGTCAGACATGCACGTTTTTGATCCCAAACCTACTGAATATGAAACTGTGAGGGTGGAGCCCAGCAGACCGTGTTTTAATAGGCTTCCAGGTAATTGTGTTGCACGTTCAATTTTTAATTCCATTGGGTAAAGTGTCACCGAGTCCTGAGACAACTCTGGTTTTCCCCTGCTTTCTGGCATAATTCTAAATGGTCCCCCCTTTCTACCTCAGAAGTGTCCTGGTTTGGACAATACATTACATGGTCATCCTTACCCTTCAGATCGGATGCTACAAAGGGGTTTCGTTGGTTGGATTCTCTTCACTGCTTGGGATGTCAAATTAGGTTCATGTCTGCTACTACATCCTGGTTCTAAACCCATCGCTGCCCTGAA
The DNA here is from genome assembly GCF_026419965.1 of Kogia breviceps. Taxonomy (NCBI): domain Eukaryota; kingdom Metazoa; phylum Chordata; class Mammalia; order Artiodactyla; family Physeteridae; genus Kogia; species Kogia breviceps. The sequence goes on from NC_081314.1 coordinate 4,055,145, forward strand.
TGCTGAAAGATGCACTGCCTCCTAAAAGTCTAAGGATCATGGCTCCAGAAACCCATTTCAGAAGAAGTATCCTATCTTTACCAAAAAAGTACCCACCATCAAACTATATAAAATCTGGTTTAAATTTCTAGCATGTGGGATCAAGTCTGCTCCATCTGGTCTTTAAAATCCTTTTTTACAAAATCCTTTTTGGTTCCTCTACAGGGAGTTTTCTTTTCCCAACTAGCACCCAAGAAAAGTACAAACTTGGTAGGAAATTTACTACTAGTCTTATTTTTGTGGTAATAACTTGGAAATCTTAATTCACAGAAAAACCAAGTTTGCCACAAAGTTTCTCAAGCCACCTGTTCTTTTAAAGGCAAAGTGAAATACTGGTCATGTGCTTTTGGATCTGATCCATTTTCCATTCCTTTGAAATCTTTGTCTTCACTCAGCCTAAATTAAATTGCTGGCTTTTTATTCTTCACTGAAGCCTTCCATCTGCTGTCTCTGAAAAGCATCAAAGGCCTCAGATATCATGTTCTGACCCTTTATCTTTCAGATAAAAGTCAGAGAGGGGTTGGTGGCTTCTGCTCAGTTATGTAACATCTGCTGTTGAAGCTAAAATCTCAAAGAAAAAAGAGAAAGATCGGCTATTTGGCTTCTCAGACTTGGCCCAAAGGAGACTGTACCCTTCGGTGTGATCACTGGGGAAAAGAATCTGATTGTCTGTCTTCTAGGATCACACACTTATTTGTGTCACGTGACTGGACTACAGGTACAATTTACACCAAGACGACCTGAAGTGCGTTAACCTTTCCTTTGTCGTGGGGGAGATACCTGGCTGGAAAGCAGGGCCCACCTGCTGCTTATAGGCACTTCCAGCCCCAAGGTCAAAGGTTGGTAAATGAGCTCACAGAAGGCGCTTCATCTAAAGAATGTTACCATCCTGCTACAGAGGATAACCAAAATCTCCTTCTCATTCTAGAGCTATTTCAGTCATTCATTCATTCAACAAACACTGATTCCTTACTCTGCTTCCAAGAGTGCCTCGCCTCGGGCAGCTTACACTCTAGTAGGCACAAAGACAAGCTTTCCATCAGCAATCCTTCTCCTCTAGGAAGTGGTACTTCTTCAGTATGACGACAGCCTCCGGGCGTATTTTAACTTATCAGGTTACATTTTTATGTTCTTTTAGAGAGGTGTGGAGGGGATCCTAATCTCATCAGGAGCCAACCAACATGTGCCGACTTGATCCCAATCTCAGACCTAACCCTGGTGGGAGCCGATAGCCCTACACACACTGTGATGAAAATGGAATATGGAAAACGATAGTAAACTCAATTAAATATCCTAGGAGGTGGCCCGTAGTGTTTCATTGTCTCTCTTTCCTGGCCCCTGCAACTGCCAAGCTATGTTTCTGCACAAGGATCTCACCACTTCCTTCCCTACTATAAATATCTCTGCAAGCACCATCTTTGTAGAAGTGAAAAAAGGAAGGGAAAGGATATGCTCTGAGATGAAAAGAAAACCTAAAATGTAAGATTAGCTGCCTCTGTATCACTGAGCCTATGAAGAAGGCGAATACGGTGGTCCTTGTCGCCAGGGCCACTGAGGCAGGCAGCCGGTTACCCAAAGAACAAGACGAAGTAGGAATCACTTTTAGATAAGGATAAATATTTCCTTTAAATACATTACCGCGACTTACAATGCACCTTTATTGCCTCACCTTTGGGTGTTGTGGCGAGATTCTTCTTCTTGAGTATGGCGCTCTGCTGATGACAGTTCTGGAACTAATTTTCCCTCATAAATCATAACTGTACCATATGGCCAGTCAGGTCCAGTTTCTCAGCTTAGTTCAAGTCGTAGGAGAATTTTTAAAGACTTGAGCAGCCACAAGGGTTTACAACAAAACCCAGACCTAGACTCTAAAGCCCTGAAAGGAATGGAACCTGTCTTAGCCTAGTAAGCAAAAGACACAGTAAAATTTCTCCACCAACGGCCCATGGACGGTTGGTAATCAGGAGCATCTTATTTTTTTTTTATTTTTTTTTTTTTTTGCGGTATGCGGGCCTCTCACTGCTGTGGCCTCTCCAGCTGCGGAGCACAGGCTCCGGACGCGCAGGCGCAGCGGCCACGACTCACGGGCCCAGGCGCTCCGCGGCACGTGGGATCTTCCCGGACCGGGGCACGAACCCGCGTCCCCTGCATCGGCAGGCGGACCCTCAACCACTGCGCCACCAGGGAAGCCCGCCCAGGAGCATCTTATTTTAACAAACTAAATACGTCATGGGAAGAACATCCTGCCTCACTGGTTTTTATCTAATGAACCCATTCCTATCCCTACCCCACCTCAGGAAAGGCGCATGCCGTGTTCTCGCTAAGGGGGGAGACGGCCAGTCCTCGCGCCCACAAAGCCAAGTAGCAGAGCACGATAATCAAGAGCAAAGACCGCGTATCCTGGGATCAGACTAGTTCAAATCTTGACTCCGTGCTGCGTACTCTGATATGACCCTGATAAAGTTACTGAATGACCCTATGAATCATTTCCCTCATTGGTCATGGAAGTTAAATGAAGTAATATGTATAAAGTGCCCGAAGAGTGACTGGCATGGCGTGAGAGTCCAAGCAACGTTTACTGCCGTCATCAGCGCCACCACCTTATTTCTCAGGAACACAAATAGAGCGGTTTGATGCCTCCCAGGATGGTGGAAGCCAGAGAGATATATTCAGACTCCAGCGTGTCACTTAACCTCTGCCTGAGCAGTTTGCTCACCCGTAAAAACAGAATAAAGACACCTACCTAGGAAGAACTATCGTCATAGTCACCATAATGCCTGGTACACAGTCGACAGTCAAAAAATTACAGCTATTAACACTCTTACATGTAGAAAACCTACAGCATACACTTAATGTAGTAAACCTACGTTCCAACAGGTGTCCTCTCCTGCACATCTACCAAACCTCCATCCAAAGAACCTTAACTATCATTTGATTATGGACTCAGCATTTTCACTTGGAGCAGTGAAGGACAAACCACCTTCCCCCAGAAAACATGTTCTGAGAAAATACACACTCAACGTGTAGGGTATAACCTGGGAAGATGTACGTGCTGTGCTGTGGAGTTAAAATAGGAGCTGAGAAACAGAAAGAACACCATGTGCTGGAGCATCGAGTGAACAAAAGGAACAGAATTAGGCCAAGTCTTGAAAGAGGAAAGTGATACAGCTACAGAGGGCTGGGAAATGATAAACTGAATAGGGAAACAACTTCAGTGAACATGCTTATTGACCTCAAAACATGTCTTCTTCTTCTTTTTTTTTTGCGTTACGCGGGCCTCTCACTGTCGTGGCCTTTCCCGTTGAGGAGCACAGGCTCCGGACGCGCAGGCTCAGCGGCCATAGCTCACCGGCCCAGCCGCTCCGCGGCACGTGGGATCCTCCCGGACCGGGGCACGAACCCGTGTCCCCTGCGTCGGCAGGCGGACTCTCAACCGCTGCGCCACCAGGGAAGCCCAACGTGTCTTCTTTTATTCTTATCTTGACCCCTCGGCCCGAGACCCTGACCCTGTTTGGAACATTTTCCCTCCCATCCTAATCTCTAACATTTATCCATTTCTGTCTTCAGAACACAACGCAACCCACCTCTTGCCCGGAGAGCCTTTCCCATCTGACATGCTCTTTTCTCAGCGTTCACGTGGTACATACTTCTTGCCATCTTTGCCATCGTTCTAACATCCTATATATACCATTTACATGTGGTTTACGACATGCGTGATGTCTGCTCAATATCCTTACTGCTCCAAGAGCAAGTTTTACAGCTTTGACTTTTTTCCCCCACTGAATTTGGGCTGGGGTATAAACTACATGCAATAAAATGGAAAACATTTTAAATGTAAATTCAGTGAGTTTGACACCACGTAGTCACCACCCCAATTACTACAATACAGTATTTTCCATCACAAAAGTTCCCTTGGGCTCCTTTCCAGTCACAGGTGTCCACATGCCTGATTTCTGTCCCTAGAGCTTAGCTTTACCTGCAGTAGAACTGCACTTAAACAGATTCACACAGCACACACCCCACTGCACCTGACTTCTCTGGCTCAACAAACTGTTTTGAGATTTATCCGTGTTATTGGCATTTATGATTCCTTTGGATCCCTAAATGGTATCCTATAAGTATACCACGATTTGTTTACTCATTCTAATCTGTCAACGAACATTTGGGTCATTCCCAGTTTGGGGCTATTATGCATAAAGCTGCTATGAACATTCCAGTAAAAGTCTTTTCGTGGATATATGTTTTCACTTCTCTTAGGTAAACACCTAGGAGTTAAATTACTAGCTCACAGGTAGTTATATGTTTAACTTGATAAAAGGTTACCAAACTGTTTTCCGAAGTGTACTTTCTAGTTTACACTCGAATCAAAAATGCATGAAACTATTTACTGTTCCATTTCCCTGCCGACAGTTAACATCATCAGCTTTTTGGTATTTGTTTTATCTTTCTGCCCTTCTAATGGGTATGAAGTAGTAGCTCATCATCTTAATTTGCATTTCCCTGTTGACCCATGATGCGAAGCATCTTTTCATTCGTTCCTTGGTCAAACATCTTCGTTTCTGATTTGCTCATTTAAGTCTTTTGGTCTTTTTTTGAGTCCCTTGTCTTTTTTATTACAGAGTTATGAGAGTTCTTTATTTATTTATTTTTTTTTTGTGGTACGCGGGCCTCTCACTGTTGTGGCCTCTCCCTTGCAGAGCACAGGCTCCAGACGCGCAGGCCCAGCGGCCACGGCTCACGGGCCCAGCTGCTCCGTGGCATGTGGGATCTTCCCAGACCGGGGCACGAACCCGTGTCCCTTGCATCGGCAGGCGGATTCCCAACCACTGCGCCACCAGGGAAGCCCTATGAGAGTTCTTTAGATGGCCTGAATCCTTTAACAGAGTTATAAATTGTGAATATTTCCTCCCAACCTATGGCTTGCCTTTCATTTTCTTAGTAGTGTCTAAAGAAAAATGAGGGGCTTCCCTGGTGGCGCAGTGGTTGAAAATCCGCCTGCCGATGCAGGGGACGCAGGTTCGTGCCCCGGTCCGGGAAGATCCCACGTGCCGCGGCGCGGCTGGGCCCGTGAGCCGTGGCCGCTGCGCCTGCGCGTCCGGAGCCTCTGCTCCGCAACGGGAGAGGCCACAACAATGAGAGGCCCGCGTACCGCAAAAAAACAACAAAAAAGAAAGTTTTAAATTTTGATAAAGTCCAATTTATTAATTTTTTATTTTATGGTTTAGTGCTTTTTATATCCTAAGAAATCCTTGCCTGTCCAACGCTGGGAACATATTCTATTTTCCTCTGTTAGCTCTATGGTTTCAAGTTTTACACTGAGGTGTATGATCCATCCTGAATTGCTTCTTCAACTCCTCCACTTCATCTGGTAATAGATCTCTGCAGAGAACAAGTGCTCCATAAACACTGCTGATTCATTCATAAATGCCCCCACAGGTTAAGAGGAATGTAGTTTTAAAGCCTGTTGGAGGGGCACGTGCTCAGCCTCAGGAACATCTTGGATAGATGTTCAGGAATAAAGTCATGAATGTGGCCCAAAGGAGCAAACCGGAAGCATCTGTTTAGAACTGTTATAATAGCCTTGCCTTATGATAAGCTTTTGACTAGGACAGAGATAATCCAAAGTTTCTATTTCCGCACAAATAACAGTTTAACCCAGCATCAAAAAAAAAAAAAAAAAAAAAAGTCGAACACTTTGCTCACAATATTTTCTTCTTCTTTGTATATACGTTAGAACAATTACAATGTCATTAGTGTAGACTGATTTCTCTTTAATGAATTAGGCTCCATAAAAACAGTCAGTGATTCACAGCAGTTCTATTGAAAACTTACTTTAAAGTGAGTAATAAATGTTAAAAACATTACTCTCAGGGGACATATTTTCTATAACCTAAAACATTCACATTATTTTATAGGATTTAGATGACTTTTAAAAACGTTTTACTAATATTTCATCTGGAAAACACGTCAACTCAAAAAATAAAGAAAAGTATCCCTGCTATTCAGATGAAGTCTATTACCCCATGCATCTTAAAATAGAGCATTTTGAGCTATTTCCTTGAGATTTTACTAAGAAAACATAGGACTGAGAATAGTAAAAATACTCTTTCCCATTTAATTGAGGCTTGGAGAAATTAATAAATTAACTAGGAGCACAGAGTATTTCATAAGTACTACGTAATACAGCTCATAATCCTAAAGAGCTATATTATGACAGCTGCTTCCTTAATAGTTTTGAGCCAAAAACACACTCCTTGCTTAGCAAGGCTCATTTCTTATTACTCTGCCTTAGCTTAAGTTTCCACACTACAGTTGAGGAACTGCCATAGGAAAACTCTTTACACCTCAACAAAAACCTAGGCACTCATTTGTAGCTTGTAAGTACTCTGTTTTTAATGATTACCCAGCTTCACAAGCTAACAGCTCTTGGAAATTAATCAACAGTAGTTGCTTATAATTTACGTCGAAAAGAAGAGAAAGTACCATATAAATCTGTATTGTTTCTTTTTATTATTTTTAAAAATTAATTTATTTATTCATTTATTTAAGTTTCGGCTGCATTGGGTCTTCACTGCTGCACGCGGGTTTTTCTCTAGTTGCTGAGAGCGGGGGCTACTCTTCGTTGCAGTGAGCGGGCGTCTCTTTCTGTGGCTCGCGGGCTCTAGAGCACAGGCTCAGCGGCCATGGCTCACGGGCCCAGCCGCTCCACGGCATGTGGGATCATGCCCGACCGGAGCTCGAACCCGTGTCCCCTGCATTGGCAGGCGGATTCTTAACCACTGCACCACCAGGGAAGCCCCCACGGTATCGTTTCTTTTTAAAGACAAAAGAGGGTTTTGTGTCTAGCTACTTGAATTTGGTTAAGTTACTCATTTAAATGCCTTTTCTCATCAAGTATTTAAATTATCATCATTTCCTTAACAGCACTCCATTATTTTTATGCCTTCTTAAATGTACAGTCCTTTCTATAGCCGAAGGTCGGAAAAGAATAAAAGTAGCAAAAAGCTCCCAGTAAGAAATATTATCTTAAGCCAAATATTCCAAGAAGTGTTTAAGGGTTCCGATAATAGTCAAAATAAACTTTTCATTTAAAGAATGTGAGAAACTCTATCATGCAAGAAATACACTCTAGAATGAGCTGCCCGGACAATAGTTAATTAGAAAAGTTCTCTTGTACTTTACAAGCATGGATACAATTCACCAATGTCAGCTGTGAAGAAAATCCTAGTTTTCCCTAAAATCCCTTCTAACTGACTCTGAAAGCACCCCATGAGTGCCTAGATTGATTTCCAGGGAGGAGGGAGTTTATAAAAATGACAGGACCCTCTGGCATGCTGGATGTGAGAATACCACTGCTTACCCAAGAGAGGTCACTTTTTCTTCACACATGTCACATCTACAGCAATTCTGTGTTCTGACTCCTGACTTTCTCCTTACCAGACACCCGAATGCCCCTGTGTGCATACTTTGTTTTTCCCTGTGCCAAGCCCCCAAGTCCCAAAGCTTTTCTCCTACAGCTGGAGTTCCCTTCTACGGATTTGTTCATGGCACTTACTCATTCAACTCCTTCATTTACTTAAAATCTTCGAAGTGCTAGAATAACAAAAGAATATTCAAGGAAAAGGACACGCAGCACCCCTCCCCCATCTCATACAGCTAAGACTAACGTGGAAGTCAAAAATGCACCCCCCCCAAAAGGTATCATACTCTTATACAACAAGCACTTTTGTGCAAATACAGTTTGTATTAATGTCTAGAGTCTAGGCACCCTGCGTTTAACTTTAAGTTCATTCACTCAACAACAAACTGCTTTCCGTTTGGGTGGGTACTTGTGAATAGGAGCCCAAAGTTTCTTCGGTTTGGGATTTCCAGATACATTCAATGATAAGGTTCAAATACTTCACAAGTCTGTTTACATTTCGACTTTGATGAGTCCGTATTCTCTTTTTTTTTTTTTTTTTTTTTGCGGTACGCGGGCTTCTCACTGTCGTGGCCTCTCCCGTTGCGGAGCGCAGGCTCCGGACGCGCAGGCTCAGCGGCCATGGCTCACAGGCTCAGCCGCTCCGCGGCACGTGGGATCCTCCCGGACCGGGACACGAACCCGCGTCCCCTGCATCGGCAGGTGGACTCTCAACCGCTGCGCCACCAGGGAAGCCCCCCGTGTTCTCATTTTAATGGAGGATTTTAAATGCCTTGGAAATTGAGGATAGGAAGGGAAATCAAATTATTTACCAGGGGCTTCCCTGGTGGCGCAGTGGTTGAGAGTCCACCTGCCGATGCAGGGGACGCGGGTTCGTGCCCCGGTCCGGGAAGATCCCACATGCCCGTGGAGCGGCTGAGCCCGTGAGCCATGGCCGCTGAGCCTGCACGTCCGGAGCCTGTGCTCCGTCCGCAAGGGGAGAGGCCACAGCAGTGAGAGGCCCACGTACCACCAAAAAAAAAAAAAAAAAAAAAATTATTTACCAGAAATCAGATAAGCCTTCCCCAAATGCACAGTGCCAGGAGCAGCCATTAGCATAAAGTTTCCATAGCAATGTTGTACCACAAACAGAAATACTCAGGAGAAAGGAGGAACTGAAAGAAGACAAAGTAAGGTGGCAGCAAAGCCAAGGGCGGGCACCTGTGTCCACCGCCCAGTAAAACCTAGGCCAGTGGCTCACGAGCTCCTATAATTAAGTTCAAGGCACAGACATCAATCAAACGCCCCCCTGGGTCAGAACTAGTCAGACTCATCCAGAACAGGCTGCCCTTGCCTTTGTCTGCCACCTTCGATTCTCAGGGATACGAGGCCCTGTTCCAAGCCCTCTCATTATTCCCCGAAAAGGGAAGAGACCCCTCTAAATCAGAAGCGTTCCGATATTGTTTTATTCGCGAGGCGAATCTTACTCAAAATCTTACAGGGAACGCTAATACACCAGACAGACAGAAACAGAAATGCTCCTGATGAGACGGAGGCAAAAAAAGCTCCATCCGCCTCCCTGGAAGCTCCCCTGGAAAGCCCGGGCGTCCAGCCCAGAGGCCAAGAAACCTCTTGAAGCCACTGCTCAGATCCCTCTGTAGAGAGATGGGTGATCTTGGATGAGCCAGCCCTACACTTCCTGAGCCCCTGGAGAGAAGGCACCCTGTATATGCTGTAAGACTGTCATCACTAATGCGACAGGGGGGGACGGGAGGGGGAGCAGTCTGCAAGTGCGCGTTTGAGAAGATGAGAATAAAGACTCAGAAGTGCTTTCATGATGTAAGACGTACACACAAGAGCCAAATCAAAGAGCAGAAGATAATGATCAAAGATGAGAAATCAATCCATGGTACTTCTGCTTTTTGAATAGTTCTTAGAAACTACATGTCTCTGCTCTGGAAAATAAGCTGAAAGACGGATAGTTTCTGTGAACCGTTTCATTTTACAATGTTAGAAGCTCTTCTCTTAGTTTGCCATCAATATTCAGACTAAAGCCTCAAAAGACAACATCATCCGTTAAATTCCGTAGGTGTCTCCACTTCCTCGATTCCTTCATTAGTCCAACAAGAGTTAAGAGCTGAGTACCTCCCTTGCGCCAGCAGGTGCCGGAGACGTAGCAGTGAACGAGACAAAGTGCCTCACCTCAGGAGCTTACAATCCCGGGGAAGAAACCACTGAGCGGAACGGGGGTAGGACGTAACGGGGCGTCCCCCGGGGACGAGGTGACCAGGAGCAGTCACAATGAAGGTGAGAGGTCAGAACAGGAGACCTGAAGACAGAGGGAGGGGAAGAGCCTACGCAAAGGCCCCAAGACGGGACTGACTCGTTGAAGGTGGGGGGGGGGGGGGGGGAGGAGCAGCAATGGCAAGAAGGCCACCGCTTCCGGCAGCAGCAGCAGGGGTGAGGCCAAGAGCACAGCAAGTGCGGCGAGGGAGCCGGGCCCGGGCCGGCCCGGTCACACAGGGCTTTGCAGGGCATGATCCGAATCCGGATCGAAATCTCCCCGGGGTGGGTTCGAGCAAAGGCGTGCCCGGATGGGACCTGTGTTCTTGCAGTTGACTGCGGAAGACACTACGGGGCCTGGGTGGAGGCAGGGAGTCAAGCGGGAAAGGAAGGCCGGATAGGAGACGCCAGCTTCCCAGCTCTGATTATGACCGAGAGAAGTTTTTATATACACAAGTTAAACTGCAATTTGAGGAGGAACAATTTCAGGGAAAGGGCGTCCCATCGAATATAAATGAGAAAACTCTCCATGCTGGGTTTTCACAATCACATGCTAGCTAATGAGTTTAGGTTTGATTTTCTGAGAGACGGGGGCCATAAGAAGTTTTCAGTAAAGGCTCTCAGGCAGTTTCCTCTTTCTTAGCTGGTGAAGCGCACTCTTACTGCCCTCAGTTCTTCGACTGATAGGACAGGATGGCCAATAATTATTTCGCTTTAGGCTAAGTGAGCACAAACCCTCCCTGATACCCCATCAGACAGGTGTTTACAAAATAATGGAAATAATTACAGCAGTGGTACTGAGGACCAACCTCAAAACACAGCCTTCAAAGTTTTGAGGGGGGGCTTCCCTGGTGGCGCAGTGGTTGAGGGTCCACGTGCCGGTGCAGGGGACGCGGGTTCGTGCCCCGGTCCGGGAAGATCCCACGTGCCGCGGAGCGGCTGGGCCCGTGAGCCGTGGCCGCTGAGCCTGCGCGTCCGGAGCCTGTGCTCCGCGACGGGAGAGGCCACAGCAGTGAGAGGCCCGCATACCACCAAAAAAAAAAAAAAAAAAAAAAAAAAAGTTTTGAGGGGAATGTGGGAGGGGGCCAGGAAATAAGAGTATGAGATATTTATAATGATGAGAAAAATACAAAATAATCCGAACAACCATTAATGATTCTTTCCTTCAATGGGATGGTGTGTAATTATGCCAAAGAGAAATGAGGAGACATGGAAAATTCATGGAGACACACCGCGAAGTGGGTGGGGGTGAGAAGCAGCGGTAAGAGATCTCAACCTCTGTCCACAGTTATCTGCTTTTCCAGGGTTTAATCATTGCTAACATTTACTGAGGGCTTTCCACACGTGAGACATTGCACTGGTGCTTTGTGAGTAACGAATACCATCCTACTGAATTCTTACAGCAATCCTATGGTATACACAGAGTTATTCCCATTTAACAGATGCGTTAAGTATTTTAGCCAGACTCAAATAGCTGCTAAGGGAGGGAGGAAGGATTTGAATCCAGGAATTTCAACCCTGTAGCCCCGTCCTTAGCCTCTCCATTACTCAGCTCTCAGAGACAAGTCCTTATTCACTGAGTGTATTAAATCAATTCGCTCTTAGATTCTTTCTTTGAAATAACATTACAGGAAAAAATGTCCACTTAGCGTTCTGGGAAATAATTTTAGGGAAAATTAATGATGAAACATGCAAAGCTCATGACATTTTGGAAAGTCGATATGACCAAATTGGCGTTACTCTCAAGATCAAAATACAAGGCCACTTTACAAACCAATATAATGCAAAGGCTCAGTGACCTATAATAATTCTGTCAGCCCTCACTATATTAGTAAACTGTGAACACCACACATTTGTACATTTCCTTCTGAGTCCAGCTGCTTGCGAACGTTCGGCACAGAGAACGTCATGGTACCCAGTTTAAAATTGAACAGATGCCCCCCGTTCTAAGGTGAATTGGGAAGGTTCCAATCAGCAGACATTCTTTCAGCTGTTCCACATGCTGATAACAAAGGAATGAGAGATATTTCACGGTGAGGCTGATGATTAGCCTAATTACTAAAGGATCCAAAAAGCACAGGACCTGTGCACTCTCCTGAGTCCTTGCTCCATCTCTGCACCCACCTGACCCACGGAGAAATGTCCTAGTCCTCATCCCTCAACCCCAAAGCATTCGTGCAGGAGTCTCCTCTCCTCCACCACCACCTCCACCACCACCCAACAGTAATTCATAGCAGTGTTTCTTACCATCCTAGAAGACCAGAAGAGGATACACGTCTGAGACCGAGAACTACGGCATCTCCCTGCCTCAGCTCAAATCCTTATCGGCTGTGTGACCTCGGGCAAGATGCTTAACCACTCTGAGCCTTACTGTCCGTGTTAAATTGGGGTACATTAACAGCACTTACTCGTACACCAGCTATCAGGGGGTTTTTTTATTTATTTATTTTTAAACATCTTTATTGGAGTATAACTGTTTTACAAGTGTGTTAGTTTCTCCTTTACAACAAAGTGAATCAGTTATACATATACATATGTTCCCGTAACTCTTCCCTCTTGCGTCACCCTCCCTCCCACCCTCCCTATCCCACCCCTCTAGGTGGTCACAAAGCACAGAGGTGATCTCCCTGTGCTATGTGGCTGCCTCCCACTAGCTATCTATTTTACTTTTGGTAGTGTATATATGTACCTGCCACTCTCTCACATCGTCACAGCTTACCCTTCCCCATCCCCACATCCTCAAGTCCATGCTCTAGTAGGTCTGTGTTTTATTCCCGTCCTACCACTAATCTCTTCATGACATTTTTTTTTTCTTAGATTCCATATATATGTGCGTTAGCATACGGTATTTGTTTTTCTCCTTCGGACTTAATTCACTCTGTATGACAGACTCCAGGTCCATCCACCTCACTACAAATAACTCAGTTTCGTTTCTTTTTATGGCTGCGTAATATTCCATTGTATATATGTGCCACATCTTCTTTATCCATTCCTCTGTCGATGGACACTTAGGTTGCTTCCATGTCCTGGCTATTGTAAAGAGAGCTGCAGTGAACATTGTGGTACATGACTCTTTTTGAATTATGGTTTTCTCAGGGTATATGCCCAGTAGTGGGATTGCTGGGTCATGTGGTAATTCTGTTTTTAGTTTTTTAAGGAACCCCCATACTGTTCTCCATTAACTATCAGGTTTTAATGAGTTAATATAAATAGGGAATTTAAACACAACAGTATCTGGCATGTTATAAAACTTCAGTAAATGTTGGGTATTATTAATAATGCTTTGGTTATTACCCTGGTGCGTAGCAAGGAGGCACAAACTCCCCTCCAGTGTCAGTCCCCAAATGACTCTTCTTTTGCTGCTTATTTTGCCGTTTACAAGAAAATAACTGGTTACCCAAGGCCAAATTTTCCAATCATCTTTTGTCTTCCTTTCACTTATCTCCATTTCTAATTTGCCCATGCATTCCTCAGGAATTTTTTAGAATTCAGTTGTTTAAAGTAAATGTAATTCACTAAAAATTAAAGCGAATTCATACAAAAATTAAGTTGTTCAGAGAAAAGTAAAAGGGAATTCACCGAAGTCCCTTCCCGCCCTCCTGGCTGGGTGGGGGGCCCACCAGAAGCCTGAGCGCCACATCAAGCGTGTGGCTGAGTGAGAACGTGGCAGGACCACCCGGCAGGCACCATGCTGACGTTCACCACGGGGCCGAGATTAATGCCTGGAGAAATCTCAGGGCATGAGCTCTTGATGAACAAAAAAAGCTGGGGGCAAACCACAGGCCAAGGCTACTAAAGATAAATAATCATCAAATTCTCAGATCACTGGTGCGTGACTTCCTCTAATAATGCTAATAGGATTTATTCTGAAAATTAAAGTGCTTAGTTTATGTCAGAGTACTGAATCAGCGGTTCCCAAATCCCCCATTATTGTATAACATATGTTTGTGCATTTTTCTAGCTTTCTGGCTTTCATCAAATTCTGAAAGGTCTTCACAACCTAAAGCTGCTACAAATTGTCAATTTAACAGTGATTCTCAAACTTGTGAAAGTGTGTTCAAGTTTGAGAATCACTATTAAATGATTAATAATAATCAGCCACATCCAACCATACAGGGAGGACCCACTGTATCCCCAGCAGTGAGCTGAATGCTATAGTGGACCAAAAACTAGAAAAGGCCCTGAGCTCCCCCTTTAGAGTGCTTACAACTCTGAAATATTTATCAGATAACAAAAAAGGGATTTTGTTCCAAATAACTTAGAATTAAAATATTGGCACAAGAGACATCATGAAGGAATCAGAATTAGAACAGAGACTAAACAGAGCAGAAAAAGAATGCGTTCGGGATAAACTGTAAGCCAGGACTCCTGAAACTTCTGATTGGAAAAGCACTGTGTCCTTTTAAGTGCTTGATGAAAGAATCCTCCTAAAGACTAGCCCAGAGTATTTATACATAGTAGATGCGAACCCTATACCATAGCAGCATTCACTACAAAGAGAGACAAGGTAGCACCTGTCTGTCTTGAGGCTCATTTTAAGGTTTTCCATAAGTCTGGGCTTTCAAATAATTTGGGGAGTTTATCATTTCTTTTCTGACTCTCCAGAGTGTACCTACTGGGGGGTGAACATATGTCCCACATGCCCAGGACACACCCAGTTCACTCCTGCAGTCCCGGTCTAATTATAATTAATGCCCCTTATTGCTTTCAAAAGTGTCCCAGTTTGAATAATAAATTATAAGATCACCCTATTCCAACCTGCTTTGGTTAAGCCTCTGGTAAGTGAAACCTCTTCAAAAGTATTCCCTGGAGCAAGGTACCTCAGATCAAAAAGTTTCTCCTTAATCTTAAAGCCGAGATGAGAAATACTTCACAGTTCAAAAGGACTTGCCTATTCCTGCAGGAAAGCCAGATAGTCAGAGCACATCACAGAGAACATCGTTCGCAAAGCAAGCTACGTGGTCACAGCCCTACAGCACCGCAATCAAACGCAAACCAAAAGAGCTCAGCACCTCAGGCGAACCCTGTCATTCGGTTCTAAAGCATTACCAAATGCTTTTTTTGCGGGGGGGAGGGGGGTAAATTGGATTAGTGCTAACAAATATGTATAATTATGTATTTAATATACACTTAAGTGCGTATATCAGAGTTAGGGAAATAAGCTATCTTCAGCAAAACAATCTAACTCTTTTTTTTTGGCGTTACGCGGGCCTCTCACTGTTGTGGCCTCTCCCGTTGCGGAGCACAGGCTCCGGATGCACAGGCTCAGCGGCCACGGCTCACGGGCCCAGCTGCTCCGCAGTATGTGGGATCTTCCCGGACCGGGGCACGAACCCACGTCCCCTGCATCGGCAGGTGGATTCTCAACCACTGCGCCACCAGGGAAGCCCCAATCTAACTCATTTAAAAAAGAACACACACGTGCACACGCCAAATAAAACCATAAACTAGGAAGGCACTGTCATTCAAAGAAAAGGCAAGTATTTTGGTGGCGACGTTACTGTTGACTCCGTGGGGGCTCCCTAGCCCACATATGTCCCTGCAGGCTGGATAACGGGCCTGGCCCGATGGCCTTCCCTGTGTTCCAGGCCCGCCTCGGAAATGCCTGAAGTGTAGAATTGGTACTGCAACTACCACAAAAGGGGGACACGTTCAAATACGGCACTGAATGTGAGGATACTAGACAGTCTAGCTTTTACGGAGGTTGTCTCCGTCCTGACCACTCTAGCCTCCAAAGCCATCTGACCCAGAAAGTAGCTCACATTGTCCCAGGAAGGGCCGAGGAGCTTGGGGTAAAGAGGTAAACGCCTACCTCTCGTCCAGGGCACAACACCCAGGCCTGCTGGCCTCGTACCAACAAACCAGGGTTGGTAACGGAGGCCTGTAAAGCCAGAAAGGAAACCCAGGTTTGAATTAGTGGGTTCTCTCTCTGGAGTTTTGCATGTCCTGGTATTGTAACTTCCCAAAGGGACCATATCCAATCAGCATCAATCTCCTTGTTACCTTCATTCCCCGTCTCAACTTCTAAATGTCAGTTCAGTGGTTTTGAACTACTAAAGTACCTATGGAGCCCACAGCTGCACCTTGTGGGATAAGCTTATTCGAGAACGAAAGTGTTCTAGAAGGACACAGTTTTCAAACTGTATTCCTTAGCCACAGGGAATCGTAGACATACCTTGGGGACGGCCAGGTAGAGACTGAGCAGGCAGGCCAGCTCTTCCCCGAATCCCTAACTGCATTCAAAGGTACACTTTCATCTGTTTTATCCACTAGGGTTCTATTTAAGATTTGAACAGAAAAAAAAAAAAAAAAAAGGGTTCTACGTCTCTGCCCCTCAGAACAAAACAGAACACACACACACACACACACACACACACACACACACACACACACAGAGAGAGTTTTACAAGACGTTACTAGAACCAGTGACTGAACAAACACTTTAGAGAGATACCATAAGAACTGCCAAAAAAGTCTGAAATCTTTGAGGAAAGGATCTTAGATAATCTTTCATACAATTCACTCATTAAAACTGAAGAATTAAGTGAGCCCTTGAGCATATAAGTAAAAAGCATATCCTCACAATATCCTCTCCATCCCCACTTCCTGCCCACGTTTTGTCCACAACTTTCCCCCAAGTCCCCCAAACCTTACCACTGACACGAAGTGTTCAGATCCTATTTGCACAGCTTCTAAGAGATGGTGCATCTAGAGCCCACGGGCGGATGCTCCAGGAATCAAAACACTAGAGTCTGTTTCTAAGATACGCCTACTAAGCGGGGTGGGGGGAGAAGCAGAATACAATTAAATTATCTTAACTTGGAGAAATCAATAGAAATAACACTAATATTTACTAGCTCTCCTTGCTGCCACACACCGCACGCATTCCACGTGCACTATTTCACCTAATGCACACGGCAACCTAGTCAGGGAGGCACCGTTATCAGCACCATTTCCCAGGTGACAAAGGCGAAGCCTAGAGACGAACACCTGACTCCAGAGCTCCTGTCCCACCTTCCCCACCCTGCAGCAGGCAGAGCCAGAGAGACCTGCCCTCGGGACTCTGAAACGGCCCAAGCACATTAGCTTTTGATGCTAAATTTAAAGCGAACCAAAGGTACAAATAAAAACTTCCCACGTTCCTCGGGATGTGTCACAACTCTGGCAATTCAACCGTGGCTCTACAAGTAGCTTAGAAAATGAAAATTCTCATTCTCCTGCTGCCAGGGGTACCTTGGAACTGAACCCAGGGCCAATTCCAGACTACACTTCATCAATCAACCTTCGTTTTTTCCTCCTTCAAAGAAGACACTAAGAAAATTTCTTCACCAGGTTCGTATGTGGCGCTCACACTGGAACATATAAAAATTTTTTATGTCAGCAACAAGCCAACAAACAGAATTAAAGAAGTAGTGACATTATATTAGAAATAATAATTGTGAGGGTCTGGAGTATTTGATTATGCCTCTGAGCTAGTTCCAGGTAGCTTCCAGATCTTTCTAATCCATTACAAGTAAGTAGTATACGAACTCGATTTTGTGCCTCTGAATGAAAATGAATCCCAAAAGTTGGCCTAGAGATGTCTCAGTGCCACAAGGACCCACAGACTGGAAAAGTAAGGATACTGAGTCTGCACCTTCACTACCTTATTTTATAAAAAATAGAGCTTCATGCCAGAAAAACTGAACTTAAGATTCTTAATGGTGTCTACACACAAAATGCCTGAAGCAAGTTAGAAAAAAATGGTGGGAAAGGAAGCAGTAAATATGAATTACCATTAAAGTGCTGTCATTTGCGGAGGAAACTTGTAATATAAAAATGTGTGTGAATCTCATCTACACCAAATGATCCAGAGACATTTAGAAGACAGTCTGAACACAGGCCAGAGGAAAATTATAATAAAATACAGTTCCGTAAACCTCTCCCGTTGCGGGGCACAGGCTCCGGATGCGCAGGCCCAGCGGCCATGGCTCACGGGCCCAGCCGCTCCGCGGCACGTGGGATCCTCCCGGACCGGGGCACGAACCCGCGTCCCCTGCATCGGCAGGCGGACTCTCAACCACTGCGCCACCAGGGAAGCCCCGTAAATACTATATTTAAGCTCCATTTCAAAATCATGTTTTCTCCAAGCCATCATTACCTTTGATAGATAATAAGACACCCCCTACAATGCAAGTCTCCTTCAAGTCTTTTTTTTAGTTCTTCATTAGGAAATAATACTTATGACAGGCAACAGTAATCCTGCTCTTCTGTAGCACTCGCACAATATTCCGAGTTAAATATTACCACTGCTTTCGGAGCGATCATCCCCAGGAAGAGACTGCTGAGGCACAGAGAGGTTAAGTAATGTGTTGAAGGATTCACAGCTAGTATGAGCCTGAGCCAGCCTTCTAACTAGAACAATCCACTCCAGAGACACACTGCTCTCACATCCTCTCAACCACATGTTAAGAAATATTACAAATGCCTAAAAGATAAACATGCAGTGGTAAGAGCCTATAAACATTTAGGCTAACTACAACACGCCAATTGGCATTCGGTAAAAAGAGGATTAAACTGAAGTTGTAAAATAACAGCTACAGAGAAAAGACTGCATCAAGATGCCTTCCAGGCAAGATCACTTAGAAACCATTCCAAATGGCTGTGAGAAAGCTTAACAGATCGAAAACGTCGACAATCTCTCATAATCGTTTCCTTTTTAAAACCACACCGTCTCATATATTTCAGAAGCAGCTGTATCATGTGCTGCTTTTTTGAAACTAAGTGCTTCCAACAGAGTGTGGTAATAAGCATCTGAACTTCGGGCAAACAGCATATACTTCATACGTGGCGTTGATAAGTGATATCTGGTTTGGTAAATGGCAAGAGATTATTTAGCAAACTCAAACATTATTTTCTAACTATGGGCCGTTAAAAAAAAAAAAAAAAAAGAAGCCTCTGTCATTTCCCACAAAACACCAGAATAGATTAATAACCAGTCAGCTGAACTAACAAAATATATAAGAAAATATTCTGCTTGTATGAGCTTTTGTTCCCCCTACCTAGGGAAAAGTAAACATTTCCTGCCTTTGCTATTATTTAGCTTCATCTGCAGGCCTCTAATGAGAGAGATCCATCTAGACATTGCTAAATAATGCCATTAGCATAATAAGCTTTAGTCTTTCCTGAAGGGCAGTAGGTTGGTGTGATTTCTGGCAATGGAGAGGTACTTTGGGACCACACGGTTTGTCTACATTAGGAAAAAATAGCAGAACCCTAACAGCTTCTCGAGTTGGCTACAGTGAAGAAAGAGGAAGCATGCTCCATTCACACTCCCTGTGGAGACTGAGTGGAAGGAGGGATGCAACAAGGGGTGGAAAAGGGGATGGCCACCCAGCTTCCTCCCCAAGGGGTCCCGGGGAGTGAAGGCACTGAAGTACTCCATCAGATG
This sequence comes from Kogia breviceps, assembly GCF_026419965.1. Classification (NCBI taxonomy): domain Eukaryota; kingdom Metazoa; phylum Chordata; class Mammalia; order Artiodactyla; family Physeteridae; genus Kogia; species Kogia breviceps. The sequence continues at coordinate 4,074,296 of NC_081314.1, forward strand.
CGCCATCTTTAAAGGCTTCCAGGCTACCGCGTACTGCTCTCATTTACTCTTGAAATTCTGTTTACGGTTTGGAAATACTTCTCCCAGGATTCAGGATGGCTAAGTTATAAAAGAGCTTTCCCATAACCATGGTTACTGAGCCAAAGACCTGCTCAAATTTGGATCCTTCCATAAAAGTCAACATTTATTGACTTCATAATTTGCTTGAAGTAACGATTAGCCTATAATCATGTTAATAAGAGCCCCTACCATTCACTGACCACCTACCTACTTTGGCTGAGCACGGCAGTAAGAAAATCTATACATTACTTCATTTAAACTTTCCAACAACTTTCATGAGGTAGGTGATACTAGACCCTTTCTACAGATGGGGAAACAAAGAGATATAGAGAGATTACATAACTAGCTCACAATCCCCAGGCTGATGAGAGGCAGAGCTTGCTTTTGTTTTGTTTTTTTGCGGTACGCGGGCCTCTCACTGCTGCGGCCCCTCCCGTTGCGGAGCACAGACTCTGGACGCGCATGCGCAGCGACCACGGCTCACGGGCCCCGCTGCTCCTTGGCACGTGTGATCCTCCCGGACCGGGGCACGAACCCGCGCCCCCCGCATCAGCAGGCGGACTCTCAACCGCTGCGCCACCAGGGAAGGCCGCAGAGCTTGCTTTTGTACCCAAAGTTAACTCTAACTGCGTTATGTGGGATTAACTCTCAAGAAACACAGATTAATCTAATCCTGACTGTCTCCATGCTAGAGCAGACAAACTTGCTGGGGATTTTTTTGTTTGTTTTTTGTTTATCTCCCCCTTCATTTTGTCCCGGATGAAACTCTAGCCAAAGATGAGCAAAGCCTTCATCTCAGGGGCAGGCTCTGACAGATTGCTCGAGATCCCCTAGAGAAGGACTGAAAGGCTACGGGAGAGTGGGCTGTGATGAGTCCCAGATGTCTGCAAAAGGCACAGGGCAGCACAGACGCGCAGCTACTGGTTACACCCCACATCCTTTTGCTCAGCCATACTTCACTGCTGTGGACCTCCTCTCTCCTGGATGCTCATTATCTAGAGACGCTCCCCTTTTGGACTGTGACAAAAGTTGAGGCAGATATTGAAGTCACACTCGTACACTCTGAGGGTTACCAGTTAGCTTGAATCCTCAAAGGAGGATTTTTCCAAGCTAATGCAAGTCACTGAGCTCCTGCCACATCTGCCGCTATTTAGCTGGTGGCTCTCTTCTCAGATTGCTTACTCTTACGTGAAACTGGTCTCCCAACAGTCTCATCAACTCCAGAAATAAATACCCAGCCTGCCTCTCTATGACTCAGGAGCTTTTATCTTTTCAGTGATTGTCTGTATTTTTAAATGAATAAAATCAAGGGCCTTGCTTATCAGGTATAATATAATATAAGGCATCTGGGAAAACTACAAAAGAGAGCAGCAAAGCAAAGGATCAGGATTTGATTAGGCTTTTGGTAGCACATAAGTTTCAACTAGGAAGAATCAAAAACGCAGTCCTGGAAGCGTGTATGCATCGCGAATGGTACTTTTCCAAGATAGCAATAACTGCAAGCTGCCCAAAGCAAGATGCCTAAAGCAGATTGAGCTGGACGGCCTCTTCAGTGAAAAATAACAGAAAACTATTAATAGCAGGGATTTGTCAACACACATTTCCTCTGCCTGTTGCACCTATAAGAAGTACCTATCCAGCAAAGTTGTATTACGTACTGTTGTTTATTACGCCTGTATTACGCCTGGACTTTCTGTATTTTCTCTAAATGCAGCTGCTGGCAAAAGTACTTTTAAGCTTATTCATACGCATATATAGTCAAGAACTGGACTAAATGAGGTTTGGCTCAAATTATAATATTGACGTGATAACAAGAGCTAACATTTATACAGCTTGTTTACATATCTTAACTAACTGTAAGTGGGAAAATGGGCAGCCTGGACTCAGGGGGAAGCCTGCCCTCATTAGACCCAAAGGGCACAGTTTCTCCTGGTCACTAGAGGCAGCTGGGGAACTGCGATCCCTTTCAGTGCAAGTGAAGAGCCTCGGTTACAAATAATATTGACATGGTTCTAATTATTTGAATAGAGGATACTGAGTTAGCAAAAAAATTATAGACATAATTATCTAGGTGAAGAGAAGTATGGAGAATAAGCAAACTAAATCTTCATCTTCCACACAAAGGCGTCAACAGACACTAGTGGAAGATGGGAACTGTCAGTTATGTTAGAAATACAGGGATTGACACCCCAAAAGTGAACAAGGTACCCACTGGGGCAAAGGAAGAGGGCAGGACTTTCTTCATTATAAGTTTTATAAAATTAATGGATTTTTTTTAAGTACATAAATGCATGACTTGGGTAAAAAAAAAAATTTTAAATTAGTTTAATCTGAATTACCAACAAAAAGAAATCAAAATTAATAGGACGTTTAGATTTCTTGAACTAGGAAAAGAAAGAAGGGAACATAGTGGAGTTCCTCATTCGTTAAATACAACCACACTCTTGTCTCTGAAAGATCTTCCTTTCTCACAGAGCTGGAGTCTTAGGACAGAGGGTGCCCATGGATTTCAAAGGGGTAACATGCCAAGCCCAGGAAGCAAACCTGGCAATAGGGGGTGACAGAGGCTACAGAAAGATGACCTGCCCTCCAGCCCAGCAGGCCAGATGACTGCATGAAAAACAGATGCAGGGAGCATCAGCAAAGACCCGCCCTTCCCCAAAACAAGGAGAGACGGCCATTACCATCAGCGATACAGTACAAGGTCTGGGGAGTGATTATTCCTCATCAGAGCTCAGACTAAGCACCACAGGAATTCAGAGAGGGGCTAACCATTCATTCGTTCTTAGTGGGAAGATCAGGAAAAGCTCCGTATCTGGCCTGGGTTTTAAGGAATGCATAAGAGGTCAACAGGTAGAGATGGAAGAAAGGGGCCATTCCAGCAAACAACCTGAACAAGGCCGGCAGTGACAGAAGAGACGGTGTGTTTGGAAAAGCGACAGGGTCAAAGCCACAACCAAATGCACATCTCCTGCTACTGTTGCCCCACTTCAACAGGAGAGCGTGGGGAGGGGTGAGCATCTCCTGGGACAGACAAGACAGTTCAGTGGTTAACGGGTCAGTGCGAAACTACAGACGTGATCAACTAAAATGCAGTAAGAGGGAGTGTACCTCTTAAATTACCCAGTTTATAGGAATACATCCT